>NC_072870.1:7237403-7545192 GCF_028858705.1 Grus americana | reverse complement strand
CAGAAACTTTATCTAGTGATAGGGTTAAAAAACCCAACCCAAAAACCCTACCCTGAAAGTTAAAAAAAGAAGAAAAAGGTTAAGTCTGATAACCTGCATAGACAACCATATTGATTTCATTCTTTCTTAACTGCTGTTCGTCTCGTCTTCAATAGTATTTTAATTACTCCAGTATAAATGTATATATTATTACAAAAAGGGTATTATAATCAAAATCTAAAGGTCGTCAAGCAGATTTCTGAATTGATGTACCTAAAAAGTACATTATTTTCAATGACGATGAAAACTTATTCTTTCTGTACCAAAAAGGATGATGGGGAACTGCTTGCACGCAGCTGAAGAATGGACCTTTGCTCAATAGCTTGTCATGATAGGGTCATTGAGATGTCAATTACTTATATTATATTTATAGAGCACTTTTGGTCATGGGAGATTCCTAAGTGTCTCCCAGGTGCTGCCACATGCATATGAGAAGATTAAGATACTACTTTTCATTTTGAAATTGGAGTGGTTCAAAAATAGTAGGTATTGTGTTAAACGAATACTATTCTCATAAAAGGACCAACTGAGATTGAAGGGGTGTAGGAGTTGCCTGGAGTTGTCATGTGAGGTTTCTCTCTGGATCGTGCAAACTGGAATAATTTTCTTTCTGGATAGGGGCTTCCCTGAAGCAGTAACTATGCTTCTGATTTAACTTATTCTTGTAACTGATTAATGAGAGAATGAAAGTTTAAAAAGCACTCACAACTCGTTTCATTAATAGCTTATCTCCTTTTAGAAATTGTATCTGTATTCTACTTTTGAAGCACCAAATGAAACATCATTTTACAATCCCATCATGTGTCGTTCCTAAATTAGGGTAGGTTTAATTGCTTTGAAGGAGCTCCACAAAAATATATGCGATTCAAAGGAAGCATTTTTTTCTGATTTTGGGGATAGACTCATTATGTCAGCAGTAGTTACTGATCTATTGGAGTTTGTTTTATGTGAAAGACCTACTATAGAACCGCCAATCTCTTGTAGTCATGCAAGTTTTCAATGCTTTCTGTGAATAGCAGTTGACCAGATGATGCTAGGGTTGGATAAGATCGAGATCTGTTAGAAGGGATACTGTATTACGCATAGTGTGTCGTGGGGTTATTTTGGAAGTTTTGCCCTTTAGAGTCTTGCTTTGAATCTTCCAAGTGAATGGGTCTTCACTGGCTCTCCTTGGCAACTAATTCATTGCCCAAAAGAGATTTTGCATGTTGCGTTTTACATGGTCCAAAACTGTTCAAGTTGCTATGTGCAGTCAAACGTGCAAGTGTGGTTGTGTTATAAGGGCAAGTAAAGTGTTTCTCTACATGTGCAAAATGCATATATTAATACTTTTTAAGTTTTTTGTTCTTGAGGATCAAAGCTAGTATGTTAGCAAAAACTTCAAATTCACATCTGCTAACCTGCTGGTTAGTTTGTAGGTATGTGTTCTTTCCTGCTTAATAGCAATGAGCTATGTATATCTCTCATGCTCGTTTTAAGATCATAAAGCAGTTGTTGATATTTTGGCATTTAAAAGCATCTTGAATGTCTTTTTCTTAGAAGGCAAAAGCCAGTAAATTAGTTTTCTCCACAGCAGTGTTAGCAGTATCACTGGAGGTGCTACGCAGGGTCCTGGAAATGCAGAAAACCCAATTAGCAAGAGGTCTTGAGAGAAAGGAGGGAAAGCAGGTAGTTCTGGGAGACCGTAATTAGGGCAGATTTTATAAATATTTTTGTGTTCTTAAAAATGCCATCATGTATTATCTCAGTCAGTCATGACAAGAACCAGCAGCAGGGGAAAGAGGAAGGGGAAGTGGAGAGAATTAATATACAGGCCAGTAATGTGGCCATTCCTCTTTTTAAGAAGAGATGCTACCTGATGGGCAGCTTAACTAGAGCAAGTAATAAATATCACACAGCCTCTCTTTCTGTTTCCTACAAGTGAGACGCTAGTAGGAAGTTACAGCTGCATATATGAAGCCTGCAAGAGGCATGATGTCCTTAGATTTTCATGTTAATTCATGCTCAGAGTTTTATAGTTTGGAGCAAGTTCTGTGCCAGAATTTGAAATGCTTCATTGTGAAAGCAGCTTTTCAAAGAAAGAAAGAAGCATGATCCCAGGTTCATTATGAAACTGTTGCAAGGAACTGCATTGTTTTTATGGCTTCATATGCTTTGGCTCAAAATGGAGAAATCAAACAAGAGATTCTGCTTCTTATTATACAGGTGCATGAGTCAGCTTCTTGTTTAGTTTTTCAGAGCCTTTTCAGTTGTGCAATAAAATCATGTTGAAATGCATTTTAGTACTAAACATATTGTTTCTCTAAAAGCTTCACTTCAGTTGTCTCTAGAATTATTCAATTTTCCATCCATATGATGACAATTATCTACAGTAGGAGTTTATAGTTTGGCACCCAGATTTACCAACGCACGACACCAGGTAAATTCTGACTATCTAGCTTAAGGTCAGATTGTGCCAATGAAAACAAAAGTGACCAAAGGAGACCTTTGTGCAGATATTGTTGTTCCTAATGCTGGTCCCAGGTGATATGAACACTTCCTGGAAAGCTCTAGGTTAGAAGCAAAGGAAAATGAGATTCTTGCTCTTAGGATGTCCACAAACTCTACAAGGAAATGTGTTACCCATGCTGGAGCAGAAAAGCGTGTTTTATGTAGTGTATAAGATCTGATTTTTTTTCTTCTAGTTTACAAAAAAACCCCACAACCAACCACCTTTAAAATAGACCTTGTGAATATTAGAATATCCTAGAAAGTGTGTCTGTCTATAAATTATGCTATTAGTCTTGATTTTCTTCTTGCATGACTGAAGCAATTGTTTCAATTTTAATTCAGGCTTATTAAATGTAGAAGGTACAAAGTATCAAAGAAGTGTGAAGCTTTCCACTCCTTAATGATCTTGCTTCCTGCCAAAAGTGCATATTCTTCCATTGCATCTTCCCTGTACATGATTGCAGGTTCAAGTTCAAATTATCTGTTGCTTAGCTGAGAGCAGATAGGTTCAGGGAGTTTTTCATGCCAGATTCAAAACATTAATGCTTTCAAAACAAATAAATTCATTTTTCTTCCAATTAAAGAAGTCATTCCTGTTTGAGCAAGGCATGAGAAATTGCAATCCTGTCCTCATGATGATGAATTTTAGGGTCTAGAGCCTTCCTCCAAGCAGTGTGATACGCTTTAAAAAGGAGCATTTGGGAGAAAATAAATGAGCTTCATATTGCACTTGAGGAATTAACTTTCATTTCAGTGGTAGAAATTGGAAACACCAATATAGTGAGTCAGTAGTAATCAAGTAGAGAAAACAGGACATGGCTCTGTACTTCTAGGTATTTAAACATTACAGTTTCTGTGGAAAGAGCAAAATTTGTGCTTCTGTTGGACTTTTCTGCAAGGCTTATTAGCAAAGTGCATTAAAAAGTTGTCTCTTCTCTACAAGTTTTAGGCTGCTTGTTTTAGCGTTAATATAGGAGGATCTGGTAGGGATGTTACGTGTATACAGACCACGTGGCTTTGGTGTGGAGCAGAGGGGGAATCAGCACTTTGAATTAACCATATATGCGTTAAATGGAGACTGACCTACTGCTTCACTTTTTAAAGAAAAGCTGGGCTGGACGGAAGCTCAGGAGGTTATCTGGTCCATCGGCTGCCCCGAGTCAGGCTCAGCTATACCTGACAGATGGTTGTTTAACCTCCCCTGAATTCCCGTGTTGATGGAGGGTCACAGATAGTTGTTTCCGGTGCTTTTAGGTCCTTTCCATTACGGAATAGCCCTGATGTTTAGCCTTCATGAGGCTGTACTTTTAAGTGCATTTCTCCATATTCTTCCCACGACGTGGAGAACAGATTACCTACCATCTGCCTTTGTGTAGCAATGTTTTACATTTTGAAATACCATCTTCCCCATCATATTCTCTTTCCTAAACGAGGAATTCTTTTATTCATTTTAAGCAGCAATTATCTTAAAGCACCCCATGTTTTGCTTTCCAGTTCCTCCTTAATCGCAGAAGGGCTGCTGTCACTTCCTCGCCTGGCCTGTGCTTACGCCTTAGCAGGGACACTGGTTTCGTTAGAGAAACGATCCTGAACAGGCTGAATTGCCCTCATGTCTTCTCTTTCCAGCAGATGACGTTTCCTGGGCCTCTGATCATTTCCACTGCTTTGGATGTTCTCAAATTGAGCGATATCATTTTTGAAATGCAATACCCAAAGCCGCAAGGCCTCAGCTGGAATACTTTGTCCAACACTCACTAGAGCAGAAGAATTATTTCACATCTTACTGACTATACCTATGGGTTTGCTCTTCTCAGTACACTATCTTCCTGCTTTGAAACAGAAGGACACTGTTGAGTCATGTTCAACTTGTGATCCAGTATTATCCCTAGATTTATTTTTTTTTTGCAGAACTGCTGACTACCCAGTTGTTGCTGCTCAAGTGTAGTCTTTTACATTAAACATATTTATGTTGAATCTTGGGGTTTGGGTGTTTTTTGGTTGGGTTTTTTTTCCAGTTACTTTTTTCAGTTTGTAAAGTTCACTTTGAATTGTAATCCTATCATCTGTTACTGTTTCTGTTCACACCAGGTTCCTGTTCTTTGCAGAATAAATAAATGTATCCTCTATCTATCACGAGGTTATTGGTGACAGTTGAATAGGGCCAGATCCAGGTCGGACACTGGAGGAGAACCTCTCTCTGAACACCCTGCGGTTTAATAAGCAGCTACTGATAACTTCTCTCTGGATGCTACTTGTCACCCAGCCCATCAGATGCCTAACTGGATAGGTGGATCTAGACCAGGTTTCCTTAGCTAGCTTAACAGTGTGGGAAACGAGACTTTGTTGAAGCCTTCGGCAATTTGAATTGTGGCATTTCCTGCTTTTTTCTCAGTCCTTTAAGTGCCTTAGCGCCCCAAAGAAGGAAATCAGGTTACTTTGACAAGGCTTTTTTTGTGATGATTTCAAGCTAGCTATTGGTTTTCTTCTAGGTGCTTACAAGCAGGTGGTTATTTGTTTGAGAATTTTTCTTGATTGCTGTTCTTCTGCTCCTTTTTCTGCCGTTTTAAAAATGTGCTATATATTTGGCCTTTTTAGGTCCTTTTTAAACTAACAGCTAATGTCTTGAATTATTTGTCATTTTTTTAGCATACATAACAATGTTTATGAAGCCAAGCCAGTTTGAAAATACCTAAACCCTTTAATTGACATCTTCGTAATGTGTTCTGGATAAGTTTTTAAAACCTCCCCTCTTTTCTCCTGATGTTAGCCATCTACTGGCAGGTCTTCTAGTAAAAGCTGATGAAAAAAGACATCCTTTGCACTCTTGGTGATGTCCTTTTTCCACTGTATGGTAAGCCAACAGTCCCTTTGGTTGTCGTTCCACTGTTCCTTTATTTATAAAATGTATTTCTTGCTGCTTATTGGATTTCTTGCTAGTTTTCTCCTATTCTGTGTTGGAACATTTCTGATTTTATTTCTAAATATTTGTGCTGTATGTTTATACTCATGTTTGGCAGTCTCACCCAAATCTTTCATCCCTCAGGCTTTCTCCTTTCATTTGAGGTCAGTGAAGAGCTTGTGTTTTAGCCACTGGGCCCTTTTCACACTCTTCTTCAGGGGGATTTGGACCTGTGTCCTTAACTGCAGTTATTTAAGATTCTGCCAAGCTCTTCTTAACTTCCTTTCCCTTTAGGTTTTTGTCCTCTCTCAATCTACCAGTTACGTGAATTTGTTACTCTGTTGTCTTGAATTGTGTGTGTCTCTCAAAACCCTCTCCTGTACCTAATCTTCCTCATTTGGAGTTGAGAATAGATTCCCACTATAAAAGCTCCTATTTTTATTTTCTGCTTTTGGTCATGACCAGAGGCTTTTAGCCAATTTGTCCCCTACAGGTATCTGAATCTTGGAGTAAATACATTGAATCCTTAATGTTTGAAACAACCCTTCCCTTTTTTTTTTTTGGCCCCTTTTTCTCCCTGCCTTCATCTCATGGTGCATTTTGCACAAGGCATCCTCCTCTTTGAGCAGAGTCCCAGGGCACGCGCTGTTCAGCATTATGCTCAAGTACATGCTATGAAACCTGAAAGCAGCAGTAACAAGGTGTGACAGAAGTTGATTGCCCTGATTTTTACTCCTTAAAAATGTGCAGAGTCAAGTCTGTGGTGGTTCTTCTGACACTGTGATTGAATTTACTGCATTCACTGATGTAAATACATACTGACTGTACGTATTGGAGACCTAGTTGGAGTATGTATGTATATGCATTTATTCAGAAGCTCGTTGATCATAATTGATGAAGACAAGGGGTGGGAGGGCAGAATTGATAACTTTCTGGGGGATGCTAGCAAGAGATACAGTAAACAAATTAAGTATCTTATTAAGCTTGGTTAACTAGACATGCTGACAATTCCTGAAATATCATTTGCTGCCCGATGCTTACAGTGAAGGTGCCATTAGGAGGCACCTTCATAAGAAATTTGATAAACCGTATCAAATGTCTCAAAGCCAGGAGTAGTTATCTGGAAGAAAATCCCAGCTCTCAAGCAGGGCAATAGCTGTCATTTCTCCCTGTGATAGTACCATAGCAATTTCTTGGATTATAATAGTTTATTTTAACCCTATGGCTGATGCATATGCTTAACATTGATTAATGAGTCTCAGCATAATTGTTACTTCCCTCAATAGCCTGATTTTTGTACGTTTGGGAATATAATAGGCAAAATGGCTAAACAGGTTACCTTCTGCCACTGGTGCTACGCAGTTGTTTTGGGAGGCAGATGGTGTTGAGGTTGATGGGAAAAGCAGGTTGTAAGAGTGAGTCTGGCCATCAGCCGCAAACCAGGTATTATTGAAAATCCATCCTCACCAGTACTCAGTCCTGCTATGGTCAGCTTGGGAGCAGTGAGAAACAAGAGGCAGGTGTTTGGAAAGCAGCTTGCCACGTGTATGGAAGGCTTAGCTCCTGCTTACTGGTGCCCAGGCACCGTGAATTGGGGCAGACTTCGGGGCAGGGTAGAAGAAGCTACCAATAGAAGAGGGTAGCTAAAACTGAAAGCAGAAAGAGGAGTTGGTAGCCATTTGCCAGAAGACAGAAAAAGGATGAGATTAGACAGTAACTTGGTAGGGGTTGGTAGAAATCAGTGAAGATAATGGAATATATGCTGAAGTTAGCATCCGAGATGCATTTGGGCGTTTATCAGGAAACATGAGAACTGTATATATAACCTTTCTTGTTATGCTCCAGTTCCGACTTTGCACTCCTGTTTCCATCTTCGTTAATAAACCTTACAAGAAAGAGGAAGATGTTTTTATGTTAACCACAGTAGCAACTGTATTTTAATCATGCTGGTTTTTTTCTTAATGTTGGCATAATGGTTTTTATTGTATGTGGAATTGTAAGAAATTGTATGGAAATGTTGCATTAAGTAGATGAGCAGCCCTATAGAGTCTGTGGATTCGCTGCTAACGCTTGCATAATTGTCCATTACTACATCTTAAGAACAGCTCTCCTGCTCTTAGAATTGCCAGCATGGGGTCCTTAAGAACACCATTTTGGGTGGAAGGAAACACAGTTGTAATCAAAACAATGATTACCATCACGTTCATTTAAATGCAGAAGGAGAAACTAATGTGTGCTCCAAAGGGATGTAAAAAATTTACAAGTAATTCCTGGTTTTGAGGTTAGGTTTCTGATGTCCATGGGGAAAAAGTTAATTTCTTACCTTTCACTTTCAAGTGAATATTTTTGTATTCATTTCTCACTCTGCATTTAAATGAATGTGATAGTAATCATTGTTTTGATTACAGTTGTGCTTCCTTTCCCCTATAATGGTGTTCTTGAGTACCCCATGCTGGTAGTACTAAGAGCAGGGGAGCTATTCTTAAGGAGGAATAATGGACAATTATGTGAACATTAATAGTGAATCTATGGACTTCTTAGGACTTCTCAGCTCTTACAGAATGCTGCTTTTTCTTTTTCTTGAAGATGTGGGGAAACTCCCCGAATAGTCTTATCTAATCATACAAAGTTAAATTTTGCAGTTCTCCATCCAGCCCTTGCTAACAGGAAATGGAGATCTGCCACACAAAGGAATTACAAACAGATCTCTGCACTCGCTGTCCCAGTCACTTGGACTTCAGTATTTTTGTGTGTAATTCTTAAATACCAAACTGCAGAAATACTCTATAACTGTCAACATAAATACAGACTTTTTTTGGCCGTTAGTAATGGGTGATGACATGCTGTATGAAGAACACATTCCTCGTCTCTGTCATTATTCCTTTCTCCCGCTCTCCATCCACCCACTCCTTTAATATTATTACTATTGCTATTATTTTTTGTAGCAGGCATCATATCTGGGAGCAGGGCATTAAAAGAATAATTCTATTTGGCAACAGGCAAGCAGCATCGGTACTGGAATCCTTTCTGTTCTTTAGGTAATATTAGTGTTGGTAGAATATTAGCAGAAGGCAGTTGGTTGACTGGAAACTTGCATATAAATAGAGGGGGGGTTATTTGGTCAGTATTGTTTCTTAAAACATTTAACTATACAGGAGCAGCAACACTGCAAAAGTATTCTACACATATGTTTTTAAATGCTTTTAATCCTCATTTTTATTTTAAAACCAAAAGATACTAGAAATATAATGCATTTTATTTAGAATTATGGTGCTAGTTGGGGTGGCTGTCAGTACAAAGGCTAACGCTATTTATTAAGGTCCTGGTTTTATTTAATAGCCAGATGAATGGAACAGTTAATAAAAGAAATATTGCTTTATTCCCTGACATTTATGTCCTCGGTTTCCAATAAAGAATTGAAATTATGAATAGTTGATGGTTTAAATTGATGTTTTATGTTGAACGCTAGCTATAATTTCCCCTCTGAGGATTGTAATACCGAGAAACAGATGGTTTTTCACAGTAACAAATTGCTGTGTGTGTACTGTATATAGAGCTGGCTTTCAGATCCTTTCACCTTCAGCGCCGCGCAGTCACTGCGTCAGACCAAAGCGAAAGGCAGCAAGCGCGAAGGAGCGCCTCTGCAAAAGGGCTTCCTCGCTCTTCACAAGATAAAGTAAATGCCATAGGAAACACGACCTATTTTTTCAGGTGCAATAGAGATACGAAACCTGCTGCTGAAATGGCTTTATTGAAACTTGGTATGAACGGTTAAGTAGTATAAACACAAAAGTTCTTGGCTATTCATCGGGTTGAAAATGCATGCTGAGTCTCATGTGTTGCAGTGTGCTCTGGCAGGCTGGGCTTCCTTTTACGATGCTGTTGGAGATGGGAGTTTTGGAAAATTTAGGAGTGGAGCGATGGGGAAAGGAAAAATAAGTTTGAAGTTAAAACAGGCAGCTTGAGTCCAGGCCCAGTGGTTTCTTTGTGGTAGCTTCATACTGAACTTCTGAATGCATCCAGTTCACAGTATCTTGAGGTTTTATTGACGTTTGGTCTAAAGTAAATGAGCACTAAATGCTCTTGTTTATGCATTTTTAAACCGTTCTTCAATAATTGTTACTGTGGGGAAGTGGTGTGAGATGATTAGCGGAGAGTTTGGCAATCCACATTAAAAATACACTTTTTATAAGCTAATTATCTAGGGAAATGGTTAGTAATTATCACTTTTAAATGTTCTCTACTAAGATTTACATGTAATATTTGGATTAAGAATCACTTTAAGCTCCGTTTAAAAGCAGAAAGAAGAAGAAAATAGGGGGGTGAAAGGGTGTGAGCAAAGGGAGGGATTGCGACCAGGTCTGTGCTCCTCCACAACTTGTGGGTGTGATCCCATTGTTGGACACCAAAGTGCTGCTGTGGGCAGCTGCTGCTGCTGGTGAAATGGGTATTTTGCTTTTCACAGAGACTTCTATGATAAATCATGTTATCGACATACATTTAAAATACACAGGCTTCAACTTGAAACCAGCAGCTATTGCGTAAGACATTAGTTGTTCAAAGCTGAATTGCATAGATCATAGGATTAAATTTTTAGTACTAATTTTCAAAAGAACTCTTATTCTGAGAATTGATGAAACTGCTTTCAAAATCTTTTTCTGGTTGTGAGCTCACTTCTTTCTAAATCTCTGTGTCCTAAGACTTTTATATATCATACAAGATTTGGACCTGAACATGGTTATTGCATACCTTGATTGTAAACTGATAGCAAACAATATTTTTTGTAAAGCAATGAACTTTCTGGAATGAAATACCATGCTAATAATCAGAGTTGGTTAAGTAAGTGTTACTTACCCTAATTTTTCTGGTTGTTCTGCTAATGGCTTGTATTCAAAACAGTGAAGAAATGCATCAGGAATCCTGCCCTTTACTGTTTTCCCCTTTTGGCTTAACGTCAGGAAGTGGCACATTACTGCAATTTGTCTGGCTCTGCACTATTGCTAACAGAGATAAAGCACTAAGAACACCCAGAGTCCACTGGAACTCGGTATGGCCATTGACAAGGACAGCAAAGGTCAGAAAAGGTTAAGATGGTTGGGAAAGCCATTTCACATATATCAACTATGTTGTTTAATAAGTTACCTGGAACCAGTTTCTAGCAGTTTGCAATATGGAGCTTAAGCAGGAAAATGCAACAGAAATCCTATCTCAAGTAACTGTAGTGTGGGTTATAATTTAAAAGAGAGCTTGCTGGGACCAGCTTTATGAACCTTGTGTGATGAGAAAGTTACAATCAGAATAATTTAGAAGTGGACTTTTTGTCAGTAGTTTCTAAGTATCACTTGCTTAAAAAATACAAGACCTGATTGTCATTCATTTTCTGGTACAAAAAAAAAATGGTTAGGTGGAGTTTTCTTTACATAAGCAGCCATAGAACTGGGATCAGCCCGCAGGTGAGCAAAAGCCCATAGCATTTTGAAATCGGTGCTGAGGGACACTAATAAACTTTATTTACTAGCTCTTGCCCTGAGGAATATTGTGCTAATGCAGCTAGGTTTAACTTCCAGATGAGAGAAAAATGGGAGAGAAGGTAGAGGGAGGATCAGCAGATCCCTACCTGCAGACAAAACAGAAGTAACTTGCACTTGTGTGTGTATTGTCTTTAACTACAGCTTTGGTTCCTTGAAATTCACATAAATTACATGAAAAATTAAATATTGTCAGTAATGTGAAGTGCTAAAATAAGCCTGGTATTCTCCAACCATGCTCTCCCACTTTTAATTTTTTAATTTTTTTTCTTTCTTTCTTCCTCCTTTTGGCCTAGAAATTTCATCTGGGCAGAATTTGAGAAGGTTGGCTCTCTGCCTAGGATTTCTGACTGTCTGGTGCCCTGGTCTGAACAGGAAATCCCAGGCAAAGCCCAGCTGCACATGTGCAGATCAACTCAATAGTGCATGCACCCTGAACCTAGAATGTTTTGTCCCTGGCGGAAGCCTTGTGTATGTGCTGAGTAGTAGGTTTAGTGTGAAGAGGAGTCTCGGATGGGCTCTTTAACACGCGAGGCTCACTGCATGCTCTCAAACTGTGTGTGCAGCACATGTGCAGTAGGTCCAGCTTCTCTCCTGGCAGCTGCCCCAAGCAGTGCGTGTGAATAGAAAATTGCAAACAGAAATATAATGTTCCTGGTAATGTTTATTTTCTTTGATTCATATAATCGGTTTGAGAGTCTCTGGGTGAACAGTGTCATTTTAAGTTAGTGCTTTTTTGTGACTTGAACAGTGATGAGTATACCAGCTCTTAAGAACTGGTTGAATGGAGAATATTGATAAGAGATTTCTTAATCCTCTGTTTTTTGGTTCAAACCCACTCCATATCTCTTAAAGATTAAATTTGGTCACTAAGTCATTTGTGGCATGTGTTGGACAGCAGTAACTAGTTATTTTTATTTCAGAAACAAGAGTTTATGCCAATTATATCAGTACACTTTTTTCCTAATAGTGACATCTGTTGATGCTTTATTTACTTAGGAAAAAGCACAACTAGTAACAAGTGAACATGTCTTTGATGTGGGGGTTGTCATTCCCCCAGAAGTCTGAGGTGTGGAGGCCTCTGGCTCTTGCTACAGAAACTGCTGGCAGAGCTCTCATACAGGAGAGACCGAACAAAACATGCGAAGCTGCACGTTCGTACATAATAAATCAGAGGTATTAGGCAGCCATATGTTGTAAGAAAGAAGTACCCTGAATTTCCATCTCCTAATCCACTTGTCTTTGTTAGTACATGTATGCACAAAACATTATCACAGTGTTTTTTAATAAATGGAATAATGGAAGACTTGGTGTTACATACAGCAGATTATCATCTTCAGTGATTGTGTGTGCACAGCTTGTGTTATCAGAAGATTAAATGAATCTTAAGGAGACTGTGCCTCACAGTGAGATGATTTTCCTCTGCAAGAATGCTCCTTAAATTACCGAGCCATTGCACTTGTACTGCAAACAACGTTTGGCAGTACGAAAGCCAAAAGGAGAAAAGTTTAGAACCAGCTTACCTGTCTTGTCAAATCGCTCACCTTGACTGAGTAGAAAGGGCCCTATCGCTTTTAACATATGGGATGAATTATGGGCAGATTAAATGCTTCCTCCTTGACTTAATGCAGCAGAGCTCTGCGTATAGAGCGAATTGCAGACGCGGTGACGATATCAGCGCTGTATGCCTCACTGGCTTTGCAGCGACTGCTAGTGACACAACCTCAGCCTCTTGTAAGAAGTGCTGCTCAAAGCTACTCCCTGTTTATTCATCTATTTTAGAAACCTCGGCACAAGGGACCATGAAAACTATCACCTTACGTAAATCCTCATAAGCTATTCATGTTACTAGACAACTTTGCTCATGCTATTTGATTCACAATCCTCTGCTCCTTTAGTTCTTTCACATATTAACGAGTTTGATCACTGCTCCATATAAATGAGGCATAATCTGAAGCTGTCAGACCTAAACTGTGTCTTGAACATACACTAAGTGAATTTATTCAAATTTCTTTTTAAAGCTAGGAATATTTATAATAAAACTTGTCAGAGCTTCGGTTAACAGTTTACATTGGAAGTATTTTTGGTTGTGAAATACAAAAACAAGTCCAAAAATGACTTTGTGAGCTGATATTATTATATTTGCCTTGCATATGGAAAACTCATGTTGTGATTTCAACAACAAATGAGAAAATTGACAAATTTCTATGAAAATTAATTAAGCTCAGACTTCTATGAAAATTAATTAAGCTCAAATGAAAATGCATTAAAACACTTCACAAATTTATACTAATGTGTAACAATCACAATAAAAGAGCAACAGTCTCTGTTAGGAATGCTTTTAATTTTGGTTGTGCTGCCTCTTCTGTCATAGACTGAAATTGGATATATATTGAAGTGCAAACAGTGGACTTTTTTTTTTTTTTTTAATGCTGTGATGTTTCTAGTGAAGTATGCTGCATAAAAATGTCTCCTGGCTCATGTAAGCAGCAGACTCTCCTGTTTTCTCTTTGAATGCTATTCAGTTTAGTACCTCTCCCTCAGACTACACTTGTCTGTTCTCTTATATCCTGTCTGATACTAGACTGTATCCTCACTGGGGCAGAGGCCAGCATGGAGGGAGATGGAGTCTTGTCTGAATTTTTGTTTGTGTTACTGTAATACAAGTGTATAAAATTTAGGAATATGCTTCATACCTTTGAGTGAAAGCAGCACAGAAATAAACAATGTATAAAGATTGTTATATGACTTAAAAAAATGAATTTCTAACTTCAAAGATGCAAGAAAGGCTGTAATAAGGAACTGGCAAAAGGAACAACAGTAGGAGTAAATTATGTCTTTTTTTTATAGCTACTAGGATAATATTTTGGAACTGAATAAAGGCTGTAGCTTATGAATCTCATTTCCCTCCGTAGCTATATCAAATGCAGAAGATGAGTATATCTCATAAGTGTGTGTTGCCGTGTTAAGAAAATTTAAACCAAAATGAGGCGTTAGGGAACTCATAGGAGGAGTTTCTGTAGAGTCTAAGTCCTTGGTTGAAAGGGAGAGGTCTGATTAGACACAGCTTGGCCAGACTGCCTTGAGCATCCTTGAATTTTGGCCTGTAGTCTAATGGCAAAACTGATACAGTTTAGCCCCTGAATTCAAAACATTATCTTACCCCGTCAAAAACATTATCTTTGTCTAGTCCTGTGTCCAAGGCTAAGCAGACACTTTAAACATAAGTTGAATCAAATGTGTGCAAGATTTCCTTAGCAGTCTTGATGCGAACAGGAAATTGATCCTCCAGCGCAAACGTCCAGAGTGCCAAAAGCTCATTCTTCAGCAAGATAATCAGGCACAAAATGTTGCAAGTTAATCAGTTCAGTTTCAGTTTAGTATTTACATTCAGTTCAGTTTTAAACAAGCATTTAATTAGTTCTTAAAGTGTATTTGAAAGCCTTCATGTTGGACCTCGTAGATAATGAATGATGCCTGTGATTTTTGTTTTGTTATTGGAAAGTGAAACCAGATGCAGATTTGCCATCCAAGTTCAGATTCTAGCTGGCTGAAAGCCATGGAAGATAGGCGTTTTTATCATTTTGGAAGTATGTTGTGCACTGCACTAAAACTGGCCATTGCATTATGGAAGGAAGCTGATTCCACACAATGTTTAAGTTGCTGGAACAAAATTCAAACACGTAAAGCAGTAGAATTGGATTCCTCTGTTCAGAAAAAAAGAGATTAGTTTGAGGTTAATTTAATAACTCCCAAAGTTGTCATTGCAATATAGTTCTATTCGTTTCCTTATTGATTACATTGGTGTGCTATTTAAGCCTCCTTTCTCTCCTTTGGGACCAAATTCTTGTCCTGGGTGAGAAACCAAACTCCCTTTTGTGTTGGGAATCCTTATGCGATTTGAGGCAAGGGTTATGCCCCAGCCATTCCTGAGTCATCACCAGTGAATTGTCTTCAAGCTTCCTAGGTTCCCTGCAGGGCCCCTAGACTTGACCTGATCTTGATCTTGTCACTGCTCCCGGCTGCTGCAACTTATTTTTTTCGCTTGCTCAAGCTTTGTGTGATGTTGAATAACTACTAGAAGCCATACCTTCTGTGTTGGCTCTATAAGAAATATCCATTTTAGATTTACTTGTTAAAGCAGTTCTATCTGCTGTCTTACTGCTTTTGCCTCTTGGGACAATCTGTTAAGGATCCTCCCTGAGGGGATGCAGAGGGAAAATCCTACTATGTTTGTGATGCATTTAATCCACAGCCTGTCTATACACTGAAATAAATAGAGCATTCACCTTTCTGTTCGTGGATTCCTTTCAAATACAATTACAGCATCACCTGTGGCATCCTGATTCATCAAGATCTGTACTAAGCACTTCTGAATCTTATTGACCACTTGTTTTAGAGGATGATAAATCCCTGTTCTCCCAGAGCGAATAGATTTAATAGAGCAGATTTTTTTTTCTTTGATTTATGTTTGCCATGACCAGAAAGCAAGATTTCAGCATCCAGTAGACAGTGCTCCACAATTACAGAATCTGAGGCAGGCAGTGTCTATTTTGCTGCTGTATGACAAATTGTGTAAGAAGACTTGGTGACAGTTTATGATATGTTCATATAGAACAGAGCACTTTGTTGCTTCAAGATTAAACTTTTAAGATTTAAACTTTCTTGAAACCTGGCTTTGAATTTAGAGGATTGAGCTCAGTAACTTACTGTGTAGAGAATGAAAAGAGGTAAAAAGAGCCCTGTGTATTAGACTTGAAAACAAAGATGAGATGGTTTTAATCTGTGTAGTCTTTAAAAGGTGACAGTAGTGTCTATTGTACTGGGTTTGGAAGATTACTGTGGACATTTGAAAATTATTTTTATCCCTCATTCTGTAACATCATAAGGGCATAAATGCAATCTTAATTGCATTTTAACAAGCCACAATGTTAGTGCACAACAGCTGAAGAAATTAAGGAATGACATGCTAAATTGTGTCTGTATGGTAAAATTAGATCAACAGAATAGAATAACCAAAATCAGATTTTGGCTGATGGAATGGAAATGTGGTGACAACCCCATGTTTGTATATTGTCACAATAAACGATCATCTGAGTTGCAAGTATTAGTGATGATGAGTGCCACTATACTTCATTGATCATAAGATTAACTGGCTTGTGCAAGATGGTATCTCCAGCTGCTGCTTACACTTGCCATCGTATGCTATCGGTTTGTATGACTTGGAAGGGGTGCCATACACAGTGATATTTACGGGATATCTGGACCTATCACTTACCTAACCATTTCATCATTTATAGGTAGAGCCATGGGATATAGCCCAGAAATAGTTGTGTTTACTTACTGTCATCATTACATGAGAATGGGACTTGTCTAAATAATGAAATCTTAGAAGAGCAACGTCTCCCTTGAAAACCGTATGTCAGTAGGGCTTTAAAGTTGCTTGAATGTGAAGAGGATGTTACACAAAACAGATGGATTCTGCCAACCTAAGAATAGGAATTGACATTTTTCAGAACGGATGTCATTGATAATTTATAGATGACTTTAAAAATTAAACTTTATATAGAAGCCGGCTTAAAAATGAAGTGTTGTCAATGTTCTAAGTGCATTGGGTACATTAAGCAAAAATGTACGCTTCACTCAATGGCATTTAAATACTTCAGAAGTCAGAAGCAACCATGTCATTTGAAAGTCTGGTCATGTTCAATATTAAAGGCTCATATGAGCCTGCTGGATTCCAAATAACGTAGTTGCGCACCTAGGAAGTGTTTTGAAAATAGTAATTATTGATTTTAATTCTTACACTTCTGATTGAAACGTGAAAGTGGTGTGTGTGATTCCTGGTGAAAAAGACACTTTTACATCTAAAAATATTAACTTGGCTTTCTGTTTTAGGAAGCTGTAAAAACTTCATATGGCTGCCCTCCTCATTTTAAAAACAGCTTGACATTCCACTCAGAAAGCAGAAGGCATCTGCTGTCTGTGTACTGGACAGTAACACCAAGCTGGGAAAATTACTGGAAATCTTTCTGGTGCTTTTGTGGAATCAGGATTTCCTTTTTTTTTTTTTAATTTAAAAATACACTTTTTGTTGAACTGATCCACTTAAAACGAAGTAGGGGTTAACACACACTTTGCTAAGTAAGAAAAATAACAACAACAAAAAAAACAAACCAAGGCTCAGCCCAGGAAGATGGGAATTCTGAGATAATATTCAATGTGCCCGAAGGGACAATGCTGTCTCTTGTTGTCACCGTCTATATTTAGCTACCATGCTCATATGCAACTTAAAATACCTAGAATAGCAAGAAGAAATTTTTTTCCCCTTCATTTGAAGTGGTACAGTGTAGGGTTGTTAATTTTGGCTTATCACAGCTGACACTTGAGTAGGGGGAAAAAAATAGTGGTTTGAAGCTTTAACTCTCTCCACATGTGCCCCTTGCGAGGAGCCCTCTTGACTCCTGTGAAACTTTCTTGGCTGCCTTAAATTATATACCTCCCATTTAGGAGAAGTTCACAGGTCATTTAGTTGATTTAAAATCCATTGTTGTTTGTGCAGCTGATAAGGGGACAAAAAAGCTATTAGTTAACAGACCTATTTCGGAAAAAGTTGTTAATAATTGTAGCTTCCTACTTGCATCAGCTGAAATTCTCCTGATTAGTTAATGTAAACAGTATGATTTATATTTTAATATTCCAGTTTACATGAAAATGAGCAATAATTTTCACACTTTCAGGAGTGTTTCATGCTGTTGCAACATAAGTTTTTGCATTTTACCCAGTTATGGAAAAGATAATGAAGTATTTCTGTATGACATTCTGGCAAATATTTATGTTTTACAAACATATTACACACTTCAGTGTGCTGGTTTTTAATGGATAACGCTCCAGAGTGTCAGTTAGAGCTGTCAAAAAAAATTGAGCAGAAAAATGGAAGAGAACAAAGTCCTTGAGGAAATACTGGACAAGTTGTTTATGGAGGAATAACACTGGCTGGTTTGGATTGCACTAATGGCTTACTTATCCAAAAAATGAACTTTTGGTCAAAAGGAGGGTGCTTAACACGAGAGGATTTGGGGGGATAGGGAACAGAAAGGTTGCGGTGGGTTGCCAAGGTTGCCTGAGAAATCCCAGCTCCGGCTGGGAGCTGGCAAGGGAGCATGTCGGAAGGCGAGCCAGTGGCTGCAAGGAGCGAGTGGTGCATGCTGCACAGCACCGGGGCTTCATCGGGCAGATGAGAAGGAAGAAGAGCCATAAAAATTAGAGGTCTAGGTCTGACACAGTTGGAAAAAAGCAGATTGCAATCCAGACAGCTAGTTTGGAGTCATCTCACTCGCCCCTGGTGCATCTAGAACTTGACCAATGAGGAGTCATACGGTCCTTCCTCTATGTTCTGCACTATTAAAAAACCACAGGGAATATAACCGAGTGATACCTTCTCTCTTCCAATAGGAGCTAACAGTTCTTTATGCTTCCATTATCCAATAATGGCAATGAAACATTTCCCTGTTCTTATAACAACTTTGAGAGCGGCGTCAAAAACAACGCGTCAGACACCCTTGTCTGCTTTGATGAATCTGTGGCATGAGTGAATTATCTTGGAACTCAGATCCGATGGGCCATTCAAATGCTGCATGAGCCATTCCAGCTGCCAAGGTGGTATCTTCATTGTCAAGGAGCAAAGCTTCTTGAGGTGGCCGGTGCTTGGGGGTTTCTGAGGAGGGGTGAGCAGTCTGGGTGGGTGGAGGAGGCAGCCCGTCTTTCAGAAAAATCACAGAAGCCCAAGGCTGGTTTACACTCAAAAGTTGTGTGGAAATAAATGTCGGTTAGTGGTGGGAGGGGATGTGGGTTTTTGGTTGTTTACCAGTTTACTGTACACAAGAATATGGGTGCAGTTACAGTAAAGATGTTTATTTCTTTTCCCAGATGGGACTCGCTATTCTAACTTGCAGTTACATCCAGAGTGATGGACTTTAACTGTGCCAATAGCATTTGAATAAAATAGCATCATTTTATAACTTAAAGTTAGCTATTTCTAGCCATCTACTTGCATGTGATGTGGTGAAGATGTTTTATATATCATCTTATACACAAAGAATGTGTCAGATCAGGGCGCGCTCCAAGCTCTGTCTTCAGCAGACTGCTTACGTGAGGTGAGGTAATGGTGCGGGACAGCACGGGGACTGGGGAGCGATCCTGTGCCTCTGCTGCGTGCTCCACAAAAAAAATTGAAGGTGGCGATTCCAATTTATGTAAATTTGTAAGAGCCTGAAAGATGTCCAGTGATAGAGTGGCCACAGGAGCTCCCAGAGCGAGCTGGATAGTTGTCGCCATGTACAGGAAGGGCTAGGCCACGAGCTCGCAGCTCTCTGACCCCAGACCTGCAGCAGGGCTGGCGGCCTTCAGCCCCACAGCTCCTGTTCCCAGTGTCTGCTGAAAAATTACCTTCCTCTCATCTAAATCTAACGTGGAGTCAGTTTAGTTTTCCCATCTTTTCATGTGCAGGTGGTTTACAAAAGGCTTGATCACCGCCAGCCCCTTCTGTAGGTTGTTCAGTCTCTGTCTTGCTTTTCTAGTAGGACGTGAGTCTTCTCCAAATGCGTAGGTAACCTACAAAAACACGGCTTTGTTAGGTTATTGGAAGCCTTCTTTTAAAATGAAAGAAAATATACTAAAACATGCATTTTTCTTAAGTCTTGATAGGGCAAAAATTCAAAATCAATTTTAAAAATGAACTATTACATCTTTTTATAAGCATAGATGATCAGGATCCAGTAAGTAGAAGTTGTAAAGTTAAGTTGCTCATCAGTACTGATACTGAGGGTCCATGATGTCACTTGCCGAATTTACCTTTTTTTTGTTGTTGTTGTTTTGGGGTTTGTTTTTGTTTTTTTTTCCCCTCCTAAGGATTGTCTTCAGTGTTTCTCCTGTCCTAGCTAGGGAAGAGATCAGTGGTTCAGCAACATCAGAGTTTCTAAGGCTCTAATCAGTTGGGAAAACTTGATATGCTTTGGGTCTTAAGAGTGCTTATTCAAATATTGCATTTCCAAATACAGTGTTCCTTTAGAAACTTAAAATAACATGTTTTAACTGCCTGGTGTTAATAAGCAGCTGGGTAAGATATAATCTCCTCTGAACAGTAGCTTTTTCTTTGACTTTTGTTATCTGCATTTCCTAAGACCATTTCACGGTACGAAGTGTGACTCTGCTCGCATTTTGTGCCCACAGCTCTCAATGCTCCGTGAATCTGGCTGACACTTCTTGGCGACCGGGCGGTGGCTGTGCTACCATTTGTCATCTGCTGAGGTTTCAAAGCGGCTCATGGTCATTAGGGCAATTAACTGGTGTACGCATCTTGCACAGGAAGAGGCTGGCTGCGGGTCTTTGCTTTAAATAATATTTAAAAGCAAGCCCTTGTGGTATTTTGCAAGGGGGCTATGCATCTAGGATTATTTCTTGCTAATGTTTTTTCAGGCAGTTGTAACCCAGCCAGAGAAGAAGTAGGAGAATTTCAGAGCTTTCAGCTAAATCAGTAAGGTACTGAAAATGTGCGAGAAACATCACAGAGTTTAACAGCTCAGTAGGAGTGTTTTACCTTTTCTGTGGAAGCCCTGTGAGCAGTCTTCACTCAAGTGTTGTCAGCGGGACTAGAAACACCACTAAAACCCCAAAGTGTTTTAAATTTGGGATTTGTTGGTTGTTGGGGGGTTTTTTGTATCACTGTTGCATTGCTGTGACTCTGAACATGAAGGTCAGGGACTCAATAGATTACTAGGCATTGTGAAATAAAACATTAGCATCTGGAATCTCTGAGAGAGGAGGATGCCATCTCCTCACTGAGGACCAGGTCTTTCCCCAGGAAACACCTGGGTTTTAAATGCTGTACAATCTTTGCAATCAAATATGTTTATCTATATATATAGAGAGAGGAATCGAAGCAAGTATGGTAAATAACAAGTGTGCCTGTAAGTTAAGCTGTCATTTGTGATATTATTTCCTTAGGCAACTCCTGGGAGAGCAGAGAGCTAGAGATACCAGCTCTGTGCTGTTGTGGACACGTCCCCCAAACAGTCAGGGCTTTTTATTCAGTTTCTTACGAGTACTGTGCTGTTGCAGTTTGACAGCGTTGTCTATTGGTTTGCTTTTTTGGAGGTTAGTGGTGACATTTTTTTCTGAAAATGTTATTGTGCGTGTGTATTTCTTTTTATACGCCAAAGAAAATTGTTTAATAAAGATGTTTCTAAATAAATGTTTCTTCACATGGCTCCTCGCTTGAGCTTTTCTAGGTGGTACCGTCTCCTCTGTCTGTCATACTCTCCTGTTATTCCCTGGTGCATACAAAACTCAATATTTACTTTCAGTCTTTCAAATTTGTTTACCCAGGTTTCACTCCTGGGTTTGAGGAGCTGTAATCTTATCCATTTTGAGCCCTTGGTGGCACTCGATGTCCATTTTGAGGTGTGTTTAGGAATATTTAGCTTAAAGAAGTCACCTGAACTTGGTATACCCTTTACTCTGGATGCGCAGAGAAGTTGTTTGATCCAGCTAAAAGAAGCCCTCAATATTGTATCACATACTATTGTTTTTGATGTATTTAAGCACCTTGTAAAAGTGGTCATATATATAAAAGGTGGTGATTGCAAGAAGTTAAAATAGAATATTTTTCTGGATTAAAGGGTGTTGCAGACATTGTTGGAATTCATTTATAAGTCCCTGCATACATCAGTTAGTAAGTTTTTACATCCCCTCTTTTTTTGAGAGTGGATTTCACTTCTTTTACCAGTTTGTGCTAGACTTCTCATGACACTTGGTGTTAATTGATATTTCAGGTAAGCAGTAATGGAAGACATCTGCTGTCTGGCAAGGTGCATGTCTTCGATAATAGTAGAATAGTGTAAATGAAAATGTGAGCTTCACAGCATATCATTCTGGTTCACTCGTATATAGAAATGTTTTTCTGAGAAGCAGAAGTTGTTAACAAAAGTTGCTTTTTCTTAAGAGTATCTTAATTCAAGTATTTTTACCGTCTTGTAAAGAGTGGGAAAATGCTTTTGAGAAAAGTAGTTGACAGTTTACGTCAAATTTAACGGTACTGCAGATCAAGGAAGTTTGCCACAAAGATAGGAATAAGGTAAAAAGTTTGAAGCTTAGGTTAAAATGATTGTAGATAACTTGATCTGTAGTTGCCTTATATAGTCATACAAGAAAAAGTCTGCTCAAATCCTCCAGACGTTTATGGACTTCTCTGATTCATCTGTCAGAGCCAAACAGCTCCAGCCAAAAGATAGGGAATTTGTTAAACTGCGTTAAGTTCCTCAATTGCTGTAGCCCAAAGGAGCAATTCTGCCTTTTTAAGGGGGAAGAGTAGGAGGAGTAGGCAGGCAGGATAGTGCATTATGAAGTCTCTGCTTTTGGTAAGAGTTTCAAGAAGATGACTAACATTCTAGAGCTCTTTAAAAAAAACACACACACACAAAACCCACAAAAAACTTGAATTAATTTCCGTTGCTATCATCAAAAGCTGGCTTTCTAAATTTAGCAGTTTCATATAGACGCTCAGCTTATGCTAGCAACAGTAAAACTATTTTTCCTTAAGTGCAATTTGTCACCTCCCCCTTCTAAGTTAGTAGAAGATAAGCTTGTATTAATTCTGTTGATTTATTATTATACAAGTATGTCTCATTTTAATCTGCTATTGAGTTCATTGTGATTCAGCGCTAGGCTTGCATGCCTTTAACACTGGGAAAAAAGTGCACCTTTCTGTCTGTCCTTTTTTAATCTTCAATCCTCTGGGTTTCTTTTCCTGGTCTTTTTATCTCTTCCTCGCCTTTGCTGCCCCCCCCCCCCCCCCCCCCCCCCCAATATATTGGAAAAGTTCACAGTTCAGCATATGAATTTGAGAATTAGTCCCAGCTGAGACTATATATTACAGTTGTGAGAAGATGCTGCTGCTCAAAAGCACTTTATGTGGGGTTTTTATTTCTTAGGTTCAACTAATAAACAGTAAACGTGTTGGATACATCTGTAGTGAGATTTTGCTTGCTTTATTCCTGATGATTCATTTATATCTACTGTGTGCTACCAAAGCATATGCATTATAGGCCTGAGTGTGTTTCAGTAGGAATTTTGCCAGGAAGTGTAAAGGCAGCAAAAGTTTGTTTTCTCTGAATTACTTCACTTACTGAAGCAACATGAAAAGATCTGTGCTGTATTTTTTTTTATGTAGGTCAGGAGGATGACAGTTATATTAATTTTGAGGTGTTTTTACCAGGTATGCTAAATTAGATGTAGTAAACCCTTTGGGTCTATATCCTGATTTTTTTGAGGTTGTCAATGTATTATTTTTTTCCTTCCTTCGAATTTCTCATCTTTGTAGGAATCTGAAGCTATCACTGTAGCTTCATTTAAAGGGCAATACCCGCTAAAGGCACGATAACTCCTGAGCCGCAGCAGGTGACTAGCCAGTGACTCCTTGCCTAGAAGAGGTTGCAAAGAACGTAAACATAGCAAAGATGACGGTCGTGAGAGTTTTAGCAAATGTAGGACATGGATTTGCAGGACAGCAGGCTTTTCGCTCTGACCCTTGTGAAACAACTTGTTTTCTGTAGGAGGAACTGGCTTTTGAATGAAACCGAATGGTCAGGATCAAGATTAAGCGAGCAAATCTTATAAAAAGATTATTAGAGGATTTCTTAGTATTGGATTTTCTTGCATTGGAATCATAGAAAAAGGCTGACTGTAATGATATAAATCAGTAAATACACCTGTGTTCTTACATGCAGGTATGTCAGAGTATGATTAATATACGGTCTGTTCACAGCTAGATTTTTAACCTCTCTGTAAAAGGTAAGTAGGGAAAACAATTTTGCAATATCTGATGTCTCGGCAATGCACAGACTGCTCTCCTTCTCCCCCCCATTTACATACAGTCTGTAAGGAACTGTGAGGATGAAGCCTGTTCCTTATTATAGTATTTAACACAGAATTATTCTTGGAAACAACCCATCTTTAAAACAAGATACTTGTATTTTGGAAATCTTTCCAATTGACCAATAACAGGTTTTAAACCAATAATGTTATTTAGTACTCTCACTTTTCCTAAATAAAACTGTACATTGAAATTAATTATTTCTGAATAGTCCTACCCATATTTTCCTTGAGACTGAGGAGAAACCCAAATCTCATGAGCGTGGCAGGACCCAGGGTTCTAATTTCATCATCCAAGAAGGCGAGACTGAGCACTGAAGTAGGGTGCACACTGATTCAGACACAGCTCTGCTTGTGGTGGAGGGAATGCGGAAAATTACAGGTGCAATTATGGTTTCACATTATTCTGCTTTTTTAAATCCACCATGTGAAGCATTAGTCTGTGTTTGAACTGGTGGTGTTAATTGGACCACAGTCCTTAGATGCATTTTCTGCAGAGTCATGGCCCATGTCATTAGCTTCTCATTAGACACGTTAATTTTTTAAGACTCATAATAATTACCTTTTTTTCAGAAGTTCTCCATTTTACACTGAACAGAAACCTCTGTTCTGCAGGCTGTAATTCTGAATAATCAGGGAAGCATTGTGAACTCTGTAGACTTTCAAAGTGGAAAATGAGAGCACTGTAGTGGATGGAGAAAGAGGTCCTCCGGGATGTGATGTGGGAGAGTGTTAAGGATCTTTTTCATTGGAAACCTCAATTGCAGGGGCAGAGAGCTCATCAAACGACCTGAGTTTTTGGAAGGACAGAACGGTTCCGGTTAAAACTTGACAATTGTAGGTGAGGCTGTTCATTGGGATGCACTACTAAGCAGTCAGTTTGCTTTCAGTTTTGTTGGACAGGCGTACTCATCTTCTAAAATCTGCAGGTACTTAACAAAGGTCGGGACCAGGTAATTACCTTTTGCATATCCAGAGATGTTGGCCTAAGCCCTAAGAATGGGCATTCCTAGGCGTCGCTGGCACATGGTTATCCTGCTGGCAAGAACAGCGCTTCAGAGATTCTGAAATATATTTGGCTAATCAAATGGTTTTTCATTACATAAATAAGTAGTTTTGCTGACCTGGGATGATATGGACGTGTGGTTTTTCCCATGACAAGGGCTTGTCTTGGCATTTTTGGTGTTGCCTGCAGCCTTCAGCAGGGACTGCAGGGGTTAACAAGATAGCAGGACAAACTGTTAGCAGGAGGAAAATTGTCCGTGGGGCCATTAGCTGGTATGTAGCCTTTAAAATTAATATGTTTGTTAAAAATGATGCTTGATTTTCTGCATGTATTGGTGAGCTGTTAAATAAGTCATCCTGTTGGGGTTTTTTTTCCATACTGGAAGTTTACTGACCAGACTTTCATTTTGTTAGAATTAGCTCCTTCCAAAACTCTACCTGAATCATTTTTGTTTGAATTAATTTTTTTTGTTTCCTAGCAACTCTATTTTTTAAGTTCTGAATTGTTTCTGTTCAATGTCTTTTCTAGCCAATGTTAACTTACTGTTTTATAAATGATGGCAGGGTTTTAACATGATTCTAAAAAGCATAGTTCACTAAATTAATTTGTAAAGTTTGTTAAAAAAATTCTTTTTCTATTATATATTGTATATGTGTGTGTGTGTGTGTATATATGGGTGCAACAGTTCTTCTTTCACACAGTTGATTTTTTAAACAGTTGTGAAGGTAACCAGTCTGTTTATACGTTGCTGCATAGGCACAGAGTAAACTTGTTAGCTTTTTGTTTATTTTAACTTGGAAGAAGCTATAAGAGGATTCCATTAAGACTCGCGCAAGTGAGTAGTTCCATTGAAAGTAAAGTGCCAGTCCCAACCCAAGGCAACGTGGCAAGTCGACACCTTCACAGATGCTCCATTTTTCTCATGCCAGGGAAGAGCACGGTTTGCCTCCTCGCCGGGGAAAGGGACCACAGGACCAGCCCCAAAACGCTTACTCGCTCTAGACTCGTTTCCCCGTGGCTTATTAGGACGCACGTGGTCTACAGAGTTTGGTAGAAACAAGGGTATTTCCACAAAGAAAGTCTTGAAACTTCTCTGTATGTCTGTTGTGGAGGCTCACTTCCTTGTGGGACTGTCATGTGCCTGCAATTTTGCAAAATGGTCTGAGGTGGTTAAACAGCAAAAATTTCGTCTCTCTTCAACGAATCTCTTTTAGTGTTTATTCTGTAGGCTGGTTATGCCCCACTTGGTAACCTTTCTGAAGTGCAAGCTTCTCCCCTGAATTACAATGCATGTGTTTTTGCTTAATATTCTACTTTAAGCTAAAGTCTGCTCTCACTAAATCAGCCTTTCACAAATGGAATATTTTTTCACTTCTTGCTGGGTGGGTCCATACACTGAAAAATAGGTCAAGAACAGTAATCTAAATCTACTGCTAATAAATAATTAAAGCTAATGGAATTTGCACAAGATCTGTGAGCTGAAATATTTCAGAAAGTACTGTGGTGTACATTTTGCTACTGTAAATCAAGATTTTTTTATTTATCATTGTGCTAGGTTGAAACATATCTATAAATGTAACTTCAGATTATTTTTTTTTGTACAGAGAAAATACTGGCATGTTAGTGTATTAAAATAACTAAAAATATCATAGAAAATTGATAACATCATGATTCATTCTTCAATGATCAGATTTCAAGTAAATACTTTAGCAGCCTTAAGCAATAAGAGGTTTTATATCTCATTAAATCGTAGTGTAAATTGAGCAATAAATTGTTTGCTCATATGATTTAATTTGCCTTATATTTTCGGAATTAAATAAGTCATCTAAGCTATTGTATAGTACCTGTTTGGACAACTGTCTGGGATTTCAGTTTCATATCTTTTAGAGCAAAGCAAAGTGGAGCTTGCTGGAACTAATTAAACATAAAGACTTCAATGTTTCCCTTAGTACGCCTTCAATCATGTGCCCAGGATCTCTGGTGGAAGAAGTGCACGTTCTGGATTTTTTCATAATTGTGGGTGCAAAGAAATAATATTTTAAACTTCTGTATTGGTAGGTGAGTGTCTGATTGAGTGATCCCAACTTGTTCACTGATTTACCCATGGCAGGGTGAAGCATATATGCTTGCTGGCTCTCTCTAATTAACCAGCACAACTGCTTACTACTTATTACAGTTAACTGGCTGATTTTTGTGCCTCACAGTGACAAGTCGTGTCCTTGAAGTATATAATAATCAAACACACCTCGGAAGGTGATGCCAGTGTTCTTCCCAACTCCTTCATGCTTGGCTGCTTTTCAGCTCTCCCCCTTTCAGTTATATTTATATGAAAGAGAAGCTCAACAACATTATTGAGATAATAGCTGTGTGGACAAAGTGTGTGGAGCCCTGCCCGTGAGGGTGGACAGATAGGCATCCTCCCAGTCGCAAGAAACACATATCCGTCATATCGGCACGCTGCCTATTGAAAGAGGGGCTTAAACCTGGCTGCCAGTTTTTAGCACGAGAGTTCCTCTTCAGGCTGCACTATTGCTTCTTTTTATGTTGATTGAGCTGACAAATATCATCCCGCACAGTCAATATATATTGGGGTTTGTTCTGGGTTGTTTTTTTCTTTCTTTTTTTTTTTTTTCTCTTCTTTTTGTAAGTTCTCATAATAAAGTATCTGGAATCACGATGTTCAGCCCTCCCAAATTTAAGCGCAGGGCCACTTGTTAGTTCCTTATTACGTGTGGGCTAACAAGGAAGGAAATGCGAAAGAGTAAGATGGCAGGAAAGCCATAGCATCTCGCTGGTGATAAGGCAGCTCAAAAATAGGTTGTGACAGCTGAACTAATGATGTCACCGATGCTGATACAAGTGGGCTGCTTCTCATTATGATTTCTCTGCCAGACATAGTGACATTCAGCAGCCAATGTGTGTCTCGAGTAGACGATATATAGAACAAATCATAGGAAATGTGGCGCGGGAGGCATACAGTAGAACATTTTCCCAGTTTTTTGTTTTGTTTGATTTTACAAGAGCCCAATACTTCTGTAGATGATAAAGGTGTATAGGTCAAGCTTAGCCTTGCTGGACCACTTTATCAAACCAGGGTCATAGGGCTCTTGTTGTGACATTTAGAGATAAGCAGTTTGGAGGTAAATGAGATGGAGCAGTCTGCAAGGAGATCAGAAGGTGCCGTGTAGCTTCAGACCCCACGTAAATTACAAATACAACACTGGTAGCCTGACCATTAATATGTCCTTTGTACTGTACACAGTGTATTAAGATAGCAATTGATAAATAATGTAGTTTAGTTGTCAGAAAGATGCATTCGTTGCCCTGGTTTTCACTGGGCATAGATTTATTCTCGGTTTATTTTCCATAGAGTTATTTTTAATGAGAATGGAAAGGGAGTTAAAAATTATTTGGATTCAGATTTCACTGTGTAGCTACTTGATCAAAATATAAACTCGTTGTTTATACTCTTGTAAAGGGAAAATGCTGTATTAGCTTTCAGCTATCAGATTTGATTCAGATAATGATACAGCATCCTAATTCATAGTCTCTACTTCAGATATTGAGTTTGTCTGTGATAGAGCCTTTTTCAGAAAACTGCTCTACCCTGATAAATCATCCAGAGAGAGGGAGAATGCACACATTTAGATGGCACAGAAAAATAGGCTAATAATGCGATTGTATAGGAGTACTCGAATATTTCAATGCATTTGTGTTGATAAATTATCATTTGTTTTAGTGTTCAATTGCATGAACCCTTTTTAGCTGTTCTGCTTGATCAGAATGATTTGCTAGCTGTATGCGAGTGCTGGACTTGGTTGCTTTTCCTGTTTTGATCACAGTCCAGGCAGTAAAGGCCACTACACTTTAAACAGATAATAAATCATGTGGTGTCCTTGCTAACCAACATTACAGATTCCCCCGGGTCTGAACTGAATGTCCTTCTTTCTGTTCAGTTTAGTGCAAAGAAGGTAGAATTCTATTTGATGTTAGCATAGTATTTTGAGACAAAGTCTGATGAGGAATTTTTCCAAACTGCCAAAAATAAATCTCACCAGCAGAGTTTTAGCGGGTGACTCGAGGCATATGTATTCCTGACTTCTGTCTGTTTATTTTTACTTCCCTTTTGTTGTGAGCTGTCTAAAGTTTTGATGCTGTTTAGCCAAGGAAGGAATTATAAAAGTAGCCTATAAATTCTAAGAGGGAGGAGGAAGAGAGGAGAGAAAGCACAAAATGATGTGAAGAAGGTGTTTGTGCCTTTTGTTATGGTGTGTGCCACTTATCCGCTTACCTGCATGGCATATTTGGTTGCATTTAAAATACTGGAGCAAATTCATGCAGTTACTTTACTTAGACTGTTTGCTCGGTGAAGATAATGGAAGTGGGATGCTCTGTCTCTGTTGTTCAGCTGCAACAGATTTCAAGTTATTGCCAAGATTTCGAGTTGTCAGAGCATTCTACCCTGTTAAACTGTGTGCTGTAATGATCGGTGTGTCCCAGGATTGCCCCAGATTGATTACTGTGGTATAACTGATTGCTTGCCAGTGGGACTGAATCACTTTGAGCTGCATTCTCCTCTATCATGAAATGTTTTTAAAACAGTTTTACCACCAACAAAAGCTGCTGTCTAAATCGAGCACAACATGTTTTGCCATTATGCCATGAATTTTGCTTGGTAACGTTTTGATTGCTGGGATGAGTGTTTAGCATCCTGAATTTGCTAAATGAAGGATGTGTGGGAATCAGATTTTGTACTTGAAAGCTTTTCTCCCTCTTTGACAGCTTGACCAACTGTTTTCTTGGCTTTGGGATGCCACTTCTATTCTTTCCACCCCCCACCCCGCTTTTCTCCCTCTTTTGTCTGCTGTAAACAACCACCACCAACATATCTCATTATTAAAGATGAATATGAAGGCAAAGTCCTGACATAGTTTATATCATGAAATAAAAAGTGCTGCAAATCCTGTCTTTCAAAAGTTAGTACGTGTCAGACGATGCAGTTCAACAGCAGGCTCTTGGCTAGAGCTTGCCACGCACACAGAGAGGAGCAGGGCTTACGTTCTCCTGCCTCCAGAGCTAGCCGTGCTTTATTTCACTGAATGCCACTGCGGTGCTTTGTCATCTGCCGATGTACCTAGGGTGATTTCTGATGCTCACGCCATGTGCTTAGGCAGTGGGAATAATGCCTTGCTCTTGAGAGCTGTGCAAGCAAGAGACTTGGGGCTGGTCTGGAATTAGATCGCCTGTATTTCTGCTTTCAGTTTTGACATCAGTTTGCTGGCTGGTGCCAAACTAGTCAGTAAATTCAGAGGCAATACCAGGGACAGAAGCCCTAAACACAATGATTTCCTACTAGCTGGGATTTTTATTTCAAGAATTGTTGCTTTCCTTGGATAGTATAAGTTTTCCTGATTTTATAAAGGGTGCCAGTATCCTGACTGTAAATCTAATGTCTCTGTAATTTCACTGTGCATTAAAACTTACTGTGCCAGATTTTGGCCCTGAACGTGGCCATTTATTTTGTTATTGATGGTTATTGTTACTTTCTTCAATGTCATCATCATCAGGTTACAAAGAAAACGTGTTATAAAACGTGCACAGCCCTCTGGTCTCCCAGGGTAGTCGGGAAGTGGGGAAAAGCTGCTCAACCTGCCAGTTTGCTTTGGTAGAGGTGTAATTTGTAGATGTTTGTGATATACAAGGACAGTATCTACCCTTTTTCTGTCCTAAACCAGCAGAAAATATGAGCAAGCATTTAGGTGACTTGACTTGGTCTAAGAACAGAAGCGTCGTTTGGTTTGGTGCCGAAAAGGGAGCTTATAAAGCTGCAACGTTATCCTTAACTTGATAGGGATTAACTGTATGTTAGTGCAATAACCATGTAAGAAGGGAAATTTGGCTGATCATTTGTCTCTGATAGCTTCATTTGCGTTTGGCCCCCTAAGCCATTTCTCAGGGAGTGGGAGAACTCCTGATACTCCGACTCTCTGCATGACTTGTCATTTAAATGACAAAAATCACTTCTCTCAAAAACCTACTTTTCCTTGAGGAAAATCAGATTAAATCCAGGACTGAGGGATTAATGTCCAATATGTTGTGTGACTCTAGATGTAAAAGTAAATGCATTGGAAAAGAGAATTTCCCAACTTTTTAAGGCCACCTTCTTTTCCGAAAGGCCCAAGGCTTCAACAGACTCTTTTTATAGAGAGAAAATACTTCAAAGACCCCTTTATGATGACCTCTTGCATGAGGTTCAGGGTAGCTAAGGGACTGTGGCCTGTGTGAAGCTGGGAAGGTTTCATGGTTACTTCTGTGCTTGGTGACTGTCCCGGTTGTGAGCAGTATTCTCAGAGCAGCACAGGACTCTCGGTTGGAGGGAACGTCCAGAGGCTGACTAGATCTCACCTGGCCCTAAAAGTGGGTCTTAACACCCTCACTGTGGGTCAGCTGTGCCTTGGAAATCTCCACGAATGGAAAATCCACCTCCTTCCTGGGTAACCCACGTCAGCGCTGCCCTCCTGAATGATGCAGCGTCACGTTACTGCCTTAGACCTCTTCCAGATTTACTTCTAGCTGTAAGCGTACTATGAAGTCGCTGCTTGTACCTCGTCAGTGGAATACCACAGCAAAAATAGGGAGTCCAGCTTCCTGGCTGTGCCCCAATAACACAGTGTCCTCTGCAGAGTTACAGGATTTTATTCTTCAGGCATGCACATAATGAGAATTCTGAGAATTTGTAAGTGAATTAGACCCAAACAGCTTAAAAGTGGAGCCACTGAGAATTTTATGCAAGGTAGATACACCTCTGTTGTCCTACATTATCTTGATTGCTAAGTAAAAATATACTATCAGCTTTTATGGTGATTCTATGGACAGTATTGTAATGAATTTTGTAGCACTGTGTGTTGTAATTCTGAAGAAATTTGGAGTTCTACAGAAACCAATGAATAATACTGTTGTCTTCAGTGTGGCTATCTCCAGTTCTCTGATGGTTAATTTCTCACTCTTGAGAAAATAATAAATAAAATAGACCTTTTACAAAATGGCAACACTTTTAGTTGAAATGATGGTCCAAAGTCATCTTCCTATAAGCCTAGCTTCCATTTGTGGAAATTTCTTTGGCATAAGTTCAGAGGTGTAGCTGCTGTTTAGGTAGATAGAGGCATTTGCTTCTAATCGCATTAGCGTTTCAGCTGAATTATGAGATTGAAGGCGTTCAGTGCTTACCCAACATCACTACATTTTTGTTAATTAATACTGTTTGCAACAGATACAGGTATATGTCAAACTGGAAATGCAGACCTGTTCAAAATGAATTGTAGGTATACTTTTACTTTAATCAAAGCTCCCATAAAATGTGATCAGGATTTAAGTAGCATTTCAGAACTGAAAATAGTGTTAGGAAAAACTTGACAATGATTTGTCCTTTCAAATTTTTCTGATGAAATATCTTGCTTCTTTCTTCTAGGACCTGCGCAAACAGGTAGCTCCATTACTGAAGAGTTTCCAGGGAGAGGTAAGAGCTTATGCTTCTCATGGTGCTTTCGATATTGCTTCACATGAGTGTGGCACGCTGGCAGTCTTTATGTGTGGCCGGGTGGGTACAGAGCCCTTGAGCAAAGAGCACCACAGGGGTTCAGCCCTCTGCATTTTGCTGCGTGCAGGATGTGTGTGTGATACGCTGGATTTGTGCTGGACAAGCTAAACTGGTCAAATCACTTTGCCTTCAGCATACCTGAGCCTAAGCCGACCGCTGCAGTGACTCAGGCGGCACAAGCTAACTCGCTATGCCTCAGTGACTGACGGTTTGAACGCTTAATGAATGCAATGTAATGTACGTATACAAAAATATGAAGATACTACAAGTAGTTTTCACTGTAAACCTTTTCAGCTGTAAAACATTGCATTCTAGAGGGCTCAATGGAAAACCTTAAGTTGGCAGGTGTTTGTTGGAAAACCAACAGAAAGCGTTAACAGCTCTGCTGCTGGCTCTTTCTTTGATTTCTCTTCACACCACTCCACTGAGAAGCACATGATTAGAGTGATCACAAGTTTAAAAGCCAACTGTTGTTATTTTGAAGAATTTCTATAGCAAAAGGCAGCTGGGCCAATTACAGAATTCTACATTGTAGCTGTGGACAGCACTGAAACGCTCACTTCACGTGAGTGCTTAGGCCAGATGGGAGCTGTTGTACTGCCTCTAGGAAAATGCCGTGTATGAAGTCTGCAAATTATATTTCTCCTTACAAAGATCAGTGCCTGCGTGGGGTGGTAGATTGAGGCTTTAACTCACACTCTGTTACGTGTTGTAGAGCTCTGCTCTTGAAGTTATCTGTGTTAAAGCAGCAACGCTTTTTACTTCCTCAATCTATAAGTTGTTGGCTGATTTTATGCTGTTGCAGTTCCCATCAGAGCCCAGAGAAATTCAGGAACATGTTTTCAGAATTCCGCATAGGGAATTAGGTGCCCTCCTGTTATCTGTAACGAGAGTTGCATTTCTGATTGCTTGTATGTCCTGCTAAATATGTATCCCAAATAGGCAATAATTCCTCATGTTGAAAGCAGTATGATATTTTTTATTTTACGACTCAAATTTCCCAAGTATTGCTAGAAATAAATAAATAAACAGGACAACTTTGTCCTTGATATATCTGATAGTAATTTGTGGACAACAAAGAATGACTTGTGTGAGTCTGCCAATGGAAATTTACACTTTAAAATTGCTCCAAGTGGATTGCAGTGCTCTTAAAACCTTTTCACTTTAGTTTCAAGCTTGCAGTGAACGGACTGAAAAGTGTATGTGTGCTTTCAGCACTGTTCTTTAATGAAGGAAATGTCTGAGGATCAAGTAAGAATCATAAATCCAAATTTGGCTACAGTGAAGGAAGATTCTCCCATTAGACCTTGCCTGTTGGAGACAGCTCACTGTTACCTTGGTATGGCTCACACACACTCCTCTTCTGTAGTTTTGCTTCACTAATGTAAAAGTGAAGTTTATGTTGGTATAAATTCAACCTCACAAATTACAAGAGTAAAATTTGTTGGTAGAAGTCCCCTCTTACATAAATGAAGCACGAATACCTTACAAGATTGTGCTGCTGAATCTCTTAGCCGGTGATTCCACTCTCCCTAATCTAGACAGGGTTTTAGAAACCTAAGAAAACCTGAACTAATCATGATTGACTACATAAATGCAGAACATTAAACTGTGAACTGTGGTATTTGATTATAGATGTAATTACTGTATCTTGTTTTGGAGACAAGATACCAAGAATATTAGCCTGTTCTGTTGAGTTATATTTTATTGTTCAGTATATAGATTTGATCTCTGTTTATTGTTAAGGCTGCCTTTATGAAAGATCATGAGTAAGTAAATAAAGTAAATAAGTAAATAAAACAGAGGTAAGCAGACAAGTAGTGAAAGTAGACATTTTCTAGAGTCCCTTCTGCTGGTGAGAGCACGTCCTTGAGCAGCAGGGAGTGCTCTGGTTCACACCTACGTAGGGGCATCGTGGATGGTATTACTGAACTTTGGAACACCACCATCTTCTCACCGGTTTCTCATACAGAAGCTAGGAAAAAAGATTCTCGCATGATGCAGCTTCTCCATTTACTCTTTCTACCACGTTTTTGCTTCTGACTTCTATCTCCACCCCTACTGCTATTGCCCCATCCTTCTCTTGATCCCTAATGACAGAACTAAGTAGGTGCTTTTTGCATGTCCAAGTAATATTAAATTACGATTCCACCTCAGAAGGGAAGCGGGCTTTGGCAAATCCCATGTGCGATGACTCTGCTCCACAGGGCTCTAGGCACTAGGGAGGGCCAGAAGATCAGAAGGGACAGACAGTTCCCTAACGAGCAAAGGTATTTAAGTAGCTTTACATGGATATTGCTGTGTTCCTGCCCACCTCAGAACTGGCTCCCCACCTCCTGCCTTGCCTCAGCACTTTTGCTCATGTGATCCTGTGGTGAGCACAAAGTTTTCTTTTTCCTTCCCCTTTTTTGCTGGCTTAGTTTTCTGCCAGGTTGGTTTGCTGAAGCAGCTCACTGCAGGCTCCTGCTGGGCAGGGGAGAGGCCAGGAGAGCAAAGCCAAGGGCAGGAGGAGTGCAACTGTGCCAGCTCAGGTTGACTTAAACTATCCTTGAACTGTACCCTCGGCGAGCCTGACGTGACTTGGAGAGAGGTTAACTTAAGCTCACATATTTAAATATCCTCCCAAGCATGCTTTATGGGACATCTGCTTGTAAACCTGTGACTAGTTCACTTTTTTGTTAAATAAATCTACAAGTCACTTTAGCCCATATTTCTTTCCCGTTTGAGCATGGATATTGATACTCTTCCCTCCCCCCCCTCGTATTTTCCCTTTGTATAACATGAATTTATCAATAATCCCCCCCAAACCAGAACATTCTGTATTCCATGGATATTTATCTTGTTCAGTCAGATGAAAACTGTTCCAGTTATCAAATATGCAGTTTCCATTAGTAGTTGGAAATAACTTTTTTGTATAGATCTCGGTGCTTTAAGTAACTGGATTTTTTATGATGACAGTTAAAGTAAGAGCATTATGAAATGGAATTTAGCATGCTACAGATTTTAAAATGCATTCCTAGTTCAGTGTGAGACTGTATTAATTCATCACTGTGGTATAATTTTATTGTAGTGCTTTTTCCTTATTTAGGATTTTGATGGAAATTCGAATGAAGGATTTTTTTTAAATGAACAGAATGTTGTGTCTGATTCAAAGCTGATGGTATTGTTCTTTTGATTTTTGTGGGTAACTTTTCTAACTTTCCTGGAAGATGTAAGGTCTGGATGGTGTAAATAGGCTATTGTGAGCAAGACAGAAGTCATTAATTTAAGAGATCTAAAATTCCTCTCATTTCTATCTTAAATATCTTTTTTTTTTTTCTTGTTCCCATTAACCTGAGGATGCAACTTATTAATGGTTTGCTCACGTTATGCTGGGCTAAATACAGAACAGAATCAGAAAAGGCTAAAGAACTTTACCATTCAATCATAAAATGATTATATATAACATTTGCAAGTTGGTAAGGTGCTCCTTCAAGCAACCATCTAAATCAGCTGTGTTCCAAATAGGTCATTGTGCATTATCATGTTTACATTGGTGGATGGATATTTGCACATGAAATCTTTAAAAAAAAAAAAAAAAAAAGTTGTGTTCTTGGGCTATGTTAATTTACAGAACTAAAGTTGTGGTATGGAAATCTAATGTTGGAATCCATATTTGTGAAGTCATCAAATAGATATTTTAAGGCTGGGAAAGGATTTCCTGAGGTCATTAGCATTCTTTTCATGTGGCATAACAGTACTGTCCAACAGTAATGCGGTAATCCCTCATTTGGAGAACCCTTTAAGGCACATACTCCAAAACAACGCACTGGACTTTGTGAAAACTATTTCTCGTATTCTTCTCACAGAGCAAGTACTTTTAAGGGTGTTGCCACTCTGATGAGACCACTCTGGCTCCCCACTTGGCTCAATTGCTCTTTAAACTATTAATTTGGTCAGTAGAGTAATTTAATAATTTTCCATATGCAGATAACAGAAGCTGAAAATCAGTTTGGTGTGCTGGAACTGCTAATCATGCCTTTGAAGGCATACTCTAATAATGTGTGTGCCTAAACAACTTCAGACTCACTTTCCGTCTGCATTTTGAAGGAGCATTTCTGAGCTGATAGTCATCTCTCTTTTTTTTAACCCCTTTAATTTCCTTATGTTAAATTTACAAACCTAATTAATACAATTTCTTTCCTGTAGGTTCACTCCATGATGGCTCAATTAGAGTAGCAGTAGAACTGTGGTTCAATATTCAGGCCAGCTTCATAATTGAAAACACATTTTCTTCTCAAAAGCTGCAGCTGGTTTGGTTCTGCTCATGCAGAAAAGGATATAACCTTGCATAACATAGGAAATGAACGGTTGAGAGAGAAGCCAAATTCAATTTCAGTCAGATATTTTGAGGATAAGTCCATGATCTATGGAAGCAAGGGAATGAAAAGTGTGTGTATGTGGAAAGCAGCGTATTCAGCACTCTATTAATCACGGCTAGCCTGGGTGCTGTTGTGTGCTGTTGCGTTAGCACTGATTCTAGTACAGAGGCTGGAGAGCAGCCAAGCACTCCAGAAGTTAACCTCTTAAAGACCCTGAGCTGCTTTCTGTTGAATAAATGTAATTTTGTGGTCAGAAATAAATGCTTGTGATGTAGCAGGAGCTTTGAAAACAACAGCGTGGCAAAGCTATTACAAATTGCTCTGTGTTGGGGAAGTCAACAGCATACATCAAAATTCAGAGCTTGCGTTGTGCTGATTTAGACCCGGAGCTTTCCTGCTTTTCAATGAAAGTCTCGTTAAACCACTCCGTGTAACAAAATGGAGTAAATCTAGTATTTTTGGCCGATAATTGTTTTCTTTTAACGTCCACTCTACGGGGCGTGGGTGGTGGGTAATTTCCTTTGTATAACAGGAGCACGGGGACAGTTTTGCACTTTGTCTCGATTCTGTTTCGCGATGCTAGTGGGGACGTGAGAGGGGCGCACAGTGTGCTTTTGGGGTAACAGCAGCGCAGCAGCCTTTCATTTCTTTGTTTACACAAGTGTGTAAATGATTATTTATTTATTTTTGGCTGGCTTGATTGCAGTTTAAACAACATCTTTCCTGAGGAAGGTGATTTAAATATACTTCAGCATCTCAAAGGCAGATGCGCTCTCCCTGATGAGTATGTAGGATGTCTGCTGCCGACTCTGGGCTCTGGGGTGCTGGGTCGAAAACATCCACGGGAGAAGAGATGCTTAACTCCAGACTGATGGACAGAACTATAGAAACTCTCAAATACAGTCAGAGCCTCTCCTATATGTACCTCTTTCTCCTTCCCGTATTGATCCCTTCCTGGGACAAACCTCAGCTATTGGGATAACAGGCAAGGTCCCAAACCTAACATATACCGCCAGAAGGAAGTGATAGGCACTGAGCACCTTTCTGAAGCTCTTGCAGGTTCATCTCCATCCCGTGCAGTCTGCAGGCAAGCTGTACTGAGACAGCAGTTACTGCTGGGGTAACTTTGGGGAGGATCAGCCCAAATCCTCTTATTTTTATATAATTGACAAAGTGCTGAAATTTCTGTTGGCAGCTGGTGGGCTGTCTATATTAAGGCTCGCTATGCCGCTGCCACGCGTTTGGGTGAAATGCTAACAGTGGTGGGAAACTATTTATGCAAAATTCAGACAGGCAGCGCTGTTTCAGTTCGCAGTGTCAGGAGTAGCTTCCCATCCTTTTAAAAAAAGAGAGCTTGAAGTGTGCTGGAAGGAATGGGGATGGGAGGGCTGTGCAGGGTGCGGTATTCTGCTGAGTGTCATTATAATCCAGTCCCTGTATCTCCAAATACAGAATTCTTTCTGTATTTATTACAAAATTACTATGAGGCTCTGTACAAGCCAGTGTCTGGTCTTGCTTTGTTGTTAATAGAGAAGCAAGAGGGTAAGCTCAGTATAAAGGATTAGCAAAAGGTTACATTTTGGTATTTATGTGCAGGTGGATTTTGCACAAAGGCAGTTAATGAGCTCCTTCTTGCAAGAATTCTTCTGCCCTAATTTTTTAAAATACATAAGCAAAAGTTTGGATCATCCATAAGGGAGAAAAGCGATTGCGGGTTCTAGGTCACTGTTCACAGAGGCGGGAGGAGAGGCTGACGGGCAGGTGACAGCACCCACTCACATCACCGCGTAGCTCCTTCTTCTGCTGGGAAGCTGGAGGTGATGTCGAATAGCAGAGGCTGCTCTGCCCGGGCAGGAGCACCACTTTCTCTCCTTCTTCCCCTGCCCCACTTTGCCACACCAGCGTGGCTGGGCTGGCCATGGCAGGAGATGTTCTCCATCCTGCCCTGTGCTCTTGCAGAACCCCAACGATCAAAAGTGGCAAGTTCCGACATCTCCCTGGTTAGTGGCATAGCAAATAATTTGCTGATCTATTCCCTAGACAGATGTTCTTTCAATTTTTGTGGAAGTACAGATCCCCTGTTTGGAGCTCGTCTTTCTCTTACTTCCTGCCATGTGTTTTACCTTTCTTGTGTTATGAAAATTCGTGACTGGCCCGTGCCGACCGAGGAGAGAGGCTAGGATGCAAAGTATAGAATTACAAACGTAATTATTCATCCACATGAGGTGCCCCAGCCAAATTGAGGCACCCCAAATATGGTTTCACACAGGGTTCTTAGACCCTTTCAAACGTTCAGGTATAACACGATTTCACTAATCACTAGCACCCACATTACTGATTACTAATCAGAGTAAAACTTCGCAAATCAACTGTATTTCTGCAGCATTCTTGCTGTTTGTCAATTGGTCCAGATGTCCCTGGAGTCAGTCTTGCTAGTTACTTATCTATGACACCAGGAAACACTGGGAGGGCTTCAGTAATGCGTTAGAGGGGCTGGGAAGCTGGCGTTATCTTGGCTGTCCAGGGACAGCTCTAAGCTTCCAAGAAGCAAAGTCCTTATTTCCAGGGCCAGGCTGTTCTTTTAGTTTGTTTTACTTAAGCATGAACAATACCAAAGTCTCCAGTAAAATTCTACTACCTCATTACATTACAGTGTGTAATGTGAACTAATAAACATATATATAAAAACACACTTAAAGACTGATTGATAGAACAGTTACAGAAGGGAATTTTCATGACATTTGGCACTTTGACCCTCTTTTGCCATCCATGTTTTGTCGCTCTGGTGTCATGCCATACCCAAGCCATGCCAGTGCAGGACTGATGCTGGCAAGTGTCCTTGCCCCAGCCCTGGGTGCCCACCTTCTCCCTCCTGCTGAGGCTCGCAAATGCAGAAGATGAGTCACTTCAGTTTGCCGGCATGATGGAAAATAAATTCTTCGTCTCCTTCGATGCTTAGTTTTTCATCGAGTCAGTGAGCTGAATCATGCTGCAACAGTGCGATCGCTAGGTCTGATGCAAGAGAAGGGGGAGCCCGTGGCCTGAGGCAGGAGGAGGGAGCAGGGCTGCTCCATTTGGTGCCTGCCCGACGTGGGGATTAGGAGTAGAGTGAGAGCAGGGACTGAGAAACGCTGCTCAGAAACGCAGAGGTGTGAGGAGGGAGACACACGGGTTATCAGAGGATCCAGGAGAGGTTCAGCAATGATAGCAGACCCACTGTCGCAATGATCTGAAGGCAGGGTGGCAAGTAGTAAAAGCTACTTAAACAAAGCTGTGGTTCTGCTGTCAATATCTTGAGGCACATGTTGGGCTGGGCTGTTTTACTGGGAAGGAAGATCAAAGATTGGAAAAGCAACAAGAAGCTGTCCTGTGAGAACGAGGGAGCTGAGCTTTCCTCAGGGGATGGCAGCATTGTGTGTCTGGGAAAATCAGGATTTATCTGGGCATGAAAGGAAGAGAAGGTTTCAAGGGTTCAAGGTTGCAGCTGTTTCACAGTGGAGGGAAGCAGAATTGGGAACTTGAAGGATGTGAGTCCTTCTTAAAGCTCTCTTCTTAACTTGAGGTTAAACCAACAAGTTGGTGAGGCAGGCAGGCTCCTCCCAAGCTCTGTCCTGGTAGCATACCTATGCACTGCACCCAGGCAGCTTCGTTAAACAGATTGCTATTGTATCCACTCTGTGAAGTCCTTATTTTTGTTAAAGAATTTATAGCACAGCTAAAATATACACCATATGCTTTAAGCAGCTGCACAGGAATAATTTTTTTTTAATTTTGCTTCAAAAATATTTTAATTGCAGGAAACAGAAAAAGTAGTATTTTTACTTTTTCTTGTGTCAGCTGAAAAAAAATTAACTGGGCCAATGAACTACATATTTTTGTTAATTTGTAAAATCGTATTGGTAAATTTTATTAATTAATTTATTAATATAGATAACTGTTGGTATAAAGAAAGGGAAATCAAGCCAGGTGTGCACATACCTTGTGTGCTTCCTAATGCACATGCACAGAGTGTGTTGTAGAGCTGTTGCGGTGCACCACCTTGGCGACTGTTTTATATGAAAGAGCAGCTAAGCTCTGTTGTAATGGCTTCAAAGAAAGACCGATGCCATTACATAGCATTAATAATGCTTGCTATAACCGCCGTTTGATTCCAGGGCAGCTATTCAAGAATATAGTGCGGCTTAAAATAATGGTGCCTTAATGAGTTGTTATCATGCTTTTCCCTTTGTTTAATATGTTTCTTACAATTCTTAATGGCATTTCGGTAGCTGGAAGTAATTGAAGACAAATGGAAAAACTTTGTGATGCAAACCAGTATGACAAAAGATGTGTAAGGGAGCGGTGCGAATGAAGGGGGGTGGGTGTCTCCTTAAGGCATCTATTTATTAAAAATCAGAACAGAAAAATAACTTCTGGTTTAAGTCATTTATTTTTATTTGATAAGTTAGTTCCAGATTTGGGTGCAGGACAGTAAAAGACATATCTTTCATGTTAAGGTGGCTAACAAGAGTGAGAATTGCGACTGAAGAACAATGAGGATAAGTAGAAGAGTCTGGACTACAAAATTCATACTTAGAATAGTTGTGTTTGAGACACTCGATATGCAGTTAATTGTACTGCAAGTAAATCACCAATACTTTGGTAATGCCATACAGACACAAAAAGCAATGTGATCCCTTCACTAAGGAGTTGTCTTTGGGATGCCGAGTGGTCTAAAACCAAAAGAAAAACCCAGCAGTGTTGAAAGATCTGAGTCGACCTGTCAGGAGCAACACATCGTGGCCGTGTGCCGGTCTCGTGGTCTGCAAATGTGGTAATGTGCTGCTATCTGTAAGTTCAGAGAATTTAAGTGTTGATGCAGAATGCGGTGGCATCTGGCAATCCCAGCTTCCTTGCAAAGAGCTTTATCTTCTTGTTTCATCTTTAAATTCAGAAATACAATTGTGCAGTCTTGTGTCTGCAGCAGATGAGACCATACTGCATATAGTACAGCACAGAGGAGCATCCCACTTCTGCAAACCTAAAGACAGAATCCAGGTGATTTGTGGGGCAATTAGACATCAGACTTTAATTAAGGTTGAAATTTCTTAGTGCATAAAGAGTGACAGATTCCAAAATAAAGCCACAGACTTGAATTTTATGGTTTTGAACTTGACTGGACATGCTGAAAAGGAAAGAGTCAATGTTCAGATAAAACTACATTCAGCATCTTCCCTGACATAGATGGACAGATTTATGGTGCTTACCTAAATGTGGAGATAAAACCACTGATTTCATTGACGATGTTTTGATTTTAGCCAGGTGTAGTAGCTATTAGATGGTGACCAAAGCATTCCTAAAACAGGCTGTCCGTGCTACTGGAGTAGCATGGCAGCAGTATCGGGCAACCAGCTGGCAGTCTGGCAGTGGAGAATGGGAGTGGACCACAGAGGTCTTCACGGGCAAGTTGGAGAGAGATTATTATGGAAGGGAAGGGATGGACTTGGTACCCTGGGCAACAGCTCATGAGAGCATTTGACCTGGAAAAACGAGGTGGGTAAAGGAAGGATTGCTCTCACACCGGTGTCTTGCTGCATCTCCCTCCATATAGCTCCAATAGCATATCCATATGATATTTTAAAGATGAAAGTGTGCTGAGGGAGGATTCCTAGTGTCTCATTTCTGTTATCTCAGTATAGCGCCAGTGGTATTATCAAGACAAATAGTATGCCAAAACTTAAAAGTGAACATATGTTTATGGGGGTGGTGGGGAATACAGAGGTCACTGTTGTTTCTTTCTAGTCAGAGAAGACATAATGGGGCCTGCTTTAGATAAATTAAGATTTGGAGCTAAACTCATGTCAAGACTATGCTAGTGTAATTATAAGTTGACTACTTTCAGGGTCTCTGAAGTTTTAAGAGTCAAATAAAAATGTTCAGCAAGAGTTTTATAATGTAGTTCAACCGGTTTAACATGAGCTGATTGCAGCTCATCCTTGTTGGCTCCCAAACCAATTTTACTTTGATTTGAAAAATTTTCAGTGAACTTCCAAATGCTTACTTTCATGTCATTTCGGTGCTCTGTTTCCTCTGTTTCTGGACTTCATTTATATTTTGCTATTTTTGATGTCTTTTTCATCCCATGTTTCCTTATTCAGCTGGAAGCTGGCATACTTAATTATTTTTTTCATTCCAGTTAAAGTTGTCATGGTGCTTTTTCTATATTTTATTTTAAGATATAAAATAGTCGTGGTGCTCATTTTTAGTAGAACTTTAAACTGGACAGATTGATTGATTTTTTAACAACTAAAACTTAAAAAAAATCTTTCTGCCTGGTGCGATTGTTTGGAATTCTGGTTCTGAATTTGGGGAGGGGGAAGGTGTGAAACTTTTTGTGATTTACAAACTGCTTCCATCAGAAACTCTCTGATCCCCTTGGAAGATGTTGTTTCAATTATGTTTTATATTTCAATCACTGTATGACTGGTGAGGAGTGAATAAACCATACTTTTTGTAATACTTAGGGAGAATATAAGTACAAATGTCCTTTATTAAAATGTGAAAAAACTGTAATAGGAAAACAAATCCATCCTGTTATTTCACAGAAATGGAAGCATTTAAAATGCTTTGGTTTTTGTAAAAGGGGCAAATGAATTTTTCAAAATACAGTACAGAAACATTTCTGTAATGCTAATTGTATTTAATAATAGTAATTTAAATTTGGCTGTACTGTGCTGAGCAGCAGCGAGAGAAAATTGTATGTGGGAACGTTAAAGTCCAGAAGTCTAACATATGGTGTGCTTTGGCCTTCAAAGTCTGTCTTTATGTACCCATGAAATATCTCAACTGCAAAAGTCTTTCTGATGGCTGCCCCCTCCTTTCTCGCCCGTTCACAAACGGTGTCTGATACTCCCAAGCGTTGATTTACAGTACCCGGTGCCTCTGTGCCTGTGGCAGTTTGTTCCATATTCTAATTTCAAATACTCTTTGTGTGAAAATGTTCTAACCAAATTACTTATGTTCTCATTCCCTAATGAGCATCGGTCCATCTGTGATTGCTTGAATTCAAATTAATAAATGGGTTATTCACAACCATCAATCCCTCACTCTCCCGCACGTCACATGCCCTGTGAGATTCCAGTGCCTTTCCATAGCCTTTCTTAGTAAAGTCTCAAAGACAAGTATGGACAGCATTTCTTGAGAATTTATATCTGCTCTCCATATCCTCCATCATTTTGGCTTCTGCTGCTTGTTTATCATTTTTCCAATACCTTTTTTTTTTTTTTTTTTTTAATTTATAAGAATAAGTTGCAAATAGGTCAGGTTTCCATTACGCTACACCTCCACCAAGCTACATAAATTAATCCAGGTTTTAGGGGGATGTAAGCAAAATAGGAATTTGGTTTGTTTCTCTAAATACAGCTTTGTGTTACAGTAACTTGTCTCTTGACAACCTCTCGCCATATCTCTCAAGATTTCATTGCTGCTGCCAAACGCTGTGCAGATCCTTTCGGCGTCCTTATTTTCCTCCTTGACCCTTCCCCTCGAGTCTTTTCTTGCATTATACGTTGTGCATTGTGCTTCTGTGTAATTTCTACGTTTGTCCTTGTCCTTTGGTTTTCTGGCCTTAATCCTCTCCGTAACGATCTTTACAAGTCACTTATCAGCCATAAGACTAATCTATACCCGTCACGTGGTGTTCTGCACTCTGCTCCTCTGCACTTTGCGTCTGACTCCCTCCATTATTTTAATCATCTATATTGTAGGCTTCGCTCCCCCCCCAAAAAAAAACAAACCCCCAAATCCTTCCCTTCCTAAAGTCCTTTTCATACAAAGTAAACAGAAGTGGCACCAAATCTGACCCCGCAGCACTCTCCTGCTTATCTGTCCTCCTCCCTGCGCCGCTTCCTTTCCCTGGCACCCTCCGCTTCCTGCGCCAGAGCTCTCTGCAAACCACCGCAGCCCGGCCGGTTTGTAGCACGCTTTCTAATTCTGCAAATCTCCCTCCCGTCTAATAAAATATCAGATACTTTCCTGAAATACAGATACAGTAAACTCTGTCTATTGTTTCTGCCTTATCTACCAAATCAATAATGTAGTGAAAGAATTCAAGGACGTTTTTCAGACAGGACCTTCCTTTTTTAGTACATGTTGACGTACACACCTTTAAATGGTTTCATAATATTAACTGCTTTTTAAATACACAGAAGAATTGATATCAGGCCTTTGTATCTGTAGTTCTTCAGATCCTTCCTTGCTTTTTATTAAAATATGGGAACGATAATCTCCATACTTTTAGTTTCCTGATTTGGGTAAGCTGCTGCAGAACTGTGTCAGGCTTTCCTGTTTCCCTTTCTGGCTCTTTCTGCTTTGGAGTAGTAATTCAGTGGACCTGGTCTTGGGTCGGTTTGGTTGGGTCTTGTTAATATTTAGTAATTGCAAATCTTCTGTTTTCTAGCACATTAGGAAAAAACATGTTTACCAGTAAAGGTTGCTGTGGAGTAAGTATTTTATTCTCAGAGCTGCCTTTCCTTGTAAAATGAAGATTTAGACAAAAATACAGATTTAGAGGAACATAAGAGGTTGCGTGAAGTAGTATTTTCCCTCTCCTGGGCAGACAGCTTCTTAGATTAGTTCTGTGTGTATTACAAAATACGAAGAGAAGCTAGTCGGCGGAGCCTGGCTTGAGCTCGTGGGTGCAAGACAGTCTAGGCTCAGCTTTATTAGAAAACTTACTTGCATGTAGAAGATTCACAGTTTAGTGTTAAGTATCACAGGGTACCTGACAAGTACATCTTTTCATCCTCTTATAGGCTTAGCGAAAATAATAGAAAGATATATTTGCCACAATAAAGGCAGAGCATGACATCAGAAGTGCACGTGGTTCCCGTTTGTTGTGTTAGATCTTAATAAGTGGTAAAAGAAAACAGTTGTTGAGGAGAGAACCTGTCTGGCAAATACCATGCTTTTTATAAAGATTTAAAGTAAAGAATCACAATAGACAGTAGTGTTCATAAAAATATTGATGCTTGCTATTGTGCTGAAACAGGATTTGAAATTATATTCAGTATGAACGTATCAGAAGAATTCTTACACGGCTGTACACAGGAGACTTGAGTTCCCTTTTTATGTATTAACGAGTTTTATATGAAATATATTCATTTATTGTTATAGCTCTGAGTGTAAGAGTTGTATTGGAAAAAGTCTAAAAGCTGCCTTTTCTCATCACCCCTTTTAGATTGACGCATTGGGTAAAAGAAGCAAAGAAGCAGAGGCAGCCTTCTTGAATGTTTATAAGAGATTAATTGATGTTCCAGGTAAGCAAATTATTTCCTTATTCTGAAAAACTGATGGTTTATGTTAGTGTGAGTGCTACCGGGCATTTTTTCTACCTTTGATAAGCTAAATATGAGCAATGGTTTGATTCTGAAACTGATACGCTCCAGTATTGTTTCTAATGGAACAAGCTATAACTGAGACACATTTCATGACTTCTCCTAAACTGTTCATTGCATTTACATTTTAATGTTTGTATGAATCATTTTATATTATTACAATATTGTGTGATTCTCAGTAATTTATTAGAGGGTTCAGACATTTAAAAAAAAAAAAGATACATCTTGAAGCTTCATCAGGAAGCAGCAATATTTGCACTTTTGAAGGACAGAGACGATTCATACCTTCCAAATAAAAAAAAACCTTACTGAAAAGTAAATCACTACCAAATTTCAGTTCTGTTCAGTCTAAGTTTGATCATAAATTTTATTCAAAGGCCTTTAATGTATGTGTTTTCTACTTTCCTTTATGTTTGGCATCGCAAGTTTCCAGTTCATTTCTTTTTACATTTTGGGAGTTGATTTTTTTTGTTTTCCCCAACGTTAGATAAATATTGTCTGAACAGATGTTTCTTTTTTGCAACTGTACCCAAAGATGATGAGGAGTTAGGAGTGCCAGTCTGCACTTCGAAATCTTGGCCTGAGCTGTTGGCATATGACTCTGTGTGTGTATGATTTTATACTTTTATAAAATGTTATTATATATCTATCTGTCTCTATATATATATTATATTGAAGATACTTGCCTCAAGAAAGCTTTTGAGGTATAATTAATACTTCTAAGGGCTTTTAAGGCTTCGTTGCAAAGTGCACCCTAGTCTTTACTTGCTTTACCTTTTAAGGAGCACATTTCATGCATCCTTCAAATAAAAATTAATTTTTTAATGTTTTGTTTACAGTTTAACTGGTTAAAAGGTCAGTCTTTTTCAGATGCTCACTCCGAGCTAACATAGATATATATATATATTTTTTTTTTTAAAAATGCTTTCACATTTGTAGTTGAGTAGGGCCCAGTGGCCAGTTCCTGCTGTGTTAAGTGTAGAGAGACGCAGGTGCTTACCACGCTCATCCTAGACCACAGTTGCCTCAGAAATGTTGGGGTTTAGGTTAATCAGCTATGATCTGTGAGTTTTCATTTACTTGTTTGCTGCTCACAGTAACCTTCCATAGGCGAACAGCTTCCTTTGGGTGACTGCCTGTGCCGTGGGAAGAGGTGGATAACTCGGGAGAGGCTCTGGACCATTGCTTACAGGGCACGGGCAGGAGCAGTGCGGGCATGGGACAAGCTCTCACAGCTCTGGTTTGCAAAGGAAAACGCTCCATGAAAACGTACCCAGCATACCTGCAGCCTGCAAGGCCCCCGCTCGGTGCTCAGGAGAGAAGCTGCAGCCCCTCCATCTCCATCCTAACACAGCCCAGGGTACTTGTTTCCTGCCATTATTTGGGAGGCAAGGAGGTTTGATTTCTAATGGTCTGGGTTTTTTCATGACTGAGTAGTTGTGTCAAACAAGAGCTGTGTGGGATCTTTTTCATGGTCTCGTGCAGAGGCTTTTTTTTTTTTTTTTTTGAAGCCTGGCATCGTCACAGATGCTGGGATTGGAACAGCAAAGTCAGACCGAAGCCTTATGGAGAAGGTAGGACATATATACCCCACGCATGCTGTAGGATGTAAGTGGTGAGAGACTTTGTAGGAGAAAGAATTTTCTCCTTACCTTCATTTGCAAGAGAAAAAAATTACACCTCTTCTTCCACGCTCCACAGTCTCTCTCGTCCACCCTTCCCTGGTGCATGCCTTATGTTACATGTCAAAGAAATATTTCTTTGATATTCCTACTACATGTGAAAATTTCATCCTGGCTACATTGTGAGTGCAATAGAGCCTGTAGGATTAGAAATATCTAACGGGTTTAGTCCCATGCTCTATCTGCAGGCCTGAGAGGCACACGAGGAGCGTACTGACATTGCTAAAAGCAAATTCCAGGTTCTAAAGAAGTCCAGCCAGTCTCCCGTAGCTGTATGCAGGCATAACAAATACTGCAAAGAGAAGGAAAACAGCCATTAGGAATGTATGGCACTGGTATCTGTCAGGATGTGGTAGGGGTGAGTTAGGCGTGTGCTTCATTGTATTGGGGTTTTTTATTTACTTCTCATCATATGTAATCTTTTATGTTGGGTATGTATCCATAGAGGGCTTTCCTTTATGAAAGATCATCAGTATTCATTTATCACGTGTTGTTTTGCCTCTATGTGGCTTTACATATCTTTCGACCTGTCCACTTGGTATTTCAAATATTTAGGTATACTTTTAGCTTCAAAATCCTGCTATGTTTTCTTTTCGGTGTGAGAAGGGAGCTATGATGTTTTGAGAAAGCTATGGCTGGAATGCTGCAGAGTGGTTATTTAGCATTAAGCATCACTGTTACATGACAAGGGTGCAATTTTATCAGACTTTCAATATCCTTTATAGGACCTTATAATAATTGCAGCTGAGGTCTAATTCCCAGCAGCCAATTTTATGGTTCTTGAGGAACGCATGTATTCCTCTCCTCAGTAATAATGTGCACACTTTATATAATTAAAAAGGGCTTCTATTTTAATTTTACTATAAAATGATCTGTATTGAAACTCCAGCTACGGTGCTTTATGGATTCAGGAAAGTTTAATGATTTTCTTTCCTGACTTGACCAGAGTTTTCACTCAGGCTCACCAGTAAGGAATTTGTGGGAAGGGTGGTATTTTACTTGTAAATTTTCCTATATACATCAGGGGTTTTCTCTTTAAAAGATAAAACAGACCTTTACATATCTCTCTCCAGCTTTATGATACTGTTAAAATGGCATTATCATTGGTTTGTGCTGCAAAATTTATCCTTCCTAAAGGAAAGTACATGTCAAGGAAAACATTTTGGTTTATGTACATTTATACAGCTATAATTCTGACTCAGATCATTCTGTCTTGCTTGAGACTGAACATTTTTAATTAATGGAATTAATTTTCTCCTTTAATTGCCTTATTTTCAGTATGCAGTAGAGAGCTAGAGAAAAGTGAACGCTGCCACATGAATTGCACTAATCAACAAGGTTGTCACAACTTACCTTTAAAAAGAATGTGAATCTATTTGTTTTGAAGTAAAGGGAGGTTGGGTCTGTATTTTGAGGAAGCTTTCTTCCATCTGTACAAGATTTCTTTCTCTCTAGTTTTATAAAATAAGTGTATTATGTTAGCACCCTTGGCTTTTAGGGTCTTAATCTTGCAAACACTTCAAGTGAAATTGGAGCCCTGTTGTTCAAGTGTTTGGAGGAGCGGGGTTGCCTTGCAGAAACAGTATATTCATAATACTGTTTTTCTAAACCTTTAAAAGAAAAAATATTAAGCATTAAAAATAATAAAAATTAAATATTTTTCTTTTAAAAAGGAACAGCGTTCACGACATAATTTTCTTTTAAACAAAACTTCACTGTAATTTTCAAGTAAAAGTTAAAATGTGGAGACCGAGAGTGAATGCCAGATGACAGTATCTAGATAAACTGGCTAAATAGAGTTTCACTTTATGCTGTGTCTTTATTGCTGTGAAATTACTGCACAATGCCACAGTTGGATTTGCTCAGTTGTCAGCATTGCTGCTGTTAAGCACAGCTCCTGCATAGTCAAAGAAGAAATAATTCTGCCTTTAAACAGAAAATCTGCTATCTTGATGTGGCAACAATTAAACCGAGTGGCTGTTTTCCTACAGAAGCTGATTGTATATCTTTTGCAGTACTGCTAAGAGTTTACCACCAAAGCGCAGTACCTGAAAGTTTGTCTCCTTCCCACTTCTCCCTTTACTCCAGGGAAAAATTCGGGTGCCCGGGCTGTGCGTGCAGCAGCGCCAGCCCCGGCTGTGCTTGGGCATCCTGCACTCGCCGCTGCTCCTCCGCAGGCACCGCTGCCTCCCCTCCCGCGCTCCGCTTCGCTCAAACATAGTCCTGACCCTCTCGCTCCGCCGTGCTGCCTTTCGCTCGAGGCACAGTATTGCATCTCAGTGAGAACCTGTACAAATGTAATAGGAAAAAGTGGTGCGCTTTTTCAGCGTATCCGCGGTTGAGAATCGGGGTGGGTTAATGCGAAATACTCGCTCGCAGTTTGGTGGGGACTCTGCAGCCTTCTAGGGTTGCGCCATAAATGGTAGTCGTTTCTGCTTAATGGGAGTTTTCTCACCAAGAAACTAAATGACTCCTACAGTGTAAAAAGGGATGTGTGTGTGTGTTTTTATTGGACACTCTTCTGTTGTGATCAGATTTGCCGTAAGTTTGGTGCTATATAATGTGTATGATGTGGTTTTTAACTCAGAGGACCCACTATCTAAGGAAAGTATAAAATAACAGAGAGGGTAAAACCAAGAATTTTTTTTTTGAATGTGCCTTGTCAAAACAATTAAAAGCAGTAACAGTGAAAGATGGTTGAAGTGGAAATTTTGTATTTCGCTGACTCCTTACCGTCATAAATTGCATGGCGTGCCATGGGGGCTGTATCTTACTAAGGGCTTTAAAGGAGCAGGCTGGTTCCAAGGGAGTTTTCCACACACCCATCAATACATGTAGTATTTTTGTTTACGTATAATCACAGTTCAGCTTTGCAAATTCAAACTGCCCTGCACAGGGCTTCTTTTTCCAAGGGATGATTTCGCCGAGGAAACACAAACTTCTTTTAAAATAAGTAATCAGTAAAACACAAACTTAAGTGTTAGGGAATTACTTCTAAAGGCAGAAATGAAAATTTGTTTCTCACGCATGAAGAGAGCTTCGTTCTTTCACCATGGAGCCCATGCTAACAGCAGTGTCAGATGAAGTGCTTGCTGCTATTGCTCCATTTGCTTGTGATTATTTACAATTTAGCAAGACTCTGCAGACTCGTATTGCTGCTTGGGCTAAGAGAAGACTTCCATTTAAAGTGTATTTGATCAATGTTCTGAGGTGAAAGGTGATACGAGAGAAAACCAGATTTGATTTTCTTTTTTTTCCTCCAGAAAAATTATCTGCTGCTTATGTTGGAGGTGATAAATGTGTATGGAGTTGTTGTATTTATATAGGTTATGTGACGTGTTTGGATTTTTTTGTAAAGCATAATGTTAAGCAGAAGGCATAAAGGTTAATGCCAGCCCCGATAGCAGAAAAGTCTGTATAGACTTTTACATACCCAGATGACCCAGAAGTTCCATGATGCAATCGCAACATAAGCACACCCTGCTTTTTGTGCCTGTAGAGAAGAGCTGGTTGAATGTAAATTTAGAGGCGACAGAAAAGAAGTTCATTCCAACTGACCGCGTTAAGCATAGCCCGAACCAGAATACTAAAACCGTAGTTTGAAAAAGTTAACAGAGCACTCTTCATTGGGCTGATCGTTAATTGTTTGGCAAAACTCTGTCTGAAAGTAAGATCGGGTTATAGTATACCCTGAGTTTTTGGTGTATCAGCCAGTTTTTGAGAAGCATTTGGTATCGTTACAGAGAGTGTGAAAAATTTTAAGCAGTTCCTGGTTTGTTAAAAATATGTGTCAAAATGGTTGCACCTTTCCAAATAAAATATATTTGAATAAAATTGAAGGTTGACGCATAAAATGAAAAGGTTTATATTTTTGCTGACCCTAACTTGATAAGGGAAATGAATATTCATAGCATGTGCCTTTTCTCAACCTTAGAAGGAAAAAAAGAGTATTACAGTGAGTAGTCTTAGGAGGAAAGGAAGCAAAATGAACTTGCTCACGGACAACAGAAGTAGTGCAGACACCCCCTCAACGAGAGCAGTAGGGTATCTTTCTAAATGCACTCGAAAATCTGATAAAATTAAGCAGAAACTTGAGCATAGCTAATATTTGAAAGAGTGAAAAACTGTAAAGCCCTGTGGCTGCAGGTAGTGATTTGTGACCGTATCCCATCTGAAGACAAAATCCTCGATGCTTCACCGGCATGTTTAAACCAGGTAAAAAATTGGAATTGCATAAACATATGAAAAATGTCCCAGTTCTCGAAGCTGGGTCTGGAAGAGAAGTCTGTACAGTAAAAAATGAAGGACCGTAGGCATCGATGATTTTCCCCAAACTGATCTGCAAACCTTTGCACAAAGAAACACCCGAGGTGGGGTGAGAGGGCCAGTTTAAAGTCCAGGTTGCAGACGGCAGATTCAGAGCAGCATTTTGGTAGGGTCAGCAGCTGCTACCGTTGTATTTTCCGGAACGGTCGGAATCGCCTGGGATGCTGCTCCCGCCTTCGGGTAGTCCAGCGCTGAGGAATGTAGAAGTAGCTCATAATCACTTCATCCTCCTTCCCTCTGGGGTTTGAATTCAGAGATGGAGCATAAAATACAATTTTGGATCTGTACTGGATGAATGCACACTGGTAGGGCAGACTGTTAGCATCACATAGTGATTTTCAGATGAAGTGCAAAGTCCCGGCCAATTCTTGTCTTTAGTATTCATTCACTTTATCCTTATGTTTTGAAACTGATGTCAAAATAACTAAAAATAGCTGTTACCTGAATATGTGGCTTGAAATTGGGCTTGTCTGATCACATACTTTTTTTCTTTCATTTTTCTCGTTGCATTAGTAATTGGATAAATTCCTTTGTAAAAGCTGGAGTAAATATTCGAGGGAAGAAATATCCCTAAAGCATACACTTTAAAAAATTTATTGTGTGGTTGTCAAGCCCTATTTTACTTGGTAGGCTGGAGGCACGGAAGGAAGAGGGGAGGTGCAGATAAGGGGAAGGATGCAATGAATAGAAGCAGGAAGAATGTGCGGTATAAGAGAGAAGATATCCCTGCGGGCACTGGTTGTGTTCACCTGGAGGTGATAACTGCAGCACCCTTTGAAAGCTGTTGCTTCAGGGAGTGGAGTTAGAGCAGCCCTAACCCCGGTGACTGGAGCAGCGCTGCATTTTCGGAGCAAAAGAGGCAGACTGTGGCTGTGATGGGGAATATCGGACTTTCTGGGTTGCAGGAATGTGAACTGGAATTAGAATAAACCCCAGCTTTTGGAGGGTTTAGTGCTAAGTCTGTGCAGAAGCTTTTAGGAGAAAGAAGGAATGATTGTGGCAGAAATGCTTTCAAATGTAGTGGAAGGGGTTTTTTTTCTTTTTATAATCTCAGAGTAGGAGAAATGAAACTTAGAGTACGAGTGATTTTCTGTAACTGTCCTTTGCTTCGCACTGAGCGCAGTGTACAAGCAGTAAATTCCAATGTCTTCAGCCATTACTAGAATATTAACGATCAAACTGGAACATTTTCACTTATAGTGGCTTTTCTGGTAACTCATTAGGTCCTTTCTCAGCCGGCATATTATAGTGCTATAAAATATTGTATCACCTATTATGCATACCCCACTTTTAATATTAAAAGCTTTTCTGAAGATTTATTTTGGTAAATCCTTTGAAAATACAAGGAACTGCAATGCAATTCATTAAGGAGTCAGTCATTTACTCTGCCTTCTGTGACTGTTTTTGGATACTGAGGTAGAGATGCATCTCATAATCTGGGGCAGGGCCAGAGCATCTTTCCGGCAGTAGCCATTCTAGAATTGGTAGATAAATAAAAGATGTTTTTAAATAATAGCCCACAAGATCTGAGAACCACATTCTGGCAAAGGGATCTATATGATTGCGGTCAAATTGGCCATATACCATCTCACATCCTTTCACTTAACCCTGCAAGCATTGGAGAGTGCTGCCACGGAGAACTTTTGTCGTGATTAATGGGGAGGAAAGGCGCCGGTTTGCTGCGACTTCCCCCTGGCCCCGTATGGACGGGTCGCATCAGGATTGCTTTGCTGCTTTACTGCTTTCAGGGGTCAGCAGAACTTGGGATTCTGCTTTTTTGCTGGTAAGGAAAATGAGAGTCCCTCACCCTCTTGTGGGCATTTTGAATTCCCTGGAACAGCCCTTACAAAATGCTCTGACGGCAGGAGGGTGAGAACACTGTAAAAAGGGGGAAAAAATAAAAGGAAGAGAGAGATCCCAGTCCTGTGGGATGGGGGATTAAGAAAATATGTATATTTCTGGATTGAAGGAAGAACCTTTTCATGTTTTTTATGAAGTGAGGAGTTGGAGAGATGATGAGCTTTGTTTCAAACAGAATTACGGCTATAACTCTTCTGTCCCTGGGCTACCAGAGTCATGGGGGAAAAGGAGGAAAGCTGTGATTTATTCCATGAAATCTTTGTCTCAGTCTCTCTAGGCTATTTCAATTTACCCCTGAAATTTCTGGGGAATAATTAATGAATTAATTAAGTACGCTGTGAGGTGTTTGAATATTCAAAAGCTACAATGTAATTATTATTTTTTCTAAAACACATTTTCAGGTTATTTTCAGATACGCAGCCTCCCAAGAAAGCACTTACTGCATCACAAGCTAATAGAGCTTCTTCCTGCTCTTCCTGCCTGTAAACCAGAGCCCGTTCTCCAAGAGAAACATTCATTGCAAAGAGCAGCGGTAGGGCTGAGCACCAATGCATTTAGAAAGTCAAACATTTCTTTTACTTTGCGATGAAAGACCCGTGACATGGAAGAGCTGAACTTCTGGGTTTTTTTTTAAAAAGTTATATTACGTTAATAAAGTTGCGTTGAGGATTATTTTTTTTTTTTTACCCTCCCTTATCATTTTGCGTGGGCGTTTCTTGCGAGCGATCGCTAAGAAAGCTTTGCTTACAGCGTGGTTTAGGCAACAGAAATACAGTCTTGTGGAAAGAAACGCATTGCCTTCGATGAATTATTTTTAGATTCAAACCTTAGGAAACACATTTCTAGTGATAAAATATTAATTGCCCCTGTAGTTCTGGCACTGTTTCATAACTCGCTTTCCGAACGTTTCCAGTGTTACAGGCCTGTAACGAAGAGGGAGGAGGGAATTTAGGAAAAGTCCTTTGTTTTGGAAAAGTCTCTTCAGGAGCTCCATTTTAAGATACCAGATAAAACCATTTTGCAATTAAGCAGAGGAGCGAGCCCCGCTGGTCCCGGGCGAGGAAGAGCCGCCCGCCCGTCGCCCTTTGCGGCACCTGACACATTTCCAAGCGTCGCAGCGTGCCTGGAAACGCTCCGGTTGGGATGGCTTTGAAACGGGAGAGCATCCTCCCGGGACAGCCTTGCCGGCCGCGGGTGCGGGGCTGCCTCCCGATCCGCCCCGCGCGATCCAGGCCGCGCATTGCCGCTCTCTTCCCCCCGCCGCCGCGGGGTCCGGGCTGCCCCGCCGCCCCCGCCGCCCCCGCCGGGCAGCCGGTACCCGAGCAGCGCCCGTCTGGCCGCGGCCTGGCCGGGCCCCGGGACCTGCCGGGTGGGGGCTGCAGCAGAGCGCCTTCCTGAGAGAAACTTCCCGCTGAGCAGCCTTGTCCTTCACAATTCCTACGCGCATGTGTACGTGTGTATGTATATATGTATATGGAGGGGGGGGGTAATTGGCCACGGTGCTCTGTAAATTGTACATATAAACAATGACATAGTTTTTCCACTTCGTTTGGCAAATTTTCCTCCCGCAGCCCATCCCTCCATCAGTCTCCCTGTGGTAGCTAACAGGTTCAAATGGCAAGGTGAAGGAAGCAGATCTGTTCAGGGGAGGCGGCTTTTCGCCTCTCACAGCAAGACCAGCCAGGGCCAAGGGCTTTTAAACATTAACTTTCCAGACCGAGCTGATTTTCCTTGAGCCGAGGTGGGCTTTTTCCCCCCTCTTCTTAAATAACGAGGGTGGTCCCAGCATACTCTATATCGAGACAGCTTTTCATCAGTTGCTCATCAGCATGCTAATTGCTGTATGACTAATTATGCCCTGAATTCCAGTTGATTTTCTTAATGAGACAGCTGGGTTAATTATGTAATCGTATGATTACATTAGCCTAGAGTGCCCTGGCGAAAAGTAACGCAGGCGGGAGCGTGATGTCATTGCACGAGCAGTGCTCACAAGGGGGTGCATTCATTTCTGCCTAATGACAGGGGAGGGCAACGGTACCCACAGTGCTCTTTGTGTAAACACTTATATTGAATTATTAAGATCTGTGTCTTTTTCCAGCTCGCAGAATGAGGGAGGAGTGGGTTTGATATTTTTTTAAATGAAACTCACTTTGGAAATTCAGCTGGTCATCGATAGTCCTGTTTTATCTCCCGGGTTGAGGTTGGGTTTGGTCTGAGCAGCGTAGGGTTGCAGGTGGTGAGGTGCTGCCTCTAGCTAGTCACGTAATGCGCTGTTTTGGTGAGATCTGTCTTTGCCGTCCTTTTAAAATTGTTCATAAAATATGTAGTTTACACGCATACACAGCAGCAAAAAAAATTTGGTTCTCTTGCGCTGCTATTCAAAAAAGATTTATCATCAGGGCATGCATGTGGTGGGAGAATAGTCTGAGAGGTGTTATTGCGGCTGTGTTGCGCTAGCTTGTTTGATGTGAAAATAGAAATAACATTACATTTGTAATGTTAATTTTTTTTCATGACTGTGTTCACTGAGACATGTCCATCCACCTCCTTGATGAGGACAGAAGCTCGTCTGCAAGGGAACTGGTGTGGTGTGTCACAGCGGTGAGCACAGGGATGTGCTCCAGTAGCTAGCTGCTTGTGAAACGGTACCAAAAGGGTGATTCATTGGGAAGGAACAGGCTTTGCAGATACTGGTTTTAAATTATGGCCGTTAATATTTCTCGTATGGTAACGTGGAGGAAGCTGCATTGAGGATTGGATCCAGACATGCCGGGCTGTGCACAAAGACGTGATGCAAAGGGCTTCTTTGTGGGTGTAGTATGCAACAAGTGGATTAGGAAAGTAGAACAGAATAGGAAGCGATAGAAGAAAATTACTAAATTTAGTATAAAAATAGACATCTCGGTTTACTCTTGGGCAATAATCCTGCTAAACAGTTCTTAAAGTTTTGGATGAGCAGATTGCTTTTACCAATTTTCTCATTTCTTATTTATCTTGTGCCTAGCAGGGATTCTGAACTTTTGCAAGCTAGAGAAGATTCAAACCAAGAGAATAATTTGTGATGAGTTTTCCACATTTAAGTGTTAAGCGAGATGATTTTTCTCTTTTACAGATTAGAGAAAAGGCATTTCCTTCTTTGCCTCTCTCCATAAGCTAGTGCCACGTGATTTTTTTGAAATGTGTATGCCTGTTGTTTGTGTAATGAATCGAAAGTTTTGGTCCATTGCTTGTTTAAAAATTCAGTGACCTCCTGTTAAATGACATGAAACATACTTTGTAAGCCTGGTTAATATAAAAAGGTACGCTTTTTCATGCATGCATATGTTGGGAAAAGAAGAGTATTTTTATTTATTTTTAAATCCACTCAGGTAAGAAAAAAGTCGTTCTGGCTGCAAGGTTTATACTTGTTTCAGATTAATTTGTGTTTATAAATACTTGAGAAATCATGGGGTTTTAGGTTTTTTTGAGATGAAAGAGCATGTTTGGGCTTGGCGTGAGAACTGAAGTGCTTGTCTCTCTGCCCAAAACGTCTTGGTCATTTTATTGTCATGCAGTAGTTAGTTTTCTTTAATGCAGTTTATAAAAATTAAGTCTAAGAGGTGCTTCAGCCATGGGGTTTTTTAACATGTCCTTAAGCAGTATTTAGTGGCTGCAGACCATTAGTCCTTCAAATAGGCTCTAGTAAATTTTGAAGTGTAATGCACAGAGACTGTTTTTACATTTTGTTTGTTCTGTCACTGTTTTGCTTCTTGAACATTAACCTTTAATAGAGCTAAATTAAATATACATGTCCTGATGAATAATTATGAGATTGCAAGCATTTTCATTTTGTACATAAAGCTTCTCAGGGATTGCAAATTTGACTAAAGGTTTAGTCATTATTCACTTTATAATGCCCATGTTACTTTTGTCTTTTAATTCTTTACTGATTTAAATATAAAAAGCACTGTGTATTTGGAGCAAAATACCTCTTGTGGGTGTCCTGGCTTTTTACAATGGGCATGTTAAAACGAGGCGGGAAAATGCACCCACAATTTTGTAAAGTTCAGTTTCTTCCATTGTGGCATTTTAACCCTATTCCATAGAAATATCATAGCTGAAGCTTAAGATCCCTGCCTGATATCTTTTGCGGTTCCTGTGACGATTTAAGACGCGGCTAGATTGAGACAATCCAGCCTTTCTTTATGTTCAGCAGATGAATGTCCGGGGCTAGCTCTTTCGGAGAAATGCTGAGCTGCAGAAGTGTGACAAAACGGTCATCCCAGATAAAGGTCGGCAGACCTCCATGGGAGAGGGGTGATGTTGTGACAGCCCCTACCTTAATTAGACCATACATAAATATTGCAGGGCCTTTAACTCGTGCTACTGCTGTGACTTAAACTTTATATTTAATTCCTTACCTGTACCCCCCTGTCTCTGCCACAATAACATTTTAAGTTTGATTTATTATAAATATTTTAATACAGATAATAATAACGAAAAGTATTTGGCCTAAAAAGCATAAATGAAAAAGCTATGTAGTCATAAACTATGTATGTACAGAGAACAGATGACAAGCAACCTAGATTTTGTATTATGAACAGGGTAATGCCATAAGCTGTTGAAGAACCGAAGTAACAAAATGCAGCAGGCTGCTACTTATAATGTCTCTGAGCTCAACATAACCCAGTACTATTCTTTTATAAACTATGAAACAACGCTGGCATATTGAAAAAACACACAGGCTCATGCTTAATGTGTTAACAGAGGTACAATAGACTTATTATGTGTTTCCAGAGACTGAGGGTGGTCTGAAAAATTAATGACTGTGGTGGTTGAAAATTAAGTGAACTCCCTAATATATACTGTTGTTGATCCACTGAGTTTGGTGTTTAGCATTCCTCAACAGGAGACTAAATCTTTGCAGCCATTTCACAAGAGATGCTGGCGCCCATAACAGAAATGTATTCAATAATCTTTTATAAGTCCATTGGACTCCAGCGTTTTCCTATTCTGCCTGAGAAGAAGTCCCAGAATATCTCAGGCGTGCACACGTCAGGTGGGCATGAAGGTCTCTCTTTAGCAGAAGGGACAAACATCAGAGAATTAATACTGAGAGGACGTTCAAAATAATTCCTAATTTCTATTCAGTTAGTAGTATAAGAAAAAGACGGAACAAGAGCCACAAAACCCAAAGTTCATGGAAATAATTACATCCACGCAATATTTCTGGTTATTATTGACCTGTCAATTAGAAAAAGTATAGCTGGGATCTCCATGATCCAATAACCTTTTTGAGCTCGCTGTGCAGAAGGAATTCACTCCCGCAGAAGCAGAGGTATGTGAGGGACACTAGCTGTCAGTGAGCTGTGCAGTTTGATTGCTTTTTACCCAAAAATTCTCCTTTTGCAAACAAAAATCTGAAACTTCAGACTCCCACATGCCTTCGTATCATGACTGTCTGCACCCAGGGACACTGCCCTGTGGGTTAACGGCAGGATGAAGGTGGCACCCCCCAATTTAAAGGCTGGCATAGATACAATGAACTATCTCTATTTTTTGAAGTTTGCAGGATATGAGGTGAGGAACATACAGGAACAGTAACTCAAAGCAGGGCCTTAATGGCACTTAAAATGGATATTAATGGGGGGAAAAAGGACACTTGTGCTCTGAACTGTGTGAGTCGCGGGAGTGTTCCTGTTATCGTACATTTTATTTTACTGTTTGTTTTTCAGATCCGGTTCCAGCCTTGGATTTAGGACAGCAGCTTCAGCTGAAGGTTCAACGTATGCACGATATTGAAACAGAGAACCAGAAACTTAGGGAGACTCTAGAGGAATACAATAAAGAATTCGCCGAGGTGAAAAATCAGGGTAGGTTGCAAATGTATTCATTTATCAGCTTTTAATGCATACTGAAATTTGAAGACTGGGATTAAATTCAGTTTTATTTCTTATGGGTAGGGTTGGCAGTAGCATTGAAATTCAGTAAAGAAAGTATAATCGTCTATTATAGCCACTTCTGTATTTATGTGTGTAGGTAGGACTTTGGGTAGACTCTTTGGATTTCTTTAAAAGTTTCGTCTTCTGTAGCACCAAGTCAGAGAATGGAGCTGTTATTCTGCGTGGTTGGTTGTAGCCTCCAGCGCTACCTGAAAATTGCACCCCTGACTGAAGTTAGACATAGATGTCTTAGGAGAGGCGGTGCTACTGCTGACATCAAGCTGAATGTATGTGTGGGTGCGTGTAGCAGTATCTTTTACAGACACACACAAAAATCCTGTATTTTATACACACATACAAATCTGTACAAAACGGCACTTTTTCTGTACTCTGTTTTTCCTTACCTAAATCCGAAGTGTGTTACTGGAGTACATTCTGCATACATACTTTATAGTTACTCTAGAGACTATCCGTAGAGCAATGTAAATACAAGCTAATACTGTTTAATTATTTAAATAAGTTTTAATGAGACCAGAGTACATCAAAATACATGAAAATCTCAGAGAGATTTAAAGCCTGTTGTGTTTAAGACTGTTCAAGTTTTCCTGTGATTCAGAAGAAAGTTTCCTGCACCAGGAAACAAAATTTGCTCAGTAGTACACTTGCTTGCCTTTACGTGGGACTTTTCATTTCCGTGTTTAATAATTCAGTTCTGGGTGGTGGAAAGGTAAATTTCTAGGCATTTGGGAATTTTTTTTTAATTTTTTTTTTTAATATTGTGGAACTGTTGCACCCAAATGGGTAACATTTGAAAGCTACATTAGCAACTGAGTTGCTTCTATTCCATCTCATTTTCAGCAGAAGGAGCGTATTTGCAGTTACATATTTTGTTTTAACCTAGAGGGTGTGACCTATGGAGAGGACAGGTATCAGCATGCAAGGATTTAGGCTGGACTGCAAAAGATGTCATGTGGGAGCCATAATGCTCTCAGCTCGACAGTATTTTTGCTGGAAATGTAGAATAATTGCAGTTCACTGTTAAGAGTTTTCCTGAGGCTGTGCATCCTGTACATCCAGCACGACATAGGGGTTCATCCCAGAAAGCGGAAAAGATCTCAACTTTTTGCTGCAACCACTCATAAACTGGCATTTTTTATTTTCCCTGGAGTGAGCTAACATCCTTTCTGTTTTTCCACTGTAGTCTTTGCATTGTTTTTCACTCCAGTGCAATAGTTTTACACTCATTTTCAAACAGGGATTAATAAGGTATCAAGCGAAAAGCCTGTTGTTAGCTAAGGGTGCTTTGATCAGTTAATCTCTTTGTTTGGAGGGCTGCGTGAGAGCTATATGGTTCCTGTAAGAACTTCTTCCAAAACTGGTATAAATGGCAGTGGCTAACAAGCTCTAGCTGACCCGAACAGTAAAGAAGGCACTTAGTTCTTCAAGCAATGTAAAGGATTAAACTGTGCTTGTCCAACACATCTATTGTTAGGTGCCGAAAGGTAAAAACAGATTTTGTCACCACAGTCATAATTTTTTCCCATATTTGTGCACTTCTTGTATTCATTTTGTAGTTTTGTTTCCTTTTGTTTTTCCTTTTCATTTTTGTTTAAAATGAAACATTAAAACCATGTCAGGATGCAACTATATGCATTTCCCTGAGACTATTTAATTCTGTGTTTCTTCATATATCTGAATACTTTGCAGATTTATGTCTGAAAATACCTGGAGCAAAGGTGTCTCCGGTACAAAGAGTATGTCCTTTGAATGTAAGAATGAGCACCCTTTTGTCTTTGTGAAGGAACATCCTTTGCTTATTCAGGAAAAGATTTATATTACTTCCCGGATCTCAGAGAAGAATTTCCCTTTGCTTATTAAAAAAAAAGTGACATGTCCTTTTCACAGCCTGTTACTCAGTAATGCACATCGTCTGATTTTTGCACGGCTAGCAAAATCCTGCTCCTTCATTCAAAAGTAGCTGATGTGCTGGCAATCATTTTTACCACTCTTCCCCCTGCTTTTTTGTGGTCATGGTAGCCCAGGCTGCCTTTGGTATAATTCCCAGACAGCGGACCTAGCCACCAGCTATCTACTGTCTGGCTTTACAGTTCTCTAGTCAAGTCAAAAAGTCTAGAATTTGAAAAGATTATGCATGGTTTTGTGTGATATTATTGAAATTTTTTCCCCCAAGTCCATAGGCTTTACTTTTCATAGTAGAATTTGTCTTCCTATGATGTTTCTGCAGAATGAGAAACTTTTTATGTCCAAGGGTATTTTTTCCTAAAGCATTGTTAATGACATCTGTTAATAAGCTGATGTCTTTAAATCACCGCATCTCTGTGTAAGTACATTGAAATGTATTGCTAGCTGCGAGTCTTCTGGCAGTCTAACGCTTTTTCCAAATTCCATTATTGTTACAAAGCATACTCTGGTGAATGTCCTGCTTTTCCTCCTGTGAACCCTATAAGGATTCCGTCCTTTCCTGTGGGTGGGATCAAAGGGCTTTCACGCAGGAACGGATCAGGGCACGTAACAAGATGCTGTCCGTCACAGGCTGCGCCGTAACGCTGCAGGTTTATGCATCTTCTCTCATCCATTACCGGGCACAGTAAATGCAAGATAGCTTCTTCATCTGAGAGAAGGTTTTCTGCAAATTCCCTGGAAGGCTACAAGTACACTCAGAAAGTTTTAACAGTTCATGCTTTTGCGTACAACCCAGTGTCGATGACAAGGCAGTTAGAACGACTAGAATATGAAGGGCTCCAGAGTGTCTATTGAATCTGATCTGCTGTTAATACAGCAGTGAAATCTTAACTGCCGTATTTTTCATCAGTTGTGAAGCAGAACGTAGCTGTATCCCAGATATGTGTTCAGTTAGTGTTAGATTGCATCTGTGCATGAACCATAGTAAAACCGCCTCTTTTTACATGAGCACAGTTATGTGAATTAACTGTCCCATGCTTAAGCCTATACTGGGACTTTATTAATCTCCACTCAGCAGCAAGCTAATTTGACACTAGTCAATAAGGTGATATTATGTTTTACAATTGATTTTTTTTCCCCCCTATCTTTTTTTTTTTTTAAAGTCATGTTAGAGGGAACCTTCTTTGCTCCGCTTTCCAGCAAACTCCATTGATCCTTCTCAACCTAAACACTTAAAGTTCAATTTAACATTTAGGGAGTAAAAGGTCTCCAAAGGGACTCATATCCATTGATTTTGTGTCAGAGTTGAAGAGCTGAAGTTTAAAACACACTGAGCCTACAGGGTAAAGAAAACTTTGTGTTGTGGAACCACGTGGAGCTGTGTAAACTCATTCTTCCCCTATTGTTTTTCTGTAGAGGTTACAATAAAAGCACTTAAAGAGAAAATCCGAGAATATGAACAGACCCTGAAGAACCAAGCGGAGAATATAGCCCTTGAAAAAGAACAAAAGTTACAAAATGATTTTGCGGAGAAGGAGAGGTGAGTGTGCATGTGTGTGTCTGTAGGTATTGTAGAGGAGGAGAGATGTATTTTTCTGTTTAATCTTCCCAGCCAGGACTCTTCAGTGTACTGAGACAGCTTATATATTGAGCGATTCTGGTGATTTATGTGTTTGACAAGGAATCATTTGATACTCAACTTTGCACAGAAAAACAATCGCGAAAGTGTGGAAGTAAAACAAGGGCAGATTGTTTCTTCGCGGTAGTGTTGTATGTGGGGTGTCATGTTCAGAAGGGTGCAAACCTGCTTTTACTCTTCACTAGCTGTATTGTCCTTTGTGACACTAATCTTTCTCCATTAGCCGACGATGTAATTCAGTCTGCTGTGTCCGCTTTGTGTGTCACAGTACCGTTGTACAATCCGTACAGCCCTGAGCTGTTTAAGGTGAAAGGCTGTACCCCAGAGCCTGGGTAAAAGATGCATCACCCCTGCTCCTGTGGAACGTGTAAGAAGGGGACTGTGTTCCTGAATTATCCTGAAACGCTTTGCATATTCCTGCATGTCAAAATTAAGAAGTATTTTAATTATTTATTAGTAAGTATTGGAAGCATCTTGGATGCATTGCAAATACTTTGCAAGTGAGCAGGGAACGTTTGAATCTTGTAGGTTAGTGGGCAGGACAAGACCCAGGCTCTTTAGAGGGAGTTCTTTCAGGCTGCGTTCCCTACTTGAGAATTTACTTCTCCCGTGGAGCAAAAATGCTGAAGTTGTAATATGGTCAACTTAGTGTGGAAGCCCATCAGTTTATGTTGGCTTTTTAGTTGGTGGGTTGGTTGTTTAACTGCAGGTCTGAGTGGGAAGAATCTACTGGTGACTGCAAAGCTTTTTTTAATTCATCAATATCTGTGGTTACTTTTTGATAAGTAGCATGTAAGCAGTGGCTTTAACAAATGCAATTTAGATATGCTTAAAAATAGAATAAAATGGCAAGTCGTGTAATGCAAATAACAAAGAACTATGTATAAGAGAGATTTTGAGTTCTCAAAGTATATAATTTGGTATGAAGGGAACTGACGCACGTTTCTCGCTATAAATAGTTATTAACCTGGTCAGCAGTGTTGGAGAATAAATTTATGCACCCTATGGAGTGCAAGTAGGATGCTGGCAGTTTCATAAGCCATTTCACAATTCTGAAATCTGCAGAATATCTTAAAAGCAATGTCGTAAAAAGCAGCGACTCCTGGGAGATGTTGGAGCAACTTCCTTTCAAAGATGAGTTTTATAACTCCTGTAGCCTTTAGCAAAGAGCGTAGTTGACTGTACAGCCAGATGATGTTAAAACGTGCATAACTGACACAAACAAGAAAATATTGCCTGTGGACATAAGAAATGTGAGCATATTAAAGGTTTGCTTATGTTATATAGAAAATATCAATGTGAGATTTGTTTTGAAATATGTGTGGTTTTTTAAAGAGTAGCTAATAATATTACTGCATTTGGCAGCCATTACAGCTATGATGAAACAGCTGCCGCATCTATTCACTATATCAGTTATGGCAACAAATTTCTTCATTGTGACAGTAAAATGGAAATGTATCATTCTTCTTGTACTAACTTGGTACAACAGAGGGTGCTTGGTGACAATTTTCTTAATGTGTGTGACATTTCCAAAACAAATTATGCTCAAGAAAACCTTCCACTAAAGTTGTCATTTATATACCAGTCAACTCTTGTATAATGTTCGCAGCTTATGTTATGAGGTGGCTACACTGTTAAAATTTTAATAAGTGGGACTGCAAAGTATGAACAGTATTGCGATGTGACATGATTTATGGGTCCCACTGAAGCACCTCGTAGTCTGCGTGGTGTTGTCAGTTGTCTGATTACAGTTGAGACATTTAATCACTCTATCTTCTAAATTTGCAAAATACAAATAAGTTGTTTAACATGGTTATGAGCTTTGTTCTCACCTCTTCTCTTCCCTTTATAGAAAATTGCAGGAGACACAGATGTCGACAGCCTCGAAGCTGGAAGAAGCCGAACACAAAGTTCAAGCTTTGCAAACAGGTTTGGCCTCACTATTCTGACCTATTATCAATGATCAGGCTGGAGGTGAGAGGATAGAGATCACTGAGAGCGTGGGGACTGTGTGTGAACCAGCTCTTGCGAGGGCAGAGAGATGCAGCAGAGCCGGAACGTGCGCTCTGAATCGGAGCTTCTTTAAGTGAATGCTTGTGTTGCAGCCAGTCTGTTGGTAAATACAGTGGACAAGGCCAAGCACAAAGCACAGACGGCATTAGAGCATCGCTGCAGTTAAAGCAGGCAGTGGAACTTTTCACCCGTGTTGTGTTTTCCTCTGGTTTCACACATTTCTGAACTATGGTAAATACATGTAGTGAGCTGGGTTAAGTATGAACCCGGTTTCTACCAGTATGTCTTGCCTGTTGCTGTGACTTGCTTGCTGTTAATTGTCGTCTCTTCGTACTGAGAGATTCCAGGTCTGGACACATTTGGGTTTCTTTACTATGAAAACACAAGAAATGTTATTCCCTGAATTACTGCAATAAATATTTCAAATGAATAAGTGGTTTAGCCAGCTTAATGAGACATTAATAATGTCTAGCTTAGTTAAGCAGAAACTGGGAATTTTTGCAATGTAAAAGAAATACCATAAGAAATTGTGAAAAATCAAAAACTATGTTTTTTCTAAGTCATAGTGGTTTGCCTAGGTTGAAAGATAAAGCAAAGAATTTTTCATCAGGAGGTGTACAGTTTTATATATGGCTGAATAAAAGAAAAAGGAGTAGTCTTTTTGCTTTTCACTGCTGTTACAGTGCTGTAATGCTTCATGTTTATGCCTTTTAGCCTTGGAAAAAACCAGAACAGAACTGTTTGATCTGAAAACAAAATACGATGAAGAAACTACTGCAAAGTAAGATTTCACTGTTTTCTTTCTATGTCTTCCTTCAGGGTATCACTGCTTTTTTTGTTTTGCATCTGTCTGTTGGAGACAGATGAGATGGAAGAGGTTCAGGAGTCCAAATTTGTTGGAAAACATGGTCATAATTTGGCCTCCTATAGAGAGATTATTAGTTTTCATATTTTCTTCCACCCAACAAGACACTTTTCCTGGCACACATGCTGTTGCATTTCTGGTTTCATTCTCAGGTGCTGCATCTACTGTGTACCTCTTCTACTATGTATCGCTATGTTTCATTTAGAAATAGGGCAATTTCAGAATTAAGATATTTACTGTGATCTTCCAATCTTGGTGAAAATAAAATTCAGTTTAGTAAAGGATTTCGATTTCACTGTTAGGCACCCTGGTTCTTTCTGCTTCTGGGGTAGCGGTCATCACTCTGTCAAATCCACCCCAAATCACAGAGAGTAGCATTTTTGGCAGATTTTTCTTGTTTTCAAGTAGAACATGAAGGTAGCCTCAAAAATATATATCCTTGTCGTCTTAGTGGCTACTGTTTTCAATTATCCCCTGGTTTTATTAACAATCGGTGCAGGAAATGACAAGAGAGAGACAGACTTCTGCTGTTTTCCTTTGAACCCTTCATATTTAAGGAAAGTTAGTAATGGGAAGGAATTCTCACAATCAGCACTATAAAGCCCAGAGAGTCATTTCTGTGTCTGGAAATGGGGTGGGAAAGACGAAGCCATTTCGGATGGGTGTCCCTGGCCTGCTGTAAGGGCAAGGGTTGGAAGACGCACGTCACATCCCTGTGCCTGTTGCCCGTGTCCCGCTGAGCCCCAGCTTCACCCCTGCTTCCAAGTAGGCAGTGATGGGGTGAACGGAGAGGAAAACCCTTGCTCCTGCCCTTACCACCCATTCTGGTACGGGAGAAATGGTCAGGGAGGGCTGTGGGCAGTCTCCGTGTTGGGGCAAGAGAAACTGTAACCTGGGCTTGACGGGAGGAATGCCGTGGTCTTGGTTTTGTCTGTAGGTAAGTGGTTCCTGCTGTGGCTTATGGCAGTCTAGGTACTACAGGTTTTTCAAAACCAGTCAAATTGGCAACAAGTTTTAATCTCTTAGCGTGTGGTTCTGTGAGCGTTGAGCACCCAATTCCCCACTGAGTACGCGAGGAACTTGGAGCGTACAAAATTCAGTCCATAGTAGTTAAGAATCAGCGCTTGGAGTTGAAACACCTTTTACAATCATTCAAGATAATCTTTTAGGCAAATTTTGGGTTTGCTCTGTAAGTCCAGTTTCCTTTGCGTTCCATATAAGGTGATCAAAAGTATTTTTGTTCCCTCATTGATTTTATCCTTCTCCAAGAGATGCATACTAATGATGTTTCTGATGGAGCCTTAAATTACTGCAGATTGCCTTTATATTTTTTTCTGCATGTAACTGATACTGGCAGCTCTGTTGCTGTTATTTTGCCTTGCAGTCGCTTCTGCGGGAACAGAGATCAGGGCTCACTGGTTGTAGGCACTGAACCGAATAACCTCTCACCCTTTTTAATGTTTTTATTTGCAGTGTTTGCTTCATTTTTTAATACTATTTCCCCAAGTACTGTAATTTATCTTATACTGAGCAAAAGATGTACTCTAAAATGTTTGTTTGCATTTCTAATGCGTTTCATTCTTTCAGAGAGATTCACGTGGAAATATTTTCATGTGATCTTGAATATGATTTTTACCTAATATATATAGAATTACATAAAATTAGTAGCGTCTGCAGTAACAAGAAGTTTATTGTGTTCTGAGGCAGAATGATTATGAAGGCTGGGTCTCGAATACAGTGATCATGGAGCTGAATCCTGAAGCGGGCATTAAGCATGTACTTTATCTCCCAAACTAATGTACTGTGAAAACAAACTTGTAGGACCTAATAACAGCAGAAATATTTTATCATTGTTTTGGATATTTATGGCAGGAATAGTTCTTGCATAACAACAGGCATCTGTGGCGTTTGTAGCCCAAATTTTGCAATATGGAAATGTAGAAAAACATGAAAAGGGAACTGAATGTAGACAGTGAAATTGAGTCATCTTTTTTAATTGTAAAAGCTGGGAGAAATGTTGAAAAAACACCAATAAAAACGGTGAAAGACAGTTTGATTCTTTTTTAAAAAGAAACCCTCTTTTGATCTAAGTCTGAAAAGCTACTTGTATTGCCAATTTTAATTTTATGTTTTAAAAACATGTGATTTTTATCTTAGGCCAGAATTGTTAGTTTTACAGACGCTTATTTGATGCAGATGAATTGGAGTGCCTTCAGGAAAAAAAAGATAATTGTCAATTTTTTAAAGCTAACAGTGCTTTTAAGATTTTCAGTTTTGGAATAAAGCTGTCTTTCAACTGTTTGTAACTTTGAAAATCTTTTAAACAACAAAACAAAAAAGCAGCAAAAGAAATACACAGTCAGAAGTCCTCAGTTATCAGCATTAAGGAGTCTGGATTTTGTCTTAGCGACTGGTTGTTGTGATCTTAAAGTTGGAAATCATGATGTCAACTTGTCTGTTTATCTTTTTCAAAATGTTTGAAGCACTATATGCAGAGTGAGGTACGGAGGTACTGTCCAAACTTGGTGCTAGTGAGGCATCTTCAAATGAGATCAGTCGATGAGATTAAAATCTGCAGTCAAATTAGCCTCTGCCATCCCTCTGTCTATAAAATTCCCCAGCGAGCAGGTAAGGTGTGCGCAGGGGGAGCGGAGGTGCTGCCCGTGCCCCTTCCCCGTGCCCCTGCGTCCTGCAGATACCCCGCGTGCAGGGTGCGGAAGGTGTTAATGACAAAAAGAAGTTTATTATGTGCAGTCATTGCAGTCTGTCAGCTGGAATATCAGAAGCTGAATTTGACAAGATGGCAGCAGCAAAGTTTTCCATGTGTAGGCTTGAAGTAAAATGTAATTAGCCTTTATGTGCAGAACAAGGATCCATTGATGAATACAGCTGGTCTTTGTTTTCTTCTGTCATTGAGTGTGGGAGGTAAAAGTGTTCTTCTTCATGTTTATTAATACAAGATTCCTTAGACAAATGGCAAGCACAGTTTAATATTTGTTGGAACACAGAGGGGCTTGCCAAAACAGTTGTTGTGTAAGAGGATTTCAAGGTTTTCAGATTATAATCATCTCTGGGTTAAATAAATGAATGATTACTCTGCCTTTTTCAATTAAAGAGGCACATCCTCTCTCAAGGCCTGATACTGATTTTGTTTGCTGTCCCGCACGTTTCTATCAGCAAACCTGGATTCTACAAACACTAATGAGCTTGATCTGGAGATTCTGTTGGAGCTGGAACTGAAAAGCAAACTCAGACTTGAGTTTCAGGAAAATTAAAGAATGTTGGGTTTGGTTTTTTCCTAGCGCAACAGACTTTTTTTTCCTTCCTCCTCTGTAGAAAACGAAACATTCTTGTATGCATTTCCTTCGTTTTCTGGGGACAAACTGTTCCCCTTGCTAACGTTGCTCTTGCGCTTCTGGTTCGGTGCAGAGTCCGAGCAAGTGTTTGGGATTCCCAGCTGAGCCGTTAATGCTCCCAGCCAGAATGGTCGAGTTCCAGTTTTAGATCAATTCCAGAGCCACCTCTTTGCTCTGACCCCTCCTCTCCCCAACCTAAATGAATTCTAATTGGAAAAGGATCTTCGGTTGTAGCACATACAGTAGGCTTGTTACATTACTGTTAACATGTGGGTTGAGACTCCCTGCCTTTGATGAAAGAAAATATCGAATTTCACTGAAATGCTACATTTTCACCAGTAAATGTTAAGTAGTCTTGTGAGGATTTTCGGTGCTGCCCCCCCTTCTGCAATAAAAAGCTTTCATAAACAACACAAAGCAGAAGACATTTAGGTTCAGGTTGTCAGTCAAAGCAGCTCTGCCACCAGTTTTGTTACCTATATGGTTTTCTGAAAGATGTGGACTTTTTGCTCTTCTGCAAGTAGCGTATGCATATAAATGCAGTGGAGGAGGAGGTTTTCATGTTTACTTAAAGGAGTCATCCTAAACCAACTACTTTCAATAGCTTGTAGAAAAATATCATGCCTTCCAGTATATGAAGCGGAGAATTGTTGCCCTTTTATAGATTAGACTGATTATTATCTTTTTTTGGCAACATGGCTAAGGATGACACAGGAGGGCATATTGGTGTAGCGTCATTAAGACTGTACACTGGTGCAATATTGCAAATTACCCCGCCGTGTAGATCCAGCTGACTTATTTTAATCCTGGACTGCATTTTAATGAAAACTAAATCTGGAAATGAACAGAGCGTGGTTGATGAAAGTGCAGTCTGCGAGCTGGCGGTCCCTGCTTTACGATAAAGGAGAGTTTGTCATTGTTTTCAGGCCTGAATCTGTAAACTTGTATTTCAGAATCAGTGTTTAATACTTCTTTTCTTGCAGTGGTCGTAGACCTCAGTCAGCGAGGCTGGGGATACCGGGGTGGGCGCTGCGCACAGATCTCTTGCAAAGGCCCTCTCTGCCCTAAAGAGCTTACAGCATGATATCGTGACAACGTAGAAGTTAATGAAACAAATAGGTAGAAGCTCAGGAATGGGAGGACAAAGTAATGCGTATTTTCATCCCTGTATCCTGCTGGAAAATAAATCCTCCAGTAATCTGCAGAGAGTCAGAGGTGGGTGACAGATGGGGATGCTGGGGAGAAGCGGGCAATGGTGTCAGGCAGGAGGGCAGCCGGGACGTAACCGGCTCCTCGTGTTACCTGCACATAAGTGCAAAGCGCTGGAGTCTCCAGGAGCAGGGAAAAGAAGAGGTTTCATGGATTGTACACCAAAAATTCAGTAACAGAAGGCGATACCTATGGTTTTTGGCTCTTTGGGTGAAGGGTACTCCGCTTCCTTACTTATTATCAAACAGACCTGTTCTCAGGCATCGGTCTGGAATAAAATTGTGAAAGTGTGGCTTTCTGCATGGAAGGAGCGTAGGATTGGGCTGGAGGACAGGGGACCAGTAGTTTTAGAGAATTCATGAAGAATTATTTCTGCCTAAAGTTATGTGATGGAATTGGAGTTCAAGTATTCATGTGAAGTCTGCTGTTACATTGGGGCAAATCTCAGTTAACTTGGACTTCAGGGGAATAATTCCCAATATATAGTGAGAATTGAATTTGGTCTATGAATTATTTACTTTAATTTTTTTTAACAAATCTTTCTTGTTAAAGTGCTGGCTGGTACCAATATATCACTTCTCAAATGTTTGTAGTCTTCCATTTTGATGGTGCTCAGGGTCAAACTGAATAAAAAATAAAGTCGTGCTCCCTCCAGCATCACATAATTACTGTGATAGATGGTCTCAAATGCTGCTTCTCCCCATTGAGCATGAAATACTGTAGGTAGCGTGGTTGTGTTGTACATGACATGAAATAGCTTCTATTTGCTGTGCCTTTAAGGTCTTAAAGTTTCCTATTTCCTGTTCTTTTGATGAGTCATCAACTTCTAATGCTCGTCTCTGGAATTATTGCTCTATTTAAAGTGATTTCCCTAAAAACAGGAGATGGAGAACTTCATAGGCCTTGTCTTTTACAGTTTTTTTTCTTCTTAAATTTCCTAGTCATACTGCCATCAGTGAAACCCCAGGAGTAGTGGTAATGGGGGGATGAGAAACCAGGGAAGATGCTGCAGAGAGCTAATGTGTTTTTTTAAAGGAGAAAAAAAAAAAAAAAGGGAAGAAAAATTGAATGTCTTAAATCTTACAGAAAGCTCTGTCTGCATTTTACAATTTGCGATACTTGTTAAAAGTTTGAACTGTGCCTTATGCAAAACTCAACAGGCTGAAAGTAACTATGTAACATTAATATTTTGATTAAAAAGCTAGAAATGAAGATGAATGAAAATACTTTGGAGATCTGCTTCTTATTTTGATCTAAAGCTCTTGTGTGAAATAGGGCTTGAAAGCCCATGTGCAAACCGGCCTTTTTTGTCAAATTTCTGGTTCAGCCTACAGTCAAACCAGAAAAGTTGCAAGATAGTGTGCTGTGGGGAGTGAATTACAGTGTTATCCTAAAATGCTGCCTTTGTGAAATACCGAGTGCTTGCTCTGAAATGTTGTCTTTACTTTTGGGTAGGGAAACTGAGGCATGAGGAATGAGTATAATGCTCAAAGCCAACAAGTGACGTCTTGGCTGGAGTCTAGAAATATGCAGACATGAGAATCATAAACCACAAACTGGTAAAAAGATTATTTTTTATTATTATTATTTCAAAGGGTGCATTTCTGAGAACTCCATATAAATGGAGCATTTAGAGTTTGTAGAAGTTAGTGCTGTAGCTAGGCTGTGTTGTCTCTTGTTGGACTTGTAATGCTTGCAATTAGTTAATGTAACTTTTTGACAGCATGGAAGTGCCCTAGGTCCTTTCAGGGTTTTTTTTTTGTTTGCTTTTAACTTCGAGTGAGACTGTTCAGTTCTTTTTTCTAGTATAGCCTAGAAGCTGGTGTTATTTAACAGCCCAAAGTAGAAAAAAATAGCCTTAGGGTATTCCAGTGTATTCTAGTCGTCACCCTGTTATCTGTAACCTGGGGTTGACATGAGATCCTGAGATGGAAATCTTTAAATAAATGCAAAGTACTGCATCAAAGGGTCTTACGCTCCTGTGCCAGCCGTGCTGTTGGTCATGCTGACCAGGCTGCAACTGCAGCTCCTTCTGGGCATGAAACCGCCCGGAAGAGGTTGCAGCATCCTTGGAACATGGGTCCGTATGAAATCACAAGGGGCAGAAGCGTCCCTGTCCTGTCTGTTCTCACTTGCTCCTGCTGGAGCCAGACCTCTCCAGGCTATCGCAGGCTGCCTTAGTCCGCTGAGCAGAGGGACCACGAGCATGTTCCTGCCGTCCCAGCCTGCCTGCAGGAACTGGCTTTCCCTGTGAGCCTGACAAAAGGGCAGTCCAATTTTTTGAGCCATCTTGCCACAGTAGCTCATTTTGTCTGTAACAGTTGAACTCTGTAAGGTGCCTGGGAGGGCTTTGTGAGGAAGAAAAGGAGCGAGTTACAGGGAAGGAGCACCCTTCTGCCAAAGGCACATCTGCTCCCGAGCACGCACAAGATCCTTGGGTCTCTGTGTCCCAGTCAGCTGAGCTTGGTTTTCTTGCAGCCCTTTCATGTATGTCTACAAATTATAATAGTCTCTCTCTCTCTTTTTTTTTTTTTTTTTGAATGCAAAGTAGCAAAGCAACAGAGTTATTTTGGTACAGCACCGCTTCCTTGTGAGGTCTTGTCTGTGAAAGGAAGGAGGGCATGTGGTTCTGCCATGGCTCCTTCAGCACAGCTACTGCTGGGCTGGGATCATGGGGAATGCAATCAGGATAAATCCTTGAATCATCAGAAACAAATGGTTCATCTGTTTCCAATCGGGACCTGCCCTGTATAGTATGCAGGGTTACCTATTTCCAATCACAAAGCAAAGCTCTCCATCAGGCTCTAACTTAAACTGGCAGTTACTGCAGTAGTCATCTCTACCTAGCCATGCATTTAATGTGTAGGCTTTCTTTACAGGCATTTACTTGAAATTCTCCCTGTGCTCTATAGATGGATTCCAGCTGCTTTTCCCACTCCCACGCGACGACAGCACAGGCGAAAAAATGAGTCACGTAGTGTGTGTTGTGCTCCCTCATTTAATGGAAAGAGATGGTTGTCCTGAACGAGAATGCAAGTTCAGGAAAATTTGTAAGGTTCCAAGCGCCAAAACTTTGTATCCTGAAAAACGGTCTCTTTCTTCTGCCTTTATCTTCTTTCCCTTCGGAAAGCCACGCGTTTGCCGTGAGAACTGGCGGACCTGCTCTCCTGACTACCTGCTTGTTTCATACAGGCAGCTTCCACATTCATCCAGTGCTTTCATTTGATTTTTTTGTTTGCCTTTTCCAAGAAGGGGAAGGTGTGTACTGTCACTGGCTATATCTGGCACAACCTCCATGAAGGTATCCCTGTGCTGTTTCCTCATTAGACAGGTTTGTCAGCGTCTCACTGAATGTACCCCGAAATGTGTCTGATCCCATCCCTGACTTAAAATGTCACTATGATGCCGCAGCTATAAGCCACTTTACTACAGAAACAGGGACATTATCCCCTCCACAGTTGCTTTAAAAATAAGAAGTATTTCTATTTTGTATATCTATATTAGTACTGTTGACGTCGGGAACGTTGAGGTGTTCACGTTACTCAGGGTAAAGGCTGCAGAATGAAATCCTGTGGCTGCATCGCTATACAGGTCATCCCTGCTGCCTTCATGAGGGCTTTAAAACTTCTGGCAATTATTTCTCCTGTCCACTCCCATGTTAATCTCCCATTTTAACCCTTATCCTCAAAGCCTATGGTGGAAGCAGAGCTGGGAGAGAAGCGTGTTGGCATTAAATGTGGGAATCACCCTCAGCACCTTCACCTCTACATCTGCCCTGTGCCCTGGTCGCAGGAGAAAAAGGGATTTTGGTCTGCAGACTTTGAGCAGTTTGGGCAGTGATACAGCACAGGGTGCTTATAGGAACCATTTCATGAAGTGGCCCAGAAACGGTGGCATTTCCAGGAAATCAAAGACTCCTCTGAGAAGCAGTTGCAGCTTGGGGCAGGTCAGCGTGCAGGCTGGCCCTGCTGCGTGCAGATGCCAGAGGAGTGTGTCCTGTCTGGTTCAGCCCCTTCTAATCATCCTGGAGACATCGCTTAATGGGACCTAAGAAATATTGTCTCATTTACATATCCTCCAATCTCAATTAAAAGACAATAACGCCATGTGGGGCTGCAGTTTTGTATACCACAGAAAATATCGGGTATGATGAAATTGAATCTCATTACCTTGATGAAATTTTTAAAAAATATGTTTCAATGAATAAGTTTTAAAAAATAATATCTTTGAATAAGAAACTAAGAATCCCAAACATAAGGAGCTATGAACCAGGATTGAGCAGTACTTCAGGGGTTTGAAAGAGAAGGATGTTGGCCAGCTTGTGGAGCAGAAGGGATAAGGCACTATGATGCAGACACTAAAACAAAGAAAAACAATAGGCAACATGCAGGCCTGTTAATAACTTCATTAGCATTCACATAAAGCATTAAATAAATGCATTTACAGTCCTGTAAGCCTGATATTATTAACCCTTAACATTTATCTAGTGTGGCTCTGCAGGGGCAGATCATAGCAAAGGCTATGATGTTGGGGCTGTGACGGCCTTTCCTCCCTTTTTTTTTTAACATATTGAGAAACTGAGTCACAGGGAGGTTGGTCAGGGATGTGGAGGGCAAGCAGCATCAAAACTAAGCAGCATCAAAACTAAGAAGTCAAATAATTGGATATAAGATAAGGCTACTTCTTCCCTTTTTTTGCTTAGATAACAGCTTCTTGATGCCCAGAATAAACCCTGGCTGATGGAATCTCACTTGCAAGTTTTAAATGTCTGGTAGGAATGAGTTTTGAACAAAAAATAAATTTGACTGAAGGACTGCCTTAGGGTTACTGATCTTTTGTAGCAGTGTTTCAGTGGCTTGTAAGAGATGATCTTTGGTTACTTGTGATCACCAACTACACAACCTGTCTTCATTCCATCCCTCAAACTAACGAACTTTCAACTGAATAGTGTATTTTTTTTCCTCCCCCCAATACAGTGTTTTATTTATTTGTGAGAGGTTTTAGGCTAGCCTGGACTTGATTTGTTTTGCCCTGGCTACCAGGCATAAATCTCTTTGGTTCCTTGTGGACTGCACCTGCTAGAGGATAAAGCTGCCCTCCTACACCTCCTTCTGGGTGAACTCATGGGCTTGAACCACTCACAGCCTGGATTGCTGGGGTGAAGTCAGTCTGGTTTCCAACTATACACTAACAAGCATTTATATTCATATATGTGTATATATAAAAAAAATTACAAAGGGAGTGCCACGGCAGCTTTTGTCCAATGGCTTACATTTTCTTTTCCTTTCTTTGATTCGAAATTCAGAACTGGGAAAAGTGACTCTTTCTATTACAGTTGGTGCTAGGCAGGGTTGCAGGGGAGGACTGTGAAACAGGTAACTAACTTTGCCTGGTTTCCTCAAGAAATTGTATTTACTGATGTTTCATTTCCTGTGTATTTCCCCATTTATGGTATGTGGGTTATTAACCTGCCGGAATACAGTGGTTACATCAGACAGATAACCTGAGGAGCACATATGGCTTTCATAGAAATATAACACCCATTTCCATCATTGTGAACTGTGTCATCTACCAGTTGGGTGGCCATAAATTGCTGTGAAATGCACACAGCCTTAACCAGTAGTGAGTAGCGCATAACTTAACCATGGAGTAACTAACCGTCTTAATAAATCTAAATTCACTCTTTGCTGGAAACACTTCAGGGAAAGTGGGAACAATTTCTCCAGCCTGTTATCGCATGTGGTCGTGGTAATGTAAAGGGTAAGTAGAGTTGTTCTGTGGAGAGATTCCTATACCCTGCTCTGTGTTTTACCCTCTATGTTTGGGAATCTCTGTCTCGTGTAAAACAAATAAAAAGCACTGCCAAGCAGCCTGTTTTGCAGCCAGAGCACCCAGCATCCTTGTTCAGGGCCGTCATTAAAAGATTTCATGAAACAGCCTTAAAAATGAAAAGTTTCCTTTCTGAGAGAGAGAGAGAGAGAGATAATTGAACTCATTGATTTGTTTCACGGTTTGTTTGCCCTTTCATTCCCTTCCTGAGGTGCTGTTTGTTGAGGAATGTCTCCAATTGCCAGAAAGACAGTGGGGTGTCTAATATTTCCCCGCCAGCTCTCCTTTCAGCCAGAGCAGAGTACTGTGGCAAGCCTACGATATGAATTTTTAATGCAGAACTTTATAACATAGCCCTTGCAGCACGGCTGCACTACTCTCTTGAGCTTTCAGATTTAATGCTCTGATGAACAGAGCACAGACTTGGGGCATTTGACAGCAGTCAGAATTAACCCCTACATTACTGAGTGTGTAGCAGTTAATTTCCCTGTAGATTAATACAGACATGGGGGGAAAGATTCCAGATACTCCTGCATTGGAAAAGTATCAGAATAACTTGGAATTTGACTCCCAAAATTATCTGTGATATGTTTTCCCTCTTTTGCTAATAATGGGAATTTTTAAGGCTGTTTATTTTTACTGGGCCAAACAACAGTGCAGGCATTCTGTATTGGATAAAACGACACTGTCTTGTCCACTGTCTGATCTCTGATAATGACCCGTGCTGGTATGTTAGATGTCCAAAAAGGGGAAAAAATTAAATTAGCCCTGTAATGCATCATTGTAGATTAATTTGCCATAGAAATGTTCTTCCAGATCGTATCATTTAGTTGTTTACGCTGTGAATCATGATAGTTTATCTGGGGGGATTTTGCAGTGTTTGGAATACGATCTTAACGAGGTGTGGATGTTCTTATTAGTCCATCCTCTTATTTACCTAGCGAGAGGTGCAGAGCCCAGCAATGTAGATAAGTAGTCCAAATTATTGCTCTTGAGGGCATTAGCACATGTTTGTCAGTGTTGAATTTCATCTGTTGTAAAGCTGCCTATTCACCTGGCTTTTTTTAGTGTCTGGACTTTTTGCTCTTCTGCAGTCTTGATAATAATAAGTCTGCTTTACTGCAGTTATGCCGTGTACCCTTCGTTGGCTTTTCTAAATCATCCCTTTACTTATGAAACAATACCAGTCCTAATGTATTATCTGGAGAAATATTGGTCTCAAAATCCTTTAAAGTCCGTCTGTGTAAGTCTTTGGGGTTTTCGTAGCTGATTCATTTTGGTAGCAGAGCGTGGCGTAGCCAGGACTGGTCTTGTCAGGGATCCTGGCAGGATTTTGTCAAGAGAAGAATGCAGCATTTCTAGGTTTAACTTTGATAATGGATAAGGAGCCTGATATGTTTAAATTGTGATAGGACTGGTGTAAGCCAGGGAGAATTAGATAGGACAGAGAACATGCAGAGGTGTTAATGGCATTCGGGAGAAAGACTTAGCGAGGAGTTTGTACTCTGGTGATGTTAAACCGTTTGCCTTAAGCCCTTGCGAATGAGACGTGAGTTGTTCTTAACTGATACCACGAAAGTACATTTACACTTTTTAATCATAAATCAGCATCTCTGCTTTGGTGAGACATTTACACATTTGTTTCAGATGAGGTCTTTTAAGCAGCTTGTCTTATTGATTATAGACCCAAGATTGTCTTTACTTCCTCCACTGCTATTACTGACTCACGAGATTAAGGTTTTCAAGGCTTGTTGCTAAATGTGGAGAGAGCCCGTCGTTTCATTCAGTAGTTCTAGGCATCTATTAACTTCACTTCTATAAAAAACCACTGTATTTTGATAGAAAATTTAGTTTAAGACTTTGTCTTAGGAAAAGGACACTCCTGTTTTCATGTACTGTACTGGTAATTAGCTCTACATCTTATTTTTGTTGTGTCAAGCACGCTACCTAAAACAAGGCTGATGACTCAGTTTTGCCATATGTAAAAAGGGCATACGGGGTAAGGCCAGACTTTATTAATGTGGATAGTCTTTCAGTCCTTGGATAGAAAAGTGGAAGTGCTGTTCTGATGCTTGCATTGTAGCCTGTAAAAATAAGTGTACATAAATAGAAGCACATAAAATGCATTTGCTGACCATTCATTTGAACAGTGCCATCCATTAGGTCATTCTGTGATGAATGGAAATATTCTTCTTCCCTGGAGACCACACCACAGGAAAAAAGACGCATACGGCATCTGTCATAATAATAATGCTGTATTACCACTGGCTGCCCCATAGCATGGGCATTATAACTCACTGGAATGGGCAACTTTAATCATTATAGCATTTTTCATTGTTTTACCTGTGTGGTGCTTTAATGTGGGAGTCTTCTGCTTTTACTGAGTCAAAGTGGAAATATTTATTTAATGAGTTGTAGCAGATTTTTATATGCATAGTGGTGGAGTTGAGGAGCATGACTCATAGGAAGTAAAAAGATCAACAAATTCAGCACGTTTAACTGTTTCAAGCTCCTCACCACTGTCCTTCCCACTTGGGAGAAGGGGATGAAGCCTGCAGAGGAGCAAGAGGCAGAGTCTTCCAACCTGTGTTCCAGAGACGCCTCTGCCTGATGCTCCCTCTCTTCGCCCAAATCCTAGTGAGAAGCAAACGGAGGGTCTTCTAGAGTGTCTCAACTTAGGCGCTTTCGGTGATGCTGACTTTCTGTGGCTTTGAAGTTTGCCTGTGTGGCCAGAATGATCTTTTCCTATTACTGACCAAAGATCAAACGTTCATTTCTATTTTTTTTTTTTTTTAATTGCATGTGATCAGAGGACAGTAGCTACTGTAGTAAGTTATGCTTTTTAATTACAGATTTTGATGTTGAGATATGCAGGATCTGAATCAGGAGGCTGTATCTGGACTTGCTTAAACTTGGGGCTCAAAGCCAGAATTAATACAAGTTCTACTTTTAAAAATGCACGTAAATGACTGGAATGGCTTATATTTTTAGGGCAGAAGTTGAAATAGTTAAATTGCACCAGAGTGCATGATACTGGTATCTTTGAAGATCATGGTAAGAAAGTATTCCTCAGCAATATACAGTAGCGCTTTTAATAACTTCACAGTCCTGGGTTAGTTTAGATTTGTGGAGCCAATAGGGAAATGTGCATTAGCATTGCAACTTGCCATCTGAGTGTGACAACAAGCAACCCCTGCTATTTGAATGCTAACAACTGACAAGTCATTTGGTATAGCCATTTGCCAGTTTAATGGCTTAAGCAGCTTAGTTTTAATTAAGTAGCAGCTTCTGTGTATGATATCAGAGAAAATAATGTTCTACTTAAAGCTGAGTTTAGAGTTGTCCTTAACTTGAAGATACCAACAGCTTCTCTGTTTCAGCATTCAGCTGGTGCATTGTCTGCCATTTCATATGCAAAATTCGTTTGCGACAAAGCCCCTTTCGGGGTCTGGATGAGCCTTGATCTATTAGTTAAGTGCAAACTCAGCGTTGCCTTGGTGGCAGCGGTTGTTCCTTGGGCAGGAAGAGCTCCATCCATAGACTGCAGTTCCAGATGTGTTTCGTCACAGAAATGCATAGGCTGGGAGATCCGTCACCCCTTTAGCAAAGTACTCTGAGTAGAGGGCTGGGAGCTTATTGATAGAGGGGTAAAATTCATGTCTCTGTCGGAAGGTGCGCCTGACATGAAGACGAAGCGGCTGCTAACCTGTGGCAGGAGGAGTGGGGTCTTTGTGTAGTCCATCTGAAACTGATTTCGTAGAGAGTAAGTGACTGTCAGGAAAAACATCATGTCCTTTTCGTATCGTGTCCTAGTACCTGGAAGCTAGAAACCAATTGTTGTTGGATAGTCGTGCTGGAGGTGATAACCATGTCATCTTCAGGAGTCATTTTACTAGTTCCAGAATGAGAATTTGGTGGGGAACGACAGAGGAAGGTGGCATTGCTACTTCCAGACACGGTTCCTTTTCTTAATCGTGCTTTTCAACTGCTATCTTTTTAAAAGTCTTTTTTTATTTTACAAGGAGTATGTGGCATGGGATCACTGTATTCTTTGGCTGACGTTCTTTTCTTTCTCAAAGAGAATGGTGTAATGTGAACTTCTGCACAGCAGATGAAGATTTAACACTTAGACTGCTTAAGATTAGACCTGTAACATCATGTGTAGACAACTGATTATAAACGGCCTGGATTTCAGCGTCGTTCCTTTTGATTTCTGTTATCTGAAAGTGTCAGCCACAGCACTCATTTCCCTGTTACCTGATCCCTCTGTGTGCCAAGAGCCGCGAGCTCCAAATAAGTCAAAATACTTTGCAGGAATTTTTTCAGTCTTCTTTATTTCTCCTTTTCGTTTCCCATCCCTTCCTCTTCAGTCCTCAAATAATAGGAAAGCCTTTGAATGAGTGTGGCAGTTCATGCCAAATCTGTAATTCTGATGTTATACCCATGTTAACAAAAATAAGGAGACGACCAGAGGTTTTTTGAGGTTAAGAAGGTAATAAAAATCCGAAATGCACAAGGTTTAGTTCAAGTTGTGCTTATTGGGGCAAGTATTTCACATCTTGAACTAGAACCTCTTGAGACTGATAACAGCCCAGCATTGTCTGATTTATTTAATCACATTTACATGAAATCAGATATATTCATCAACAGAGAACATCGTGAGCAAATTGAATGAAAGCATTACTCAACAGAATTTCTGGCTTTGATAATAGAAAGTATGCTGTAAGTTTTGGCTAGCAGAGCTGCTGGTTTTAGCTCAATAGCAGATCCTGCACAAAGGAAATGAGGGCCAGAAGGCTACTGCTATCCGTGACTTCTCCACTCATTCCCCGTTTGATAAATAGGTGTCCAGAGCCCCTGCCACCGAGCCTTAAGGACATTGTTCATTAGCCCGTAGCAGTGGGAAGTGCCTAACCGGAGGCAGGAAGGAGTGACCTGCGCTGCTGTTTGTTTAGGAAGATAAGTGATGGTCTCCATGTGGGCATGTTTGGAGAAGGAAATGTTTCCATGTTCTCGCTCGCTTCAGAGTCGGGCTGGACGCCGAGCCGTCCTGCCGGCGGGGCCCACCCTGTCGCACTCCGGTCTTCGCCGCAAGATGCACGGATTGAGGGAGAAATGTCCGTTTTTAATAAGCAGCTTAAACCTGTAACTGATAGCTACTCAGTTATGTGTACATAAGCTTCTTTTTGTTGAAGAAAATAAACAGCAAATAGGTATTTGTTTACAGGACGTGCTTTTGGGTGAATGGATTGATTTCTGTGCTCCTATTTCATTATTTGGGAGAAATGCTGATTGTTTTTTAAAAATACAACTGTAGTCACAACGAGAGGGTGAGGATTAAAGTTGTATTCGTGAGTATGGCTAGCAAAAAATGTGCACACAAAGTGGCAAATAGTAAATAATTAGCAGAGTTTTGTTAGTTATTCCAGTTTGTAGCCACTTACATTATCAGCAGTCTTTTCCTTGGCTTTACGTGTGGCTGACTGTCTTAAAATATGTTGTGACTTTTTGTGCAGATAGGAAAAAAATTCACCCATCACGTCTCATTCTTCTACGAATTGTACAAATACAACATTGTTGCTCTATTCAGGCAGGTACCTGGAGCTCCTAAATTGTGCATTATTGGCTTTTCGTCATCTTGGCAAATCAAGGAGATGTTCTTGCTGCCAGTCACAAAAGGAAGATAATACAGAGACTTTCTCAATGTCATGTGCTTCAGAGCTTATGTTATAAAACAGTTTATCCTTTTTTTTCCAGAGCTATCTACTTTTAAGGGCTTTGTTTTGTACGCTGTTGCGAATACATTTGCTGCATGCATTAGTCATTTACAGTACTTAGGTCCTGTAACTAATAAATTGTTAACATTTGGAGCCAGCTATAATTATCTTTTATTATTATTATTTTTAATGGGCATAGTGCTTTCTTTTCTCCCTAGCTTTCCTAAACATCCGAGGGATCTTTAAGGTATCTCTTTTCACTGAAGCAGAAGTGTTTGATTCCTTTTTATAGTGTTTGTTTTCTTATCTTTCTAAAATACTGTAATCACTAAGAATTTTTGGTCTGCCTGAATGTTTTCTTTCTCTTGAATGTCTAAAATGGACATGCCAGGGAAAAATATACCTTAAAGACATAACCCTGCAGAATCACCGTCTTCCATGATTTCTTTGCCTTCCGCGTCTCAGAGAGCTGCTGTGGCGGGACACCCACGCTGGGTGAAGCGGCTCTATAAACCTGATGCAAATACCAGTTGATAGAGTGGCTTGTTGGGTTTGATACCTAAAACGATCTAAGAAATGGTAGTTGCCAATGTTGATCACTGGCTGTTCTACTAAACATTCTTTTTATCTATGTTCCAGTTAGGAACAGGGCGTTTTCTTTCAGTTTAAGTGTGGAAGGCCTAGAAGCCAGCCCTTAGTTTAACTGTTGGTTTTCCTGATGCCCTATTTGAATTTTTCCAGGTCTGAAACCATAAAAGCCAGAGGTGCTTGACTTCAGCATTAATTGCACTTTTCTCCTAGTGTTTATTGTTTGGTGGGGAAGCTGGAGGGAAGGGAAGACGATTGCGTTGATGATAGTGTTGTCCACATCTCTTTGAGCTTTTAATTAAGATACTGTGGGTCTCAGAAATGGTGGAAGGCTCTTAGCTACGCACAGTGTGCCCAGTCAGGCCGCAGGAGTGTTCAGTGAGATCTGCGTTGATGGTCTAGATCAGTGATTTTCTGTGTGTTCTGCAAATTCCTGCAATTCCAACTGGTTATTGCCAGGAGATCACTGAAATAACTGTGAAAGGCAACCAGTCATAAACTGTAAATGTGCTATACTAACGTTTCGTTCTTTGATGGAAAACTCCAGGTAGTCTGAAAGTTAGAAAGGTTAGAAATCACTGTTGTAGATCCCCTGGTGTGTAAGTTTTAGTTGGGACTTGATCCTTCTAACCCTGTTGGATAGCTATCCGTAGACAGCAATGACTTTCTTGGCTTTTCCCTATTCATTGCCTTCATGCTGTCATAGTTGTTGTAGTTTTAAATATACAGTATCTTGATGTTAAGTATGTCGGACCAGCTTAACTCATCAGAAAACCATTTCAGTACAGGGCTTGTAACAGATAATGGGTGTACTTTTGCCCTCTTCACTGAAAGACAGTGGCCACTAAATATAGCAGAGTGAGCTATTTTTTGATTATGTAACATCTCTATCTGTCTGTACTCTGATTAAATAATCTATTTTCTTGGCAAAGGAGTAGGAGTTAATTTTCTATTATTGATCAAAAACATATTTTAGCTGTGATACAGATGACTTATTTGTCTTGTTGCCTGTTGGATTGATTTTTGTCACCGCCTCGCTGTCAGTGATGGTGTGGCACTGCGTTTGTGTGGAGCGGAGCCAGGCAGGTAGCTGGCAGCGGTGAGACATGCCGGGCACATGCCGGTTCTCACCCAGGTCAGTATTTAACAATCTTTCTGTGTAATGTATGGTAGATAAGCCTTGCTCTTTCTCTGACACTTTTTGTTATCATTTTTCAGTGAATATATTGTCTGGTATCTGTATTAACTAAACTTTTGTTATTTAACATTTCCCTCCACCCAGTTTTCTCCTAGTTAGTTCCTGTTCCCTTGTATCTTCCACCTACATAGCATTGGTATTGTAGTAAGGTTAGCTGTACCGAATACCCCAAAATAAGCTACATGGTCAGGGCCCGTGGAAGACTTCATTATTGACCATTCCTGGGAAGAAATTTAGGGGAAAAAAAAAAAGTCCCTGGATGAAATTCCTGAGCTTTACAATGTATTAGCGCATCCTGCCCACAGAGACTCACCCCTCCCACCCTTTTTTTTTTTTTTTTTTTTTTTGGTGTGTGACAACACAGTGGTCTTATTTCTGGTATAACATCAAATAAACTTTTGGTGTGTGCTCCAGCCTGTGGCTTGGGAAGATGATGCGGCTACAACAACCTGCAAGCGAAGGCAAAGGCGGCGGTGGGGGAAGGAGGCAGAGCTGTGTGCGGCTCGAGGGGCCAGCAAGTCTGGCCCCGTCCTCTCTGTTTGTATAACACTTCAGAAGCAAAGTAAGGTTCCCTGAATTACTGATTTACTACTTAATGCCATAAAAGGAGTGAGGCCTAAAGAAAATAGCAGAAGACTAGATACACTTTATTTGGACAGTTTAAAACTTTTACGAATACAGTGCAGGAACCGATGGCACAAACTGTCCACGTAGGGTAAAAGAAGGGGAAATTCCCCCGCTCCATGGCTGTGCCTGTGTGCAAGTTCATGCTCCAGCTAAGTATCCAACTGAACCCACTAAACTGAGGACAGAGAAGCTGCATCTTTGCAACTGGTGTGTCTTCCCGGGGTGTCCCATCGAGCACGGAGCCTGGTGTGCAGGTCAGCACCCAGCCTGTGTGTCCGGCTTGGCAGCTTACAGATCTGGCCAGCTCACAGGCTGGGCAGAGGATGTCACACCTGGAGAAATGTAGAAATGTGGATGCTGCAGCAGGAGGGAGAGGGGAGTGAGGTGGAGGTGTGATGCTTGGTACAGTTAGAAGCTTACCTTTACACCTCCTGAGGTCAGGAAACAACCAGGGAAGGGAGTTTGGCCGTGGAACAGACATCTGAACAGGGTGAACTTGCTCATTAAGCAAATCCTTGTCTTGTGGCTGTAAGACCCATTGGTAACCACAGTTAGAACTGCATTAAAAAATAGGCAAATACAAAAGGTAGAGTGGCGTCATCTTACTTCTTTTCTGTGCTACAGCTGGTTTTCGTGTTTGGGAAAGATGGTTGTCATCCACTGAAGAAGCCTCTGACATCAGCGTGTATCTTTTGGTTATAGTAGAAATGTTGAGGGATTGTTATCAGCAATAGGCTATTATTTCCAGTTCAGACTCCCCTTCTGTGGAAATACTAAACCTGTTCTATCAGCTGTTGAAACAGAATAATCAAATAGTTCCATACCACAGACTACAATATTAATCAAGCCCGAAGCTGGTTTACTTTAGCAGTATTTTAAAGGGTAAACAACTGTTGAAGGGGAAATAGAGAATTTGAGAAGTGTTTCTGTAAATAAAATTGTAAAAGGCTAGATTAGAAAATACTGCACTGTTGTCCTCCAAGGGCTTGCAGTAGTACCTAGTGTTGTTGGGTTTTGCCACAAAGGATTATTTAAAGTCATTTTGCTGTCTAATATATATCTAGTTTAGATTCTGTGTAGACAGGCAATCTGTCAATCATATTAGTGAGCATCTCTCATAATCCGATACAACTGGAGGCTTAAGTTAGAAAAGAATTGAGCGGCTTTATATATTCAGCAAAGATGTAAAAATAAAATCTGCCAGATACTCTGCTGGTACAAGTGACTCGAGTGAAGCTGCACTGATTCCCACCAGCACAGCATCTAATTGGTGCCAGCCTACCGTCCAGCTCCTCCACCAAGTAAAACTCCTGAGGGCAACTGGAGGCCGAGTCTGCTTCTCGGGATGCCCCACTGGTGTGAGAGCAGATCTGGAGGAGGGGAGGGAAAGAGAGGAAGGCAGCTCTTACATCTGAAGACCAGGAGATTGTTCTGTGTCTTGGCATCTGTCCCCATTGAGTAATAACGAACTGGTGCTTGTTGTGCAGATTTAGACAATACCTGCCTTTTCTCCTTCCTCTGGTTTTTCTTCTCTATTCTGTGGTCTCCCGTTCCCTCCTTTGTTTCTTTCTGCCCATTTTTTGCAGCTTTGTCACTCAGGTCAGCAAGATTCATGCTATCAATAGCTATAAACTGAAACTGCAAAATGGTGACACGATTGCAATTTGACAGAAGTAGTGTTTCCATTCAGAGCAAAGCTGGAACAAATTGGGAAGAGAGAAAACCATGTTGGTAATTGGATACATTATTATAAATGTAGCAATCATCCTGGTTATTAATCTTCAGCATAGCTCATGGGAAAGGTAAAACCTACTCAAAATGTACAGTAAACATGTCTCCCATCAGCCTTTATGCTATTTGCAGTCCATTTATTGGATAGAAGGATGGCAGTTGCCTTTATCAGACACTATGTAATGCTGTTTTCTTCGATAGCCAGAAGGAAATGCTTGAGTACCTAGCAGAGAACAGGCACATCACCTATATTCACTTCTAAAGCCAAAAGCATCTAAAACGTTCCCCAAATACGTCTCCCATTTGAATGCTCTGTTACTGCAGAGTCAACATTTAGCTTTTCTTTTGCACAGTGTGCATCTCCTTTGCATAGATAAAGGCAAAAGGTAAAAAGAAGGTGCATTTTTATCCAGATTCTATCACTAAGTAATGCCTTTTTGTTGTCCATCATAAAGCACTGACCAGATGCTACAGGTGCATTTGGCAATGTAGGGAAGCAGGATATTATTATGTTTGGGTGCTTGTTAGTAAATGTGCTTGGAGGGATACATAAGCAGCTTGGTAAGAAATATTAAATTAGAGATTATTGGCCTGTAGACATACTTATCTTGTTTCATGCCAGTAAATCCTTCAGAAGGCCACATAGGATGTTGTCTTATATACTCCATAGTACCAGTTACCAAAGTCAGACTGGAGAGAGGGGATGGATAGTTTAGAGAACTTGAGCTTTGCAGCTAAGATCGAAACAGGTATGGCTTTCTTTTCTTTAGTCTGTTCTATTTACCCTAATACATGTTCAGGCCACTGGAAAATTACCATTCTCCACAAGGTAGGAGCTGATGGTCTGTCATTGCTGTGGTGGTGAACAGTCATTTTCCCTTGATATATGCCTGTGGAGTGACACCTGTACATAAAATTGCTTACTGTACTGTTTTATTTTCAAACTGACTTAAATCTCTTTCACTGAATATAGACTGAGGTAAGTTAAAGAAAAACATTTTATAGGTTCTTACAGTGATGGACAAAGGTGTGGGATAAGTAAGGAGATAAATTAATACCTAGATTTTCCAAATTACTGTGCTACTCAGCTCTTTCTGCAGTTAAGGAGAAGAAGAGATGTTGAGTGTCTCTGAAAAGAAACTCCTAAAGATGAATGTGGAATGCATACGTTGCTATGGTAAAATTGTGAACAGTGTCCAATTTTTGAGGTTATTTTTGTTTTAAAGAAAACAAACATACACAAATATGTGATTTTAGCACTGATGTAGAATGAGGGAAGATTGTTCATTTTAGGATCGTCACTACTCAAAAACCTAGAGTAATTTTTCAGGTTGGACATGGTGATTAAAAAAAAACCAAACCCCAACCAAAATACCAACCAAAAAAACCCCATGACCTTGCCAAGATATATGCACTGATTTTATATGTTGTAACTCCAGTGACATTATTGAGCAAGTTAAAATATTTGTGTGTCTTTGTGGAGCATCTTTAATCAAAGCACAGACAATTCTTCCTGCTGATTCTTCACAGTTTAAGTATGCATTCCAATAAGAAAGAATGACACCTATGATGCTTCCAATTAAGGTATCTGATTTTGGATAAATGATCTATTTTAACTCCATCAGTAAAAATCAGTAAATTGTTGCAGGTGCTTTATTTCCAAAATGCCAAACTATCTATTATTATTATTATTGTTTATTTGGAGAAACAATTATAAAACAGCTTATGAGAGTTGGAGAGCAGCAGATTTAATCAGATAAGACTTGGTCTTTAAGGAAGTTCTTATTTTATACTTTGTTATACAATTTTTTCAAGCAAAATAAAAAATGACAAGTTCTGCTCTTGTGCAGCGGGAGCAGAGCAGCCTCTTTGTGTGTCTGTGCGCATGTAGCTAGCAGTAGCATCCGCATGGCCACAGCCTTTAGCCTGGCTTCCTAAGGAAATGAAGCTTCCATGAGCTTGTGGTCTGTTTGACTGCTGGCCTGCTCGGTGATCAGTTTGCAGTTCATCAGTTCCCCTCCTAAATTAACTTGGAAGCCGATGATGGACTTCGACAGAAATTAACAGCATTAGAAATCGCTGGCACAGGGAGCTCTGGTGAATCTTGTAGGAGTCGGGAGTGGAGAGGAAAGACAGACAAGTAATCTGTTTGAGTGGAGGGCTGCAGGTTGTGGGAGCAGCAGTTGCCTCTCCACTTGCTGGTTGATCAGCCATGTATACAGTGCTGGAAAGAATCCATAATCTGTATTGCCATTTGTGGGCTGGGAGGTGGAGAGAGGACGTTTAGGGGATAAGGGAGTGACCTAGAAATATTGCAGGAGGAAGTAGCAATGGGGGGGCAGCTACAAAGCACAGATGGGACAGATGATATTATTAAAATAGATACTGTCTAAACAACTTTATAGGAACAATTGATAGGAAACATTGCTTTATTTGTATTTGGGCTTACGGGAGAATGTGTTATTTTATCCACTGACTCACCTCCGTGTGGAGCATCACAGGAAACGGCGTGCAAGCTTTCAGGGTATCAGGTAAACTCTGGTCCTACCAAATCAGGTTTTGTAATAGTGCTGACATGTTGCTTTATATTGAGGATTTTGCTCGCTGTGGGAATCCTGTGGGCTCCAAATCATGAAAATGGGTAAGAATATGCCTGACACCACCACTTCAGAGGCTGTTGCTTAGTTTTGTCCATCAAGCCAATGCAAAGCACCTTTTTTGGAGCAAGCCAGTATTGACCAAGTCTATTAAACTTTACAGAAATGACAGCTGCTCTGTTTAATTGTGTAACAAATTAACTGACGTCTAAAGCTCTTGTGAGTGGACTGCAGAAATGGCCAACTCTGGGCATCAGGAATAAACACCCAGAGAGCAGAGCGTGGACCTGGAGCTTTAAAGTTCCCGCCTGCTCTGCAGGAGATGTTCTGAAAGTAAGTGAAGTTCCTGGTAGGTGGAAAGCATTATGGTTTCTGAGTTTGAGAGCAAATCTAACTAAGCTACCATTAATAAAACAATCACTTCCCCAAATGGCTTGCAAAGGACGCTTTAGATCAGGGTTTCTCATAGCGCAGGCTACAAACCCACTAGTGGAATAAGTAGGCAAGAGGGAGGGTCCTCTGCGTTGTCTGGGATGAGATGCACTTTCCTCCTGCTTACATCGGGATCCAAAAGTCACGAGAAGGTGCAAAACCTGGGAAGCAGTGTGAAACTTGCGTTGTGTATGAGGAGAGCAGCTTTCTAATAGAAAGACCTCTAAAGCTCATGTTTGGATCCTTGGGAAACAGTGATTTCATCAACAAATATAACTACAGAGTGTACCCAAAAGAACCAAAATATAAGGTTTAATAATGATGCTGCCTTAATGTGCTTAATAAGACTGCTGATTTCCCACGTCTTATCAGCGGACCATAACACTGTTTTGTACATTTGTTATCTCCATTATGCGTTGTAGTATGGGTAGATAAATAGAAATACCATGGAGGCGACAGGAAACAAAACAAAAATAATCAAACATGTTTATCACTAGAGCATTAAAATGGCTGCTGTGGCAGACACCAGATGAATTATGCAATACATAACTTAATTCTCTGGGCCACAGATGTTTCATTTTTCCTGCAAGAAGATGATTGAACCTTGAATGACAGTTTCAGGCAGTCTTTGATTGCTCTGTGGGTCACATGCTTGATATGACCTGCATTTGAGTTGCTTTCTACATGCTGTTGCTTTATAAAACATGTAAAATTGACATCATGTTGGCTGCTCAAGGCCAAGTCAGGAGTAATTCCATGCTTTTGATGTGCTTTGTGCGCAAGTGAGGGAGAGGGAAGGGTGTCTGTGTTTAAATTCTGGTACGTTATTGAATCAGCTGAAGTCAGGAAAGGGGAATTGCAGCAAGCTCTTTCAATTTGTAACAGGAGGCACTAGGAAATAGAGAGTTTGCCGCATCTGTGTCATCTTGCATTGTTAGAAAATCCTCAGAGCCGTAATATTGGATCAGGCAGTGACTCCTGCTACCCAGGGCACAGCACAGTGTGGATTGGCAATGGCCAGGAAGGCAGCTGAAAATGTTTGTTTGTCTAAATCGGCTCCTCTGAGCATGAATATTTGGCATAACCTGAACTCGGAGATTGTGTTCCTCACCCTGAGGACTTGATCCTGCAGATCTGGTGGGTTTGTACTGATACTGGTGCAGTATCTCAGTCTGAGGACATTAAGGCAGGTGGGATTCAGGCATAAATACATCAAAGATTAAACATCAGAAAATTCTTTCTCCTTTTGTCCATAGCCTCTAAAAGCAGGTCAAAATGGTTTCACCAGAACCGAATTGTGGGGACTCCTCTCTTTGCCTGCCAGTACAGGAACCTGCAGGACCATGAGCCCGCAGCTCGTGAGGTCGCAGGCTTCTCCCCAGCTCCCACAGAAGTTAGTGGAAACCAAATTTTAGGTCCGTCTCAACAAGGTCATTTGTTTCTGCAAGTTTCAGGAGCAGAAATTCTCTCATGCTTCAACAGCCTTATTTGAACCTCTCTAATGGCCCAAAGGGTTGTCAGCAGTGGTCTGAGGCGGGAGGAAACTCAGAATGATCCAAATCTGGGCACTTCTCATTACTGATTTTAACACTACTCATCGGGCTTTGCAAGCTAAAGCAAAAATACATTGTGAAAGAGGACGTGTTTGATCACGAGACCAGGAGAAAGACAGATTGCATTGCTTTTCCTGCCTGATACCCCTTTTTGTAGCAGGCAGCGGACCAGCGTGATGGTTGGGCCCGGAGAGGTCACAAGAGACCTGTTCCCATGGAGAGAAAAACACGATGGTAGTTGAATAAGGGGCGTTTAAACAGAGGAACGAGCAGTTTGGAGAGCTAAGATTCGTATTGGTTGTGGTGCAATATATATAAATGTGCCATGTAAGAAAACAGTATTGTCATCAAATAAAAAAGACATACTATCTATTTATAGATTGGGCTACTTTTTAATACAACCAATACGCCTTTTCTTTATTCCAGCTACTTACCTTAAGCATTCTTCTTCGGTTTGCGAAGTGTGCCAAGGTCGTGTGGGTGTGAACACTAAGGGAGTTACAGCTCTGGGGTCCTATGAGTTGATATTTTCTGCTATATATAATTCTTATTTTTTCTCTTTATATTTTATTGAGCGTATCAATTAGTGTCACTCATCAATTTCTCTCAGTAAAAATGATTAAGAAAATGCTGCTGATCTTTAGAAACTCCGCTCCCTAGTGTGTCACTGGAATAAAGCTGATTTCTATTGTGTTTAAAACTTTATAATTGCAAACATGATTTTCTTATCCTTGAAATCCTGATTTAAGCCATGAAAGACAAAATAAAGAGCTGTGCAGGTTTTCTTGGAAAGCAGTTTTTCTACAGACTGAAAGATGTTCTATTCTATAGAGTCTTTTCCTTCTAACCATTGAGATGATTCTTGTCTCGTATTGTCCAGGTATTACTGAATATCTTGGGCTTTATAAGCAGTTCCTTTAACCTTTATCAATATTTGATGATCACTTGACATCTTTCAAGCACCTAGGACATCGTTTATTTGAAGATCATACCTGCAGCTGATGTGACTGCTTGATCCCGGTACTTACGATACTAACCTGGTGTGCTTAAGGAGAAATCTTTGCGTGGGATTTAGTTTATTTTTTCAGCTTGAATCTCTGTGCGGTGCACTGCACGGATGCAAGGCTAGCAGTGAGAGGAAACAAGAATTAATTCTAATAAAACAAAAAACCTCTGAAAAAGTTAGCATTGAGTCTCCTTTGTGCTAGGCGAGGAACTTGATTTACTATAGGATAACTGCAAAGAGGGGTCTGGACAATGTACAGTGGACATTTAACCATTCCCCAGATTAATCCAGATGACGTATTGTGTAATCGCTGGAGCACCTGAAACCAGCATTTCTTTGATCTCTCAATTTAAAGCCTTCAGTGTTTCGCTGCTTAGCAGAGAGAGGATTTTTTCTTCAATTGAGTTCCTAGGAAAGGAAACACCCAATTCATTACTAAAGTTGGTGGATTTATGAATCCCTGAACAGAGAAATTCTTTTACAAGAGGCCTGGATTTATATGACATTGGAAAAAGGATTATCTGATCTGAAGATCCTTAGAGGGTTGCTGTGAAAGAAAATATTAACCTATAGCTCTTGCAATTTGAAAAGTAGATTGGAGAACTTAGTAGTAAAAAGTGTGTGGGTTCTTGCCCTTTGATGTGCTATACCTGTTATGCTGAAATAACATTTCTTTCTTTCTTTGTACAGCACGTATGTCTGTTACTGTTGGAGGTTGTATTAGCAATAAAGGTGGATTTATCTGATAGGGATGTTTGTTGGATTAGAATCATTACGAATTCTAAAAATGCCTAAACTATGTGTACAGTAATACTCTTAAGGTACAAGAAAAATAGAATTAGCGGGTTTTTTTAATATTACCTTCTATCAGAAGCTTTCTAAGAGCTTCAAATAAAGTGTCTGGTTCGTCTTTCTTTCCTAAAAATTAAGCAAGCCAGCACCACGAGCGCCTTGGCATGGTCACTGAAGTGCAGGGATTAGATGAGGGCATCTACCAGCAGAACTTAGAAGGTCTCTTGAATTTGGGTAGAAAATTTGTCATCCTTCTTTTTTGCTTAAAGAAAAAATAAAATTGAATATTCAAATGCTGGAATGCTTTTTTGCCCTGAGTGAATGCTGTGATCATTGGGCTGCAGGCAATTTGGACGTTGTTTAGTGATCCGAAATTACTTCCTAGACCCAGGAATGTTCCCTGATAAAAATTTTATTGAAACTTGAAAAAATTCAATGCATTGCTTTTTTCTGGCCCTTTTTAATTTATTTTTTTTAATGCTCTGGCCCTTCTCCTTCTTTTCTTCCCCTCCCAAATGTCCCCAGTAACTCTTCACATTTTGTCTTGTGCTAGCAAAGTACTAGGTTATACTGCCTCTAATTTTAAGAGGCTGTTTACCTAATTTGGCCAAAATCTGCTCTGTGATGATCACAGATATATGTTACAAGTAGGATTTTTCTTTTTTTCTTAATTGAACATAAATGCACATTACTTGATAATGTATGCTTTTAGTTTGAAATTGCCTGCATAAATGTTTTAGTAATTAGAACATTTTAACAAGCCCCAATGGCTCCATATACCGTTTGCTCTGACCAGTAAACTTATACATGTTTTTAAAGAAAACAAATGTGTGGGAAAAAATGTTGTTTGTTTTTTGCCAAACCAAAATATTAATCTGCCCTGCTAGTGAAGTTTTTTGGCCACGCCACCGACTGCAATTTCAAAAGTGTCATCTGTATTTTTCAGTTCTTCCATGTATAAAGAATCCAACAGCAGTTTCCTTCAAGGTTCAGTAAGTTTGAATGTTTAGGGGGCTGTAGCCACAAGATTTGGCAAACCATTCGCTTGTCATGTTAATAAAAAAGGAATTGTTTCTGCCTCTTTAAGCTAGTATCTAAATGAAGGAGTTGGATCAACTGGATTTTAATCATAAAGTCCAGATTCTTCTTGCTTGCAAGTAAATAGCTTCATGGCGTTTAGGGTTTTCATCTGATTTAATTTTATTTAGAAAAAGAACTGAGCTGTTTCCAAGTTACCAATTCTTGAATTTGCTTGCTTGTTACGCTGTTCAAACCTAATCGGTTATCTTGATCTTAAAAAGAAAATTGAGCCTTTCTGCAGGTTTTATTTCCCATAAGCAATTGAATTAAAAAGTGGGTTTGTGGTGTGTTTTTTTTTTTTTTTAAACTCCTTAAGTTGTGTTTTTATAGATGGCATGTTAGCTTTGAGGGCTCTTTCATGACTGGTAAAAGCTTATACCTTGTAAAATCTATAGCTTTTAATGCGTTTTGTTTTTCAGTTCAACATAGTAGCAAGAGAAGAAATAATAGAATATTTCATGGTCATGCTGTTACAACAGTTCAGATTCTTTTTACTTGGTGATGCTTATTCTGAGGCTCCAAATGCTTGGGCTTAAAATTTGATTTCCTAAATTCCTTAGCCTGAAAGTGTTGAAACTTAGAACAAGCTATCTGTAATACAGACTGAAGAACTGTCTTGTTTACGTGATTACTTTTCCTCTAACACAGAGATTATAAGGAATTAGATCAGATAAATGATTACAGTATCTGTGGAATGAGAAAACACAGGGTAGATAATATTTGTTCCTGAAAACAGCTTCTACCCAATCTTTTTCTCATGATCTGTTTTAATGTGAAGTATCACCCTTGACAAACGCTGAATGAAGTTGGGTTGCAATGTAGAAATCTGCTGTAAAACACCGTAAATAAGAGTATATTTTAGCAAAAGGTTTTCTTGTTACTAATGACTCTCATTCTCTGTATCTGTCTGAAGAAAGACAGAACTTCGGGGTTTTTCTCCTTGCCTTCAGCTCTTGGGCTGACGGGGGAATCCAGGCACTCACAAGAGGCCGAGACGCGTGTTGCTTCAGCAACGAAGACAGATAAAAGTGAAGTCATCAGACCTGTGTCCTGTATGAGTGAGTTCAGTTCACATGGAATGACTTTGGTCAGAAATTTAGGGTCAGTGTAACCACGGATTTGCTAAACTTGGCCTTCGTTCCCGTCAAGATTCCAACCAGATTTTCAGTGAAAACCTGCAGGCCAAGATGCCGGCAGCCTTGAGCTGGATGGTATTTTGCCTGTCAAGCGGTTCCGTTGAAATAAAGAGAAATATTAAAACAGGAAGGTCTGAAAATGAGCAAATGTGGCGGATGGTGGATACATCAAAAATGACCCGTGTGGGACTAATTCAGTGAGCCAAAGTGGAGTTTCCTTGTACCTTGCAGATTTGAATTCGACAGGTTGCTTTGTAAACAATAAATCAATGCAAGTTGTTCCTGTGAGTGTATAAAAGGTGAGAACTGTAATTTATTTTATAATAAATACTTCTGCTGAGCAAACAGTGAATGTAGCTATTAGAGACTTTCTCAAATAAGTGATTTTAGACTGCTGAGTGCCAGCTACTGATGTGGTAGTTGAGCTTTTAAAATGAAAAGACCGAATTCCTTTTGAAGATTCTTCTGAATGCTGTTGACACTTGTGCTAGGAAAGAATATAGAATAATTTAATTCATTACTATACTTAAAGATAACATTTATGGTTGCAGCATTAACCTTCATTGGTGTACAAACTGCTAGGCTGAAGATGTTTTGCTTGAATTTTTGTGGAGATGTTGAATCCTTTTATTAGGTGCGCAGAGACAGATTGTGTGCAGAAAAGCTAGGTAGAAAAAACGTACGAGGGAAAGGGGAGTTCAGGATCAGTCGGCTGGTGTGTCTGGATACAAGGACAAAGGGACAATTTTGCCCTTGGCTACAGTTTGACACTTCTACTGGATTCAGTCAGAATTATCTGTGCGCGCTGAAGGGCAGAAATGTCATTTTTATGGCGTTCTATATCCTCGGTCGCTTTTTTTTTGTAATTGGCTGCGTATACTAGTGCTGTAATAGAGCTCTTAAATCCTGACCCCAGCCGAAATGGCATACAAATATCGGTATTAATACTTCTGTCCATTTTAAATACGGGATTGTCCTGAGTCCTTTCACCTTGTTTTTCAGGCACCGTCCTGTGTTTCAGCCTGTTTTACTGGCAGCCACACACCTTTCCGCTGGCCCGGGGTGCTCCTCTGCTTTACCGCTCTTGGTCCCATCTCCCCTTGGTCCTTTGGCCTCAGACATCCATCCCTCTGTTCCTGCTCTCGCTCCGCTGCCTTCATCCGTTTCCCTCCCCTTGGCTGCCTTCACTTGCCTCAGTGACCTTTAGAGGTGGCTGGGGGTCCTTTGATGGGTCCAGCCCCCCTCACACTTCTGCCCCTTCCTGCTCATCTCTTCTGCATCAGAGTTATCTTCTTTTCTTTAAAAAAAAAATAAAAAAAGTTCCCTTGGCTGAACTGAAAAACAACCCTTCTGCCCCCAACGCAGAGCACTCTTTCTCTCCTGGTCTGACAGTTTTGTGCTTCTGAGTCCTTCACCCTTCTCAGGTTCTGCGGTTTTTCAGACCTTTGGCTGATACCTGGCACCCCCTGTTTGGGAGGAAAGGCAGTGATTTTATTGTTCTCCAAACCCTACAGAGAAGCGAGCGGAAACTGGATTTGCTTAAGCTGTAGCCTGCGTGTTGGGATGGGACATTCCCAGCTCTGATCCGGGAGGCATGTGACATAATCCAGACATCGTTTACTGGCTCCATATAACCTGAGGCATTCACACATAAATTCAGCCTGAATGCATAAGCTTATATAAAGAGGATCCTCAAACTATCCTGGCTAAAAATATTTGTAAAATGCTGGGAAACATTTTTAATATTTTTTTTGAGTGCATTAGGATGCTTTCTTCCTTCTTATCTCTGTTACAGATACATAATGGGGTCACTTGCATGGTCTTAGGAACATCTTTTCCATGTGAAATATTGTAATTTCCATAAGCGGGTTAACAAGTATTTGGGGGCTGGAGCCTAAACCAAAAGATGTTTGACAGCTACAGAGGCTAAAGAAATCGAAAGTGTTATTGTAGGCTTACGTTAACCTGTGCAGGTTAGTCTTCTGGCTACTCCCTGCACACTTTGTGTCCTTATTTGCCCGAGGAGTGATTGTTCAATTCAGTAACTAATGTCTATTATTTATTATTAATTCAAAACATCGTGTGCATGATTTCTTTCCAAAGTAAGAGCACATTAGCTTCTCCTGCACAAGAAAACACATGTTAATCTGTTTTCCATTATTGTCCAAAAGATTTTTTCAAAAGGCAATTCATGTTGCCCCGACAACATTAAAGGCTGTAATTAAAAATAATTTTCCATTAATTTATATACATACACATTTACTTGTTATGATCTTTTAGTGCATTTCCCTAAGTGTGCACGCAGAAACCTAAAATGCTGTTGAAGAGTAAGTCAATATTCAGTGTAATGATCCAGTGTCGAGTGTGCCAGTACCCTGATGTACTTCAATTAACCATCGTTCCCAGCAAACACCTGCATAGAAAAATGGATCTTCCGTGGGATCAGCAGAAAAACAAACCCTGACTTTTCTGCATCGGCAGAGGAAGGGAATTCCAGTATTTCACAGCTTTTCCTGATAATGATCTGCTACAGATTAAAAACAAAAAACAGACATTCTGGTGTTGGCAGATTGCAAAAGGACTTGTTGGTTAAAGCTGCTCTTCATAGGAGAGGAGGATAGTGTTTATTGCTTCCATATGGTCCAGAGATACAAGACAGGCAAAATGTCTGGGGAGCAGTAATATGGCTTATTATATTGATACAGAAGATACTTTTAGGTCTGTAGCCCTTTTCCTGGTACCTTTCTCAGTGAGAGCACGAGTGTGAAATATTTGCCTGTGATTCAGCATGGTGATAAAAAAAGATTGCTTAAGGATTGGATCCATTTGTGTAATGCTGGGTTTTTTAAAGGGTCAGGGCTGGTAGCTGCCACCTGACACACGTATGTGAAGGTTCTATTTTTCCTTGGCTATGTGTATAGCTTTCAACCCTTTGACTTTCCTGCTCACCTTTGTACAGTGCATTAAGAACCCGAGTCTAAATTTAGAGTTTCAAAAAACTCTTTTCTGCATAACATAAAATAAATTTCTCTGTCTCTTTGACCTCATGATTTTTATTTATTTTTTTTTTTTTTAGCGAAATTTAGAACCAAACTTCTAGGCACACTGAAACAGAAGAGTAACAGGCTACTTTTGTGTACGTGCATACAAGTAGTTGACTGAATTACTGTAGTCTTTGACTTCTCCCTGATTATCACTTGTGAAGCACCTTTACACATAGGAGAGATGACACTGCCCTTCTGCAGAAGGTTGGGGAGTAAGATGTTCAAAGATCTAATGAATATACTCAGATATCGATACACTTCATTGCAAAAAGGGAACAGGCAAAGGAATTGGAGGAGACTTGCAAACCAGTCCACAGAGCTGAAACCCAAGAGGATTTTACCAGTCAAAAGATTAGCTGATCAGCCTTACTGTGTCCTTTCAAAAAAATATTGAAAATTGGTATTGTTTGTATGAATGTTGCAATTGTACCGTGGGTCAACTCATATAGCAGGCATTCTTCATGTGATAACAGTACTTCTGCTCTCTTGTTCTCGCAGGGCTGATGAAATCGAGATGATCATGACAGACCTTGAAAGAGCAAATCAGGTAGGATTTTAAATGAGTCCCTCATAAAATTCTAAGTGTGACTTTTTTTTCCTTCTCTTTTGGATTTCATGACAGTTCTTTTATATGCACTTAGCAGTCATAACTGTGTAGAGTAAGAAAATATGCAAATTTACAGAAAAATACAACTCTTTAGGGATACTCTGTAAGGATTGTATGCACAGTAGAGTAGTGCTTGTCATATATTTACCTTCTAATAATTTAAACTTGTTTCCCACTGAAGTTGTTCTTGGGTTTATGTTTCTAAAGCCATCATGTTGGCCCCTACTCAGACATGCAGGGAACTCGTTCACCCAAATTAAAGGACCTCTGCCAGCAGCCTGACCTAAGGAGGCCTGACCTGCTTCCGCAGCTCCAGCTTTTTTGGACTTCTCTGGGCTTTTCTTTTTCGTTCCTTTTCTGCAAGGTTTTATTGGCATATTAATTTTTAGCACGGGTTGGATCAGACTGTGCCATGCAGGAGAACAAAGAAATTGTAATTTGTTCCTGCAGATGCTAATTTGGTAGACTGTTAAATGTCTCTCCCGCATTCCCTCCCAGTGCACACGCTCCCGAGAAAGTGGCGCTTTTGGAACTTTTTAAAATAAAAAGCTTTACAAAAACCCCAAACCCAGCACCTAAGCGAAGTGCTCTTCTGGTCCAGTCTGTACTTTGAGCGACTGTTTGAGGTGATGAAGGATTCACAGGTGACATAGGCAATGGGTGATGGTTTCACAGAGGGAAACCTCAACCAGGCATTTGCTTATCAGTGAGCTTCGTTAATCCCTCTGTCAGGTGAGATCAGAGATTACACATTTTAAGTCTCTCAGTTTATGAGTTTATAATCCAGTTGAAGCTTACCTAAGAGCAGCTCAGTCCAGGAAGAACAGTGGTGCCGTGTGATTCTGCTGCACGCCTCGTGCTGGCAGTAGTGGTTGTGGAGCCGCGCCGAGAGCCAGACCAGGTCACCGATCCTGTTGAAAACTAAACACACACCCCCCCAGCAATCCCCCCCTCCCAGCTGCTGGTTTCTTTTCTCTTTTTCCTTTTGCACGATCAGCTTTCAGCCCCCACGCTCCCCTGGTGCAGCTGACAAGTATAGCAAGTATATTGTCCTCTACGTGAGCTCTTTATAAATTGGAAAAACACTAATGAAGCAGAAGGCAGATTTGTTGGGTTGATTATTTAGTCAGTAAAAGAAAATTGGGGTTTGCACAGTGGATTTTTAGTACTGTCAAAGAACTTTTGTAGACAGCGTTAAATATTTATGAAAGTGCTAGTAATTATTTGAAAATCTGTAGACTTTTTAGAAATGATGTAGGTGTTAAAGATGTTTTGGTAGAGTTGTTTTGTGATTTTTGCAAAGGCAGTACGTTTTGCAAAGTTGTAGCAATAATTTACCCAGTAGTTTTTTTCTTTTCTCAGAGTAGAAAAGTGATTGTAGTTAAAGAACAGGTATTTCCAATGTCCTCATTGCCATACTAAAATGGAATATATATATTTATACAGAAATACTAAAGATATTTTCCTATCTAACTGGAACAAACCTGCAATGTGGGATTTGGGTTTTTTTTTTTACTTTATTGGGTTTTTAAAATTAGTCAAAATTTACAACTGCTTATGTGCATAAGCCTTAGTTTGGTTGTAATTCAGCCAACTCTAAATCTGTTTGTAAGCATCAGTGTGCAATTCATCTGAGCTGCTGTAAAGCCAGAAGAGGTGATTCCATCTCCCCTTTCCCATCTTCCCCCCCCCAGCTGCTGCGGTCCTGTCCCCTTCCTAACAGCAGCTTTCGCACTTGGGGGACCCTTCGTTGAGTCCATTGAGCTCAGTAATTGCAGAAAAGCCTGGATTTGGGGTGAAGGGGCCAGGTTTGTTTTCTGGGGGTTGAACGAATCGAGGCAGCTCAACAAAATGTGGGAGAAGCATCAGTGCCGAGATGAGGGACACGAGGGGAGCATGTGGCCTTGGGGGAGACAGGGACGGGAACGTTCACCGGTGGAGGAGCAGGAGCAGCGAGTTGCTGATTTGCTGAAACATACCCGTAGTCCTTGTCTTGTGTGATGCTTTACCTTTATAAAACACTTCTATAAATTAGAACTAAGTAATCTTTGTAGCAGCAATTCCTGTGTTTTACCTCTGTAGTTGGGGAGAAAAAAAGAATTGGAAGAAATTAAATCCATTGCACAGGCCAGAATGTGAGTTTGCATCAGGCTGAAGTGTTACAATTGCAGAAACAAGTACTTAACATAATTATGTATTTAATAGTTAAATTAACATTTCCTTTTACCATTTCAGTAAGTACTTATTCTCCATTATTAAGGCTACCTTTAAAGAGTAGTGCTCAGCATGACTCCTACTTTGAGGATAGACTGCCTTGCTGATTTTGATGTGATGTTTTGCTGCTCTGGAATTAACATTGACCCAAACGGCTGGGATTCGGAGCAGAAATTTACAGAATGTTTCCACTGAAAATGTGAAAAATATTTGCTGTAAATTTGTATATATCTGATATTTCTTGAAAATGCCTTTCTCAGTTATGGCTCTTTTTAAATCCAGAGCTTGCATTTCTGAATTTCCCTTGCTTTATTCACCTCTCTGACTCCTAAGAGGTGGGGAGTGCCATTTCCCTCTCCACTTCTGCAGTAACAAGAGGGTGGACGTACGCATTGACGTTGATCCAGGTATTCATCTTCCGGGTGATGAAAGCCACAGGGACAGAGTCGATGTGGTAACTCCCACCCTCGTGTCCCATTGGGTGAAGCACGGACCGTTCTTCTTAGTCTTCAGACTCCATCACCTCTCTTCTCCCGCTCTCTCTTTTACCTCACTTGGATCCTTGGATTCATGCAGGAGCTTTCTGGGCTTGTTTGTGTGCTATCATCTCCAGAAGAAATGACTAGCTCATAGAAATAATTACTTTTAAATACCAATGAGCTTTGCAATTTTCTGCTTAGAAAGAAAAAGAGGTCGTGACCGCAAAGTTCGGTTTCTCTCCATTGTATCATTAGCTCAATGTGTAAACTGAATTTTCCCCTAAACCAGAACCTAACCAATGAGAGAAATAAACCCCTGACTTGAGCGGGGTTTGGAGGCGGATGCTGGAGGTAGGGATGTGGTGGCAGCACGGCTGCTGGGACGACAGCCCATCCTCAGCTGCTAATCCAGGCACTCAGTGCTGTTAATCCGAGATCTTGAGTGGGGTTTTAGCAGAACTAGTCTCATTCGGACTCACAAAGCTCAGAGAGAGTAATTTAAGCACACCAATTTACACCCGCTGTTGGGGTTAGGTGGGTTCTGGCTGGGAGGTGGGTGTCAGCGGTGGCGTGTGGAGTTACCCTTCCACTTTGAAGTCCTGAGAGCTCTAAACCAGTACAAAAAGGACAAGAATAGTCCATTGAAACGGCTGGTCTGCCCACGCCTGCCACAAGAGGAGCCATTAGCTCCATGACCTATAGCTTTAGCAGGGAGTAAAGTCTGAAGCCGATAGCCCCCGCTTGCTTTAGCGGTGGGATGCAGCTGCATCATCTGCGAGACAGCAGAAGAGCCATGGGCAGCGGCAGCCGGGGGTCTGGGAGCCCTCTCTGATCCTCTCCTCCTCCCCAAGGCTGGATGACTTGTATGGCTTGGGTCTATAAAGGGCTGAAAACACAACTAAATGCAATAGGAATGGCTTATTTTCACTTTACTAACCTGCCAGCTAGATAACGAAAATAACCCGAGAGTTCACCCTTGCATTTCCATGAAGATTTAATAATCCTGTAGTTTGGGGAAGGGACTCGTTTTATTAAGATTTCATTTTGCACAATAAATCACTGCATATTTTCTGATATGCTACGAAGTATAATAATAAATAATTAAAACTAAACTACCCTTCCTTGTCAAAATAAATGATTTATCATAGTTTGGGATATAGCATCTTTGAATTTTTTATTGTTTGATTCCCAGAATATTACAATTTCCAATCAGTGAAGTTAATGAAGCTCCAGTGTACTTTTCTGCGTTTGCAACAGTTACAGTGGCGTGAATGTATATTTTACACAAATGTTTATGGTTAGCACTTCTTGTACCTTTTCAAGTTTACACCTTTCTGATAAGGGTTTATGGCAGTAAGTCACAAATCTTTGGGATGACAAATTTATTCAAATGAATTATCCTTCTGTTTCTATACTTCGTCTAGCAACCTGGAATCACCCAGTTGTGCATGAGAAAAACTGAGGTTTCTGTTGAAAAGAGTAATTCCTACATTGTGAAAACAGAAATACTTCAGAGTGTTAAATTTAAAAAAAAACAAAAACAACCCAAAACAAAAGAGGCAGGCTCATTTTAAGGTTTTAATATTGAGCCTCAAAAGAGGCAGGCTCATTTTAAGGTTTTAATATTGAGCCTGTGGTTTCATGTCATCGATGTATCCAGAACTGTTCACTGGCTTTATACATTCAGTTCACATTGTTTAAAAAAAAAAGGGGGTAATGGGCTTTGTAATTTGGGCTTCCTGGGAAAAAAGTGCTTTTTTACTTTTAAAAGAACAAGATAAGAACTTTGGTTAGGGTTGGTTGATCCTGGGTTATTGTATTTTAATCTTGAGGAGGAGGAGGAAGTAGATTTGAAAAACACTCAGATACAGGTATCCTTAGATTTTGGGAGTAATACCAGAAAGAAAACATGGGACATTTTTTTCGGTGGACTATATTGTGAAAGCTGTAGAAAAAGAATTAATTTTATTTTTTTCTTCTGTGTCTATGACATGTTATCCCTTTGGAAAAGCAAAATGTTTCCATTGGTTTTCTTTCCATCTTCACGGTGTTGATAGTGCTCCCAGATTTCTACTTCTTATTTTTTCTGGGGAAAGAAAGTCAAATATAGAAACTTCTGTTTCTGTTCTGAAACAAGAACAACTGTTGTTTCTAAAATACATAGCCATTTATTAAATAATCCAGACTGTATCAGTACCATTTATTCCACAGAAACATAGTGTTAGATTTTAAGATCTGTAGAGAAAGGGTTAGTGCATTTAAGCATTTTTTGAACCAAACTACCACTAAAACACATATAAACCAGTGTCTGCTATAGAAGTAGAGAGAAAACCTCACCAGGGCATTTTAGCAGAAATCCTGTTCTCAAGATTTTTTTAATTTCATTGGGTACGGTACCTTCCTATCTCCTCACAAATCACATTGGAAAATGGTTTGAAAAGATATTCCCAGTAAGTGAGATTGCTATAAAATATGTATGCTTTTGAGCGGCAGATGGAATAAATTCTCCTTTTTCACTTAGCAACACAGATGCAAGAGAATGGAGGTAGAGCAAGTGCTGCACGAGGGGGCTTTGCTCGGACGAAACAAAACCAGTGACAAGGCAGTCCTTGTTTTTATGTTTCCAGGAGGAAGGGTATTCATCTTGACATGAGTCCTTCCCTGCACCAAGCCTGGCACTGATACTGCCAGAGAATTTGCTTTTTATTTCAGGCTCCCGTTGCAATGAACGGGATCCTCTGCTATCACGGTGTGCCATAGCCCCGCTGAATTCAGCGCCGTTACGCCGGTTTATAGCAGATGAGGTCGTTCACTTAATCCTATGATTTCACTATCAATGGGAATAATAACATTTACTTTATAAAGTGCATTGAGATCCTTGCACGGAGAAGTGCTGTATAAAGGCAAAATACGGTTAATATTATTTTCATGCAAACACAGGAGTTTCCTGTAAATGCTTGGCTTTCAGTTGGGAATACATTTATCTGGCAGCCTTTCAGTGCGCAAAGGAAAGTGCAATAGCCTGAAGACAAGAATGAAGACAACCCAACCTCTTCTATTTGTTGGAGGTTTTTTTCTTATTTTCATGTAATTCTTCATTGCTGGAAAAATATAGGTGTCAGAGCCCTGAAGAGTCTTTCATGTCACAGATTTTCTGTTTTTCTGTGAAAGCTTGGGTCGTTTAAAGGTTTCTAAATAAATTTTTATATCTCAAAAGTTAGAAAATGAAAGCGCATCGAACCAGCGTGCTTTAATTGATCTCGTACTCCGAGAAACATAGCTTTTGCAGCAGCTTGCAAGTAAGAACATCAGCTTCAACCGCTTAAAACCAAGCATGGTGATTACTGCCATAACTGGGCTCATTAACTTCAGCAGAATTACTTGTGATAATATACACTCCTAGCCCATAGGAAGATTTTGCCATGTATAGCACCGAATTTAGCATATAATAAGGAAATATAGTTTGGCTGGTGGAACTTTAAGGGAAAGGTTATACTTTTTTGCTTGTAAGTATCTCATTTTGCTATTCACACCACTGGTCTTTGATCAAATTAACATTTTACTGTAAGTAGAAGAGCACTCAGTTCATGCTATTCATTATCTTGTCAGGAAACAATGAGAATAATTTAAACTGGATATATTGTGTAAGGCTTTTTTTTTTATTATTTTTAATTGGAAAGCGCACGGCAGCATTACACTCCTGACCTGCTTGCTCCACTGTGAACAGTACAATATTTGCATGCTATATTAAGGAGAAGGAAAGTATGTTGAAATATTTTGTTACCGGGGAGGTAGCTCTATGCTAGAAAAAAAGCAGTATGGAAATTAGGAGGAATTATATGACTGAGCATTTTAGACAACACTGGATTTGCATGATCTCTCTCAAGGCCAGTAGTGTGACTGTCACTGGTCATCGTGGTTCTTCTAGGTGCGCAGTAGATTTGGAAGTAAGAAACAAAGAGTTTTAGCACTGGCTGATGAAAAGCAACTGTATTACGGCATACATATTTCTTAGCCAAAGCGGGATAGTTTCACACAAAGAGAAGGTTGCGTGAACTTTCCAGTGGCTCCAAGTTGTGCAAGATCGCTAGGGTTTAGCCATTTTCCATACTGGGCGTCTGTCTCTGGCTGCACTCTCTTTTCTTATTTCAGGAAAAATTGTTCAACCATTTCTAAGAGCAAGATTAGGGAAAAAAATCCAGTTTTCCCCACATGTTACGAGTTGTTCTGCTGTTTTGGTGAGGAGCCTGCTGTGCCCATATTTAAGAGAAGGGGCTTGGCACTTGATGAGGGAGGGTTTGCCTTTTTCTCAGGGTTGTGTTGTATCTTCTGTTGCTTCAAGTAGCAAAAGAAAACAAACAAAAAAAAAGCCCCAATTTTGGCCAGCCTATAAGCATCTTGAAAAAAATCCCAAGTTCACACAAACTCAGCAGAATCTGGTTTGAATTTGTCAGCTTTGATGTCCGTGCCTGTCCCAAGCACGCGGCAGTCTATCGCTGCGCTGGCTGGGTGAACATTAACCAACCAGGTTTTTCTTCTCTTGGTTGTAACGTAAAGTTCAGTGCCGCTTTGACGGGGAGCACCGGGAGGGGAGATGCTCCTCCAGGCTGCCTCCGCCGTGACGGGGAGACGGGCAACGTCGGCGTGAGAGTACGGAGAGGGGGTTCGTGGTGGGGAGGGAGGGAGGAGAAGGAGCAGGACAGGACAGGACTGCTGCGAGGACGTTGGGAGAAGAAGCAACGAAACGAGGAAGGAGGAGAATCGTGGGGGTAAGACACATTTTGGAAGTTTGCGTGTATTTGTTAGGTCGTGGGAGGTACGAGGTTGCTTTTGCCTGCCTGAAGCTAAAGAGAAGACAAAACGGTGCTTCCAGTGGCCAGAATGAATCGGGAAGGGGACAAGGTGACAAGCAAAGAGGGGTAGGAGTCCCAGAGGCAAAACCAGAGGTTTTTGCACGGGAGCAGCACCGCAGCCGCCGTATGGGGTCTTGGGTGCAGGTGAGCAGGTGCGAAGCGGCCAAACGCAGCCCATGCCGCGTGGTGAGGTCATGGTTGACACCGCCGTGCAGAGCACCCGAATGGAAGTATGCTGGGGGCTTGGGGAACACAAATAGCTCAAAATGGGGGTTTGTGCCAGCGTTGCCATTAACGTGTCTGAAGCACTTAGATCCTTTGGTGGTGGAGACCAGAGCAGAACCTGTGAGGAAGCGATTAATCCTATCTGCAGAGGAGGGTGGGATTAGTTTGCAGTACATAAACCACAGAGGTCACACACGGAACAAGGAGGACAAAGCAAAATATTCATTCACCGAGCAATATTCATCCTGAGAGCTGAATGAAGTAGGGGGTCTCCTTGGGAAAAAGCAATGGCATGTTGGTGTGTGTTCCAGCCTGCCGCCCCAAGCCCCGCGCACCCGGGGTGGCCAAACATACCTGCAGCCTTCGGGTTGGCTTTTCAAAACTTTTAAATGCTCAATTTCGAAACTGTACCATTCTTTGAACAGGTTTTTGTGTGTATTTTATAATTTATATTGCAATAGCACCCAAAAGTGCTTTCCCGACACTGAACAAGTCTATAATTCTGACTCTAAAAAGCTTCCATTCCGGAAATAAAGAGGGCAAAATTGACCAGTATTTCCCAAACAGAATTACCCAAAGTTTCTGTTGATGTATTTTTAACAAGGCATAGTATGAAATCTTGTCTAATATTATTCACAGGATTACAACAGGTGTTTGAATTGGCTGGGGAGGCTCTGCAGAAAGGGCAGCTGACAGCTTACTGTATATGCAGATGTAACATCTATTAGAAATATCCTCTGTGGTTTGCTTGCATGCAAGCTGAATAGATTCTCAAAACAATGCTGCTGTGAATGGAAGCCATCAGCAGAATTGCTTAAGGCTGCAAAACCCATTACTTACTTAGCCAGCACTAGATTCGAGAGCGAGCGCCACAGAGTAACTTGTCCTGCTTTCCTGGAGTTGTTTAGCAGTTATTAGATCAATATATGTATATCCACGTCAAATAAAGTGCGAGAAAATAATTTATCTCAATCTTATTGTTAGCTCAGGTTTTTATCCTAATATTATCCAGCCGCATAAACAACGTAAACTCTCTTTTTGTGCATTTTTAATGCCGCTTCCATTTTGTCGTGTGCACAATAGGTTGTGTCCCATGCTCTGATTATTAGAACCATGTCACTGTACTTTTTACAATTACATTTTAATTACAGCTGTAGAACCTATGCAAAATCATTTAATATAATGTTGTGAGCAAATAGCGCAGCTGATGCATTTAGGATTTGATTGCCGTTAGTTTACTGATTGATTAAACATGCAGACAGAGTCTCTGCTTTGAGTAGTAACTCAAAGACCATGCACACATGCAGGGAGATGGGGTTTATATTCGCTATTTTAGATGACTTAGGTTTTCAAAAGGATTAGCTGAAAAACTGGAGAGTCTGGCACGCAGAAATACAGCAGTTTGGGTGGCTTAAGAATGCATTTATTATTTAATAAAGGGACCCACCTGTGTAAAGGGTGAAAGTTGGTCAAGAAAAGTTTTGGCCTTGGTTGGTGGCAGTTCGTGGATTTGCAAGAGTTGGTGATATGTCTTGGAAGCAGAGATAGAAAATGATTTTAGCTATTTTCTGCTGAAAGTGCAGTGTGATTTGCATGGAGCAGCCTAGGTGAAATATTGATTACTCAAGGAGGTAAGCAGTGTGGGTTTATAACAATAAAATACTTTTTTTTTTTTTTTTTTTTTTTAAAAAGTGAGAGAAGAAAGTCTGGCCAGGAGGAGTATATACTGTAAAAACAACCGCTTTTCTTAACAGAAGCTTATACAGAATTATGGAAAGGACTTTGCTGCTATTTATTGCCTGAAGTTACTGATCCATCTGTCTCTACCCAAACTCTTGTAGAGACAATCTTTCCTCATAATTCTGCCTTTCTCCTTTCTATTATTATTCAATATTTGTATGGGAATTTTGTCTGGTAGCCAAGTCACAGGCTTATCAGATATTGCGTAAATCCTCAGCAGTCGGTAACTGATCTGTGCAAAATTGTCAGTTTAGGGTTAAATATTGTTGAATAAATAGACCTGCTGAAAGAACAGAATCTAACAATTCATGTTTTGGGAAATAATTACTGAAGGAAAGACAGCCCACAACATTGTATGTGTGTTAGAAAGAATGGTCAGAATATCTTTTAATTCAGCATTTACCCGTGAGAATTATTCCCATGAGGAACCTTGCAATAAAATCTGCTTGGTCTATGAGAATAGAAAGAAATTGAATAAAAAGACTCCATTTCCACTTGTATTTATTCAGTCTGGGAAATTCAGTGGGCCGCAGCATTAGTATCAGCAGGGGATTCCTTGCTCCTAGCGTTAAATTACTGTCATAATCGCTCAATTATTTCTTCCTTGTACTGTTTAAAATAAAAATCCATCACATTCTATGTTTTTTTCTAACATTTATTAGGTTGAGTGTTTAGGAAAATCAATTATATTCAGTCAGGCATGAATTGATGAATGTTCTTGTAATAATTGTCAGTTGTTAAACTGAATGTACTTTCTCTTTTCACCCCTTTTCATTTCCTTCAGAGGGCAGAGGTGGCTCAGAGAGAGGCAGAGACCTTAAGGGAGCAGCTCTCGTCAGCTAACAAATCTCTCCAACTTGCTACGCAGATCCAGAAGGCACCTGATGTGGTGAGAGAAAATATTTACTGACTCTTACAGGTTTCTGACATTCCTGCAGTACAGCTCTTTCAATTTATGCTCGCAGCTATAAAAATATCTGTTCAGAGTTATATTTTAACTGAAATGGAATTGCGTTCCTTTGGGACGGCGGTTTGGTTAAACTTCTCCGTGGGTTGGTGGCTGCAGGAGACCACGGGGAGGACAGAGGTCACTCTGCTCCGTGGTGACTGGTACGGTGATCCATAGCTCTCCACGGCCGCTGGTCCAGGCGGATAGCAGCAGCTCTCAGAAATGATTTCACGTTGGTAGGAGCCGTCAGCAGAGGGAAAAATAAAGGCAGCAGCGCGGTATAACAAAGAGTGCCTCGGTGGGCCATCAGCACATGCCTGCCTGGAGGGCACGGCAGAGCCGTGGAGCTTCAGACCGAGGGGACCAGCTTTGCCCAGAGTTGGTTGCTGCTGCCTGCCGGTTTCTGCGTCTTGTTATTCTTAGTCTATGGGCTGTCAGAGGAACTAGAAGTAAATTCAGTGTCGTTCCTACAAATGCAATAAAAGAAGCTTAGAAAATTGAGAAGATATCCTGTACTGCTAAAGGTTTGGCCGGTTGTTGCCTTCTCTGTGTGTTTCTAAATAAAGGAAACACGGCTGTTTGGGGAGGTTGGTAGCGCTGACTCTGCTGATCGGACCTTGCGGGCACAGAGTGCTATTACAGGACTCCAGCTGGTCCTGGGTTAACAGGTATCACAGATGAGCAGGCAGATTATTTTGATTTTTGTTTGCCAAAGGAGAAATAGGAGTATTTAAATGTAAATATGCAATTAAGTGAAATTTAGTCTACTTCTCAGCAGCAGACTTAACAAACAAAAGAAATCACGCTCCTTATATTGCTTTTTTTCTTGTGAGCCATATACACGCTTGACACTGATATCAGAGAAACACGTGGTTATCTTTAAAATACATTTGCAGAGAATGAGTAACAAACCATAAGCCCTCCAGATCTGTTTGGTCGTCTATTAATACGACGCGGTATTTTCTCAGAGAAGTCAGAAGATAGACAAGCAGGCTGCAAAACAATAAATAAATAAATAAATAAAAAGCCTGAATATCACTTGTAACTCTGAATTACCTGCCTCTTCCTATCTCGTGTCCTAGTCTTATCATTATTTTAACATTAGGTCTTTCTTGTATTTAATAGTACTTCTGCACTTCATTTATATTTAATATGACAACTACTGCAGGATGAAAATGATCATTATCTATCTTATTTCAGACTCTACGTTCTAGTCTCAATAGGCACAAGCAGCAGATGATTATACAACTTGTGATGTTTCATGCAAGCAAATTAGAGGTTTTTTCAAGTTAAAAGTATAATTCAGTGTAATAGGAGAGCGTTGTTAACTGCTGTTCGTGCTTGTAGCTTTCTATGAGATACAATGGTATGTAGTCACTGAGAATCAAGCTAAGTGCTTAGAAGATAAGGAAAAGGTATTTTGTTGTGCCTGTATTTTCCAGAAAAGAGGGTACGTAGTATGTTTCAATCTGCTGCAATGTCATCTTGAATTGTAAGGAAAGTGCTTGGGTGACAGCATCGGTGGGTTGAATTTTCAGCTCTTTTGCCGTAGGATCTTCGGTATAATGCTTACGATCATTGTGTCTCTCTTGATAAATGGATTCTTTCCAACATCACTGGTGTTTTCTGAGGAACAGCCATTAACCTTTGTAAGACGCGTTTTAGGCTTTTTAATGGAACGCGTGTTCATCATTGGGCTGCCTCGTGCTCCCCAGATCTGCACAAGGATTTCCTTATGTTAGAGGTCCAGAGCTCTCCGATGCATTATAGCTGTTGATCTCTTAACACAGGAGGAGACAAAAGACATGGTACAATTAGTCTGTGTTATCTTTTCTGAATAGACCCTACCTTCGTCTTAACTTCTCTGTCCTCTCTTATTTCTTGTCCTACTGGAAAGTCGGTCTAGTGAGGAATTTTCTGGCTTGAGGACAGACTTCACAGCCATGGAAAACTGGAAGAAGAAAGATCCTGATGTAGGAAAGGGAATTTCTGAAAGTGGAGACCATAGGGAGAAGGGCCTTGTCTTAACAGCTGTCACATCTCTCTTCATCCCCATGGAGGACAGGCTTTAGTTGCTAGCAGTAACGTTAACAGTGAATGATTTTCATGCAAGGAGCAAGTGCATTGGAAGTAGCACTTTGGGGCAATTTTTGACAATTTTGCCTGGAATGTGTGGCACGCATACGAAGAGCCAAAGGCACATGACTCTGCCGTTCTTGATTAGGAAATTCTGCTCCATTACTTCAGAATATTTTATCTGATTAGTATTTTGTAAGCACAGATTTTCATAGTTGTCAAAGCATTTGGACTATTAATAATAAATAGATCTAAATAGAATCCTTTGACTTTCACGGCTGCGTCTTTCCAGTACATTTAATGAAACAGGGAACTTTATTCTCTCCATTATCCCTATTTTACCAAAGAGCTGTCCTGGGGCGTAGAAAGGTTCATCTTCCAGATTCATGCAGTCAATCACATTTATTGATGTGGTCTAACACTTTTTTTCGCATTAGGAGCAGGCCATCGAGGTGCTAACACGATCCAGCTTGGAAGTAGAACTGGCTGCGAAGGAGCGGGAGATCGCCCAGCTCGTAGAAGATGTCCAGAGACTCCAGGGCAGCCTCACCAAGCTGCGGGAGAACTCCAGCAGCCAAATCTCACAGCTGGAGCAGCAGTTGACCGCCAAGAACAGCACACTGAAAGTAAGGCTCGGTTCTGTGCTCAGCAGCTTTCCAAGGATATAACTGACGTACCAATATTGGGTTTTATTGATGTAAGTCTTCCGTGGTTCTGAGAGGCGCCGTAAAAGCTATTGGCTTCTTCAGGATGCGGTTGAATTCCAGTTTCTGTGATGTTTTATTCTAAGTAATCACAGTTTTGTTGAAATGTAATTTACCTAGTTCTCATTGTTTTAAAATTTGGTTTTGCAGAACACGGCTACTTTAAGAATTAAAACCACCAGCAAAACCCAGTGTATATTTACCATGGATATGTAGTGAAATAGCTGAATTGAAAAGGCACAGAAAATCCTTTTTAGGTTTTAGAACTTCTAATTCCCATGCCAGTGATTGGTATTGCAGATTTGCCAGGAATGTTTATTGTGCTATGGTCTATCTTTGAATGTACCTGCTATCCCCTGCAGTTCTCTCCACTGGAAGAGGGAAGTGAATCATTCAGAGCATAAAACCAAGTAAAATGGAGACACAGAAGGCTTTCTAGTCTTAATAACCATTTAATTATTTTTTCAAACTGTATATTTGCTGTGCAGTAATTCCCATTTATAATTAGCAGTCCAGTCCTATCCTCATTTGCATACCAGTAGCACTGCACTAAAACCAGAAGAAAACATCTAACAGTTTTGTGAGTGACCCTTTTACCTTTCGCTTCAGCAGCTTTACTTTCTTTGTGCGCTAGCCCACACAATTTTGATCTATCAGTAAGCATGAGAGATGTTTCCTGACATGGGTTATGAATCAGTTTCCTGTAACTCCTGTCTCTTGCATTGTTCTGCCATCTATGAGCTTCAAAGTGTAAACAAGATAAATTTATCTATTCCATTAAAGACTTCATAGTTTTGCAGGTTTTATAGTCTGAGAGTTTTTTGAAAGCAGGAGGCTGATAGTACCCACTTAGCTCTGACTGCGGCGTGGGTAGCTTTCCTCTATCAGAATGATTTAATGTTCAGTTGAAACTCTTACAAATTGTTCTAATTCTGACATTTTTTAGCGGTTACTAGTTTTGCTCTGAGGTAACATAATTTATGTGGACAAATACCTGTTAGGGATGAAAGCCGACGTGTTGCATTCGGTATGCTTTCGGCATGTTTTAAGACAGGCAATTTCTGTGAAAACTCAGTAGAGCAAAGGAAATCTATTGCCTTCCTATATTGACGGTATCGGTCTCTGCCCATCTGTCACCATGTGGGCACCACTCCTAATATGAGGGAGGAAGGAGCTGGCCTGGTTTTGAGGGACACATTTTGCTGCCTACTCCCATGTTACAGGGGTTTTTTATTTCTTCGTAAAGCCTGATAGAAAATATCCGGAGTCCTTGCACTTGACAGATTTTCTTGGAATAAAGCATGTTCCTGTTGAGGTCAGTATTAGTTTAGCCATTAACTTCAAAGGGAAAAGGATCATAGAAATGACAGAGCAAGTCTTTGATTTTCATTTCAGTAATCTCCTTCCATTTTCTCATAGGCTTGCCCGGCTAATGCTCTGTATTTAGGTTCCTGTTGATACTGTCTGATGCAGTGACTCTATTGATAAAGTTTTAGTCATTTCAACCCTCTTTAACCTTATTTGTTGCACTATAAAAATATTTCAAAATACATACTTTTACCCCAAAGTGCTGGGAAAACCTGTCTGGGATCTGTTGTACAAAGAACCAAATCTCATTGGCGATGTGTTGATCCCGTGTTTGATTACAGAGGAATTGCTTCTAAAATAACGGAGATTGTAGTGGTTGCCTCCACAAAAAATGAATCGCAGTTTCACAAATTAAAGCAATGTTCTCAGACCTTATCTTGGGGGAATTCTTTAATACTCCATGACTTAATGAAACAATACAGAAATACTTTCAAAATTATTGCTTCTTTATCTTCATCTGATCTAATAATCAAAACGTGTCCTCTAGTAACAAGACTTTTCTAACTATAATTATATTAACCCTTTGTTGCTGGGACACACAGCTTCCCTGCTACCCAGTTAAAATACAACAGTGCTACTTAGCAGCGAGATACATCAAATAACCTAGGTTAATTAAATATGGTCTTTTTAGTTTATCACTCTAAACTAAACTAAACTAAACTACGACATTAGTCTAATGGGGTCTTTAAATTGTTTTAAGCCCCTTAATACAGCCCATGCTGTTTTACCTAAGACACTTTAGTTAATAATACAGTAATATTTTGTTTTGTTTTTTTTTTTAAATAACATAAGAAGGGACTCGATCTATGCATGCTCTAACATGGGTTCATTCATCCACCAAATGCAAGAGGATTCCTTAACATAGAATATTTGCAAATTTAATGTGCAGAAATGCCACCAGGCCATTCCTTCCGTCCTGCGGCTCCCTGCATCTTTGTGTGTTGGAGGACGTTAGAATATATTTTGTCTGAATTAACCAGGTTGATATTTAGTGCAAGATATTAGTTCCTCCACATTGTCTCACAGCTTGAACCTTTGTTATACCATGTTCTGTGCGTTTTACAGGGTTCTTTGAGACAATTACCATACTAATACATTTTAAAACAGTCATTGACTGGGAAGATGCCAAGTGCCTAAATGGTCTGCTTATATACAGGCATTGCATTCTCAGTTGTTAGTTTATATTGTTTTGTAAAGTATACGTTTAGGTGCAGATTTTCCATGGCAACAATCTCTATATTTGGTACTTGGGAATGATGCACGTATGTGGTTTTTATACAATTCAGAGTAAAATATTGCTGGTTGCCATACTGTTATAACAGCATACAAGTACCTGAGAGTCCCAAACAGCTTCATTCTGTCAACATCTCTTTTTTTCTCTCTCTTTTTTTTTTTAAATCTAAAATTTCCAGAAATACTTCCAGGGTATAGCATATCCTTGTACAGAATTACATTTAATATAGATTGTTTTAAAATGGGAATAATTTAAAGCTTTTCTGTATTTTATATCTGTTTCTACAAAAGGCTTTTTTTCTTAGCATATCCTTGCATAAGTAACTAACATGTTGAGCCAGGATATTGTTTGTTTTAAATTTATTCCAGTACTCTTTATACTGAGGACTCATGTAACTAGCCAGTTATCCCTACTGTAAAAGCTAATCTGCTTGTAGACCCAAAAATGTTAGGAGTCACAGTTAAGGATGAGGTGAATCATAGAACCATAGAATCGTTTTGGTTGGAAAAGACCTTAAAGATCGTCAAGTCCAACCGTTAACCTAGCGCTGCCAAGCCCACCAAATTGTAGCGTATCTTTGCTTTAAGATGTAGCGAAGCAAAAAGCATTTAGAAGTGGTCGGCAGAGTGACACGGCCAAGGAGAGCTGAAAGACGTCGCGTGGTTCAGCAGGGTCCTCCCGTTGAGTTCTCCTGTCAGTCGTGAGGCTGAGTCTCCTCCCCAGTACCGAGGGCTCTCTGGCTCACTGGTTTGATTTAAAAGATCCCTCTCCAGTCTTACTGATCCTGATCTGGTGCATTAAGAAGTCTGGCTGGATTCCCTGTTACAGTAACTGCATTTTGCTCCGTGTAGAGCTGTAGCTAGAAAAGCTGCTTGAACTTGTGGCATGTCGTAGCAGGCCTTCCTTAAAACTTGGAGAACTGAAGTGACGTCTTGGGCCCTGGGATTACGTAGTACATTTGTATCATGAGATTTCAACACATGCTGGAGGTTATCAAAACCTCAAACATCTTTAATATTTGTAGCGTTTGCCTGGTCACATCAACCAGGATTTTCCTGGTTACACCAGTATAGGGTTTTTTTAGCAGGGCCAAACCACCTGTAGCACTGTGTCTGCTCTATAAAGCAAAGTCAGTTCTCCTTGTAATTCCAGTTAGTAACTGGAATTTGGTAAAGCAGGACATGTCAGAAGAAATGACTAAAACTTGCCCTGTATTTTTCCAGGTAAAAATTATTTTAGCTCAAATAGACAATTTTTCAATCTTTTCCTTTTTAACACAATCCAAATGACTGCAGAAGATACTGATGGCTAAGGACACTAGGACACACCACCTTTCACTAGGCCGCTCATTTCATCGATGTCCCATAGAGTGCAAATTCCACACTTAACAACAGTTTCAGCTTTGCTGCAACAACCAGTGGTGGTGACCCGTTAGGAGTTGCTTGTTGAGCAGCTGCCAGAGCAGGGCCCGTGTATTAACTGCTGGGAGATGCCTCTTGTCAGCAGTGACTAAGGATTGTGGATTATGGTATCAAAAAGCAGGAACGGGAATTTCAGAGGGCTGAATACTGGTAACATGGATGTCCACTTTGTCACTGCTTTTTAATATACAGACTAATGGCAAGGCAGAGATGTCAGCAGTGCGTAAGCTGGAAAGGGCATGATAGGAAGTCCTTTGAAAGATGGCAAAATATCTGGAAGTCCAACAAAGCCCCATTGTGCTGCTATCATCATCTCAAGAATCCTCACTGAAATTATTAAGATGGTTCAGATGATGGACTCGCTCATCTGTGGGTGCTGTATTACACAGTGGTTGGGTTTGCTGCTGGTACCCATTGGATAGCTTTGAGATGGGTGATACCTACACACCGGCTTACTGGGGAAGACAACATGGTTACGAGGTTCCCACCTGTAATCGTTCGTCTGTCCCAGCCCTGCCATTCAGGCACCCATAACTCTGCTGGTGCACAACTCTATGGGGCTGCATCTTAAATGGGTTTGCTAAAGTTATCCAAGTTCACAGCAGCCCTTCCCTGCTGTCCTCCTGCATTCAACGAGCAGCCCAGGAGTGGGTGTAGGATCTTGAATCCGTTTCTCCACTGAAGGCAGCCTCTCCTGGACATAAAGCCCTATTTTTCTTTTTCACGTCATATATTCCTCTGCTTTTCAAAGTAGATGCTCTGTCTTTGAGGGTGTTACGTCCTTGTGTTATTTCTGTTTCCTGTGACCTTTGGGATTCTGTACTAGTTTTAACGCCAAAAATTAAGTGAAGCTAACCTGAACTTATCCATGGAAGTTGCAGGCCAGTAAGTTCTGTTCTTTGCTTAGATCAGGTGTGCCTGTCCTAAGCAAAGAAATTATTAGTGGGAAATGAATGTGGCTTCTGCAAACATCATAACGGCATCAATTATGTATCACTATGTTTTAGGCCTCCTGAAGCATTTATCCTGTAGTGCTGAGCACTGTTGTTGGGAGCAGGGGCTCTTGGGTAAGGTCCAAATGTGTGGCATTGCGTTATGGATTGTGTTAGGAGGTTTGTTTCAACGTTTGTGGCATCTTCACACCGAAGAGAAGCCATTGAGACTGCCCCAGGTCAGGTAGACCTGAGCAAAAAGACCTGCTGAGTTGGTCTCAATGCTTCATCTCCGGTGTGTAATCATGTTAGTTACTGCAATCAGTAATGCTTGTAAAACGACTCGGTACAGCTGTTTTGTTTGGGCATGAGGCATTGTAGAAGTCTTAGAAGCCTAAGGCATTCCAGTCAACAACAGCTTCTTCAGTCTTTTTTTTTTTTTATGTGGATAAGGTTATCAAGAACTGTTGTAATAAAATACAGTATGTGCCAAAGCATCCTGCTTGTTTACTCAATTTATTAGTTTTGTAAAAAATTTCAGCTGCCCCATTTTCCGTACCTTCTTCCCCAATCTCTTCATTGAACACGTGACAGTGACATTGCAAACAGCCGAACTGGGACCTACTGAATTCTGTGATGCTTGGCACTCTGTAAACAAAGGAAGAGCGAGGTATAATTGTGTTTACGTTGAATTGGTTATAGTTTGTTTTCTAATATATGTAAATTAGGTATGAGTCATTAACCCTCACTTGTGCACTGCTGTATATATGGAATAATTTAAAGATGATTTTGAAAGCCTGCAGAAAAAAAAATCTAAATAATTAAATCCATGTTCTTTCTTTTAAAGCAACTGGAAGAAAAACTGAAAGGACAGGCTGATTATGAAGAGGTTAAGAAAGAATTAAAGTAAGTGTTAAATGCTTACATAATTTTTTTCACAAACTGTAGTTTAACAATGCTTGTTAAATGAAGCCACAAATCTGTGTTCTTGGAACAATAAAGAATTCAGTCAAAACCACAAAGACGGGGGAATCGGGAATATTGGCAGAAATTGCATCCAGAACCAGCGCAACTGCTGCATCTGAGAGTACTCGCTCCTTTTTGTTGCGGCGGAGTTTCGCAATAGCAAATAATACAAGTGTCCGTGAAGAAAAGGCGCTAAAACTATCGTCCACCGAGGGTAAAAAGTTTGAAAATCTGTTGTATTTTAGGTGGACCACTCCTTAAAAATCCCCAGCCAACAGCTGAATGTAATGTGGAGCGAGAGCGTAATGCAGGGCCTTTGGCCATACATAATACCTTTGCTGTGCTTTTGCCAGCCACTGTTCAGCACTTGCCGTTTTAACGCTGTGCTTGGTTCACTGTATATTTTTGCTAATATATTGTGGTTTTAAACTAAAGCCACAAACAGCCTCTTCCTATTTCAAGGGGTTTTTTAAGAGACTTAAAAGAGCCTCATTTTAAACTATAACAAGATAAGCTGTCAGGTTCAGAAGAGAAGGTTTTTGACTAGAAATATGTTTAGTGTCAAGGTTTAAATAACTGCAAGAAACTCCATCTCTTCTTTCATCATTCTGGCATTTTTGTGTGTATTTTCAGAAGACTGAAAAAATGTTACCTTGTTTAATGAGGTATTTCAGATGAGGCTGGTAGTCATGTGCTTTTGTTTACACGTCCCCGGAGAATATGGAGAGCAGGTTTGGTTTTGCAAGCCCCACGGCTGCCCAGACCCGGGTGCTATTATATTCAAGCCACGCCGGCTGCGGTTCTGGTTCCCAGCTGCAGCACACCCCGCTGTAGGTATATAGTTTCAGTCAAGTGAAAGGAGTTGTCCATTTCTTCGGTCATTATACCTGAATATTAACTGGTCTCATCGTTTTAGTGGTAGGGGTAAATATGTCCGTGTTCTCCCCTGAGTTAAGGAAACGCAGCTTCAGATTTCCGCTGGTTTATGCCCTCGTATGTAAAGCAGTGAATGGGAATTAGGGCACAACCTTCCAATTTGCTACATGAGTTACTGAAATGTGAATGTACCGAAACAGCAAATGAGTTTTAAATCCTACCTGGTTTAATGCCTTTACTTTAGATATGAAACTCATTTAGAGCCCTGTATTCCTGGAGGTAATGCTTTTTTTTATTTGCTTTTTACAACACTGACTTACATGCGGGCAGGGATGGGAAGGCAGATAAGAGGCCCAGGAGAAGCCATGACACAGGAGTGTTCGTACCATGGTTCTGCGTGTTCCTGTTATTTTGAGAAAGTGCAATAGATGGGAGAATCTCCTGGAAGTGGCCCTTGTCGGGTGCCGGCAAATTAACTCGGTTCTCCTGGCTGTTACGGATTTTATATCCCCTAATTCATGGGTAACATTTATTTATCTGGGCAGGTGACTTTGGAGGGACGGAGCTTGGAGGTGGCCTGGGGTCTATACGCTGGATGGTGCCAGGGGTTAAGACCCTCTCTGAGAGCACTGAAGATGTTTACAGTGCTACATCATCACAGCAGCTCATTCATGCACCCTCTCTGCTCCTATATGGTCCAAAAGATGTGCCAAAATCTAAACGTGCATCACCTGAGCGACAGCCTGATCTGAAGTGAAATTATGGAAAGTCTGTTGCTGTAAATCTGGTATCCCTCCTGCTGAATCCTACTATGCCTGCCTTTGTGCCCTGTAACACCAGCAAAAATGAGCTGCTCATAACACACATACACACCAAGAAAAAGATATCTTGTCAGTAAGGAAGAAGGAGAATAAATTTCTCAGTTGTTTTGGCACTGATGTGTTTTCCTTAATCCTCCCAAGGATGTTAGAGGCATTCTAGGCTGAGGAATCTCAGTATCAGCCAACTTGTAACCTTGGAAGAACTTAACTGGGTCCATGTCAAGATCTGGGATGGGAGAATTCCTTGCTTTCTGCATTATTTTTTGTGCCAAATGGATTTTAAACCTATTTTTGAGATCTGAGAGCTCTGGGTGTCCTTTCAGTTCCCTCTCGAGTAATACGACAGTGCTAACCCTCCTGCCTTTGCATTCGGGATCATACGAACAGAAAGTCGAACTGTCCCAATACACAATTTCCTTTAGAGTAAAATCTTTCAAGTCGTCTTAGATGTGCAGATTCATGTCACAAGATCATTCCTTTAAAAAGCAGATAAGTGATCTTGAGCAGCAGATTGTTTCGAGGTCTCATGGACTGATATTCCTGGAATCCAAAGGGGAAACATTTTGCTTCCTCATATTCCCGAGGAAAATGTCTCTTTTGTGACACGTTTGGAGAGTCATTTTTGACATGTTTAACTTTTACATTTTTTTGATAAAATGAACCTGCTGTATTGAATGTCCCTCTAAGGGCAATTCAAGATACCATCAACCTGGTTTTTAGTATATTTTGGGTTCTAAATGTACAGGAAATTACCTGTGAAATTGCTAGAAGGCTATTTCAGGTAGCAAAGAATCCACTTTAAATAGGCAGAGGTCAGTAAGTTTCCAGCTGAGGTTTGAATACGCATGACTGCACCAAACTCACTGAAAAAGGCCACTGCAAAGTTTAGGATCCTTTCGGCTCCCAGCTGGCAGCAGGAGCTTGGATCCGACATGCGTTGGTAGAGCAGCCTGTGCGAGTGGCAGGGCACAGCAGGACCAAGGCTTTAACGCCAGGCTCTTGGTGCTGAGAACCAGATACGCACACTAAATCAGGCTTGCTTTGCACTACTGACTGGTTTCAGTCTGGTTCTGTAGGCAGCGCGTTAGTGGTCAGAGCGTGTCGCGCGTGCTCCTCCGAGAGCGGGCAGCTTCTCTTGGTTTAGTCTCATCCAGAAGGAACCCGGTTGGTATGCTCCAGGACCGCTCTGCGTGGCAAACCAGTGCGTGGTAAGTGGGGATGACTGGGAGACCTGCGTCGCAAGTGTACTGCTGATCTGAACGGAAATGAGAGAAACACCTCTGAGTAGCCATGGGAAGTTTGCCACATGATAATTTGCTGTTAGAAATTGTGGGGTTTTTAAAATTCAGATGGGTCTCCTTATTTGACCGTCATGAGGACATACGTTACTACTTGCTGTCCTTCCAGAGGCCGTACCCTGCAGAATCCATGGGAGGACAAAACCAGGCACCTACCAGGGACTGGGGTTTGCCCTAGACGGGTCTCTGTGTATTTATCTCCCCCAGCACCGTGGAGTCCTGGTAGGCAGAGCTGTGCCTCTGCAGAGGTGTCCTGGGGAACGCTTGCTTCCAGCAGTGATTAGCAACCTGAGTGAACATCCCCGTGATGTCAATATATGTCAGGATCTCTAAGAACTCGAGCCATTAATGCACAACCTCTCTCCTTGAGTGGCACGACTCCGTTAATAGCAGAAAAGAGGCACTTGTGCCCGTGGGTGAGCTGTTGTGCCCACGTAAAGCAGAGCCTTGACAGCATTACTTTATGTGCTTGTGTATTGTGTAGGGCTCTGCCCTGCAGTGATTTCTGCTGGCAAGAGATGTCATCCAATGATGCCATATGATGAAACCGATCGCCAGAATTTTGTGATTTTATTAATTATTATATTGGTAGGAGAGCCTGTCAGATTTAATGCTGTACGTAATGAGTATGACAGATACAAAATGTGTGAGGTTTCTGTCTCGGGATGACTTCCCCCCCCGCCCTTGGATTTGCTATGACTTTGTGTGATCTTGAATGAGTCACTGAGACCACTGATTTCCAGAGTGTCACTTACTGGGCATCTAATTCTGGATTAACGCACGGACAGATTTATAGAGGAGCTGGACGCCAATTGGTCTGCAGCAGTTAATGAGTGCTGGGTGCCTGGCTGGCTCCTACTGACATCCAGAACTAGTCCCTACATCTTAATACCGGCCTTCTGCCTTTTTTGACTCAGTTTCCGCGTTTAATACATGCTTAAACATATTCTCCCTGCCTCACAAAGTTCCTGATGCTTTATGCATGAAAAATGCTGCATAAACACTATCTATATCTGCTTATGTATTTTTCTTCAACAAATGAGTGTTGTCTTTGTACAATGAGAAGCTGAAATCATGTATTGCTTCGGTCTTAGGAACTTAACGTCCTGCCTGCAGCAGGGCTATTTAAACAAAATTTATAAGGGAGAGCACAGTAATAAGTTTGTATTCCAGTAAGATTCTGGTTTGCCAGACAATACAACTCTAACTGAAAGGCTTTGAAGGGAGACGTCCTTTGACCGCGCAGTATTTATATAAAATATTGACAATGAGACTATCAGATTCTTCTCTTAACGTACTTATAAATATTTGGATCTTTCATATTTCCTAAGAAATATTGTGCCATTGTGTCTTCCATTTGCCATAGAACTAGGAGGTTATTAAAATGAAAAACTGCCTTTTAGCCTGTAGTGTCTTGGTCGGGAAGATTATTTGTGCATACCTTCCTTGATATGTGAGCTGGTGTATATTAGATTAAGTACTGTAACTGTGGTGGTGATTCCCCTGTTTTGTTGCTTTGCTACAACTTTTTCATTCCCTTCAAGCTTCACAGATAAATTTATATCGCTTCTGACAGCTTAAAATGTTATATCCTTATTAACCTTTAAATTTACGCTTTAAACTGGCCTGGTGGGATTGCATATGGAATGATTTAGATGACGCTTGAGAAAATTTTCTTATCCAATAACTAGTTTGAATAGTTATTCTATATTCATTATGAGGCTGTGTTACTGCAAGGAAAGTTGTTATCACTTGTAGCGTTGCTGGAGAGTAGGAAATGATAATGTTAATGCTCATTAGTGCAGTTGTTATGAAAAGAAGAAATAGAAAATAATTTTTTTTCTGCCTTCCACAGTATATTGAAATCCATGGAGTTTGCACCATCTGAAAGCTCTGGTGCGCAGGTACTGAACCTACTTTTGTTTTCTTACTTACTTCGGCAGTTCAGTTAATGAACAGAAATTTTGTCTTGCAATTCGTTGGTGTTGGCATGGACAATTTCCTGTTGATGTTGAGACATATGGGCCGATCGTTGTTTTCCTGATGTTTTCTTCTGTAAAAAGCTGAACCGAACATTTTTTGCCTGTTAATTTCTTTTAAGTGGTCAAGGGCAAAGAATGACGTTTCAGCTGTGCTGGAGTGGATAGCCCTAATGTTGTGAATTGAGTCTTTTAAAGTCAGCGTACAGCTACGCTGAGATTTGCATGTTTCTTGTACTGACAGTATGCTGAGCAAGGATTTTAGCATTTTTAAGTCTTTGTTAGCCTTGAAAATAATGTTCACAAAAGAAAACAAACCTTTGAGCACTAAGAGAGCAGGAGAAATCTCTGCTATTCCAGCAAACTTTGGTTTGAAGGTTACAAATTAAATTCCTGCTTCTGAATATCAATATAGTGGGGTTAATTTTCGATGTGTTTTCTTATGGTCAAGGGTTAGATATTTAGTGGAAGGTAAATGGCAGATTTCTGTGACTGATTTTATTTTTGAAGAAACTGTTTATGCTGAAATGCAGCATTTCAAGGAAATGCTTAACTTGGGTCAGTTGACCTAGAAGAAATAATATAATCTTAACTTCTAGTTTAATCAGATTAAAAGAAGTCTCCAGCTTTTAAATTGAAAGCTTGCCAGTACCATTTTAAAATAAGAAGGATTAAGAAAATGTTGTTACACATTTCAAAATAATGCAGAATTGATGAATGATTTACAATGAAAATTAAACAGTGAATCTCTTCTGTGGCTCACGTAGGAGCACTGAGTGATTCCTGCAAATATATGCATGGTGAATTCCCTGACTGCGTTCACAGCAGAGATGAGCACTTGTTTTCTTCTCTGGAAATCCTTTTTAGTGCCTGAGTGAGACACTTAATGCTTTTAGAAACAAACCTCCCACTTTGATTTTCTTTAGGATGCATCTAAACCGCTGGAGGTGCTGCTGCTGGAGAAGAACCGCTCCTTGCAGTCCGAGAACGCCACGCTACGTATCACAAATAGTGACCTGAGTGGTAGGTTGACGCGATTTTCGGCTATTCTGGTTTGTTTGCTGTCTCGTAAAGGGAGGGAGGGCTGTGTGAGAGGTGAATGTCTGAGCTAATGCATGGCAGAAAGATTAACAGGCAACAGGAACACTGAATAACGTTTGATTTCTGCAGTTTTATAGGCTGGATAATAAAATAAAACTTGGAGACCTCAGAGAGTCTTTAAAGGTTAGGAAGGAGAGGCATTACGAGACATACCAAGTGGTAGCGTTTGAGGCTGTCTTCTGTTTTGGGAACAAATTCATCTGTGGCACCAGAAGTCTCTTCCCCCACACACAGTGTTATGCAAAATGTTTGCATGTAGAACACAATAATCTTCCTGTCTGATACACTTAGATATACTACCAGCAGGTCAGCTTGGAACAACAAAATACTTTCTTTTTAGCAAAGTGTGTTTGCCGTTTAGCTTTCCTAATGTGGGCTTTTTACATCTTGTGTGCACATTTTTTAAATGGCAAGTCATGGAATTTCCAGATACTTGAATGCTTATGGTTTTTGCAGCTGGAAGAAAGTTAAAAGTTGCCACTGGCCCTGGGATTACTGAATTCTGAAGCGTTTTATGACTTTAACTGAGTGATCTTGGTGCATCCACCTAAGGGTGATTCCTTTATTCAAATTGGTTTGTTCCAAAATGTAAATGTTTGCTGCATTTGGGTTCAGTCAGGTCCAACGAGTAATGTCTTGAATGAGAGACAACAAAGAGACTTGCTGTCTGTAACTGCATTTATTTTAAATGTATAACTGCACTTCATGTAATTGTTCTAGTTTTAATGTCTGTAAGGGGGATTCTCCAGGCTGCAACATACAAGAAAGGTGCAAACATGAAATGCATGTTGTTTGTTTTGGGGGCCTTGTTTGGCTTATTAAAATTTCAATTATGGAAAAAAAAAAAAAAAAGAAAAAAGAAAAAAGAAAACAACCCAAAACCAAAACGAAAACAAAAATCCCACCTTCATTGGCCCTTGTAAATCTGCACTTTTTCCCTTTGCGGGGCAAACTTTGCATTTTTTTATCTTGGTTTTTCCCTCTTTGATCCCCCATAATGCATTATGTTTGACCTTCCTTGTAGGGTCAGCCAGGAGAAAAGGGAAAGACCAGCCTGAGAGTCAGCGTCCTGCAACCTTGCCGGCCTCCCCTCCTTCTCAGTTGCTCCGCAACGCGGGGGAGCAGGCTTCCAATACTAATGGTACACACCAGTTCTCACCAACGGGTTTAAGTCAAGACTTTTTCAGCTCATCCCTGGCGAGCCCCAGCTTACCCCTGGCCTCCACAGGAAAATTTGCACTAAACTCTCTCCTCCAGCGACAGCTAATGCAGTCCTTCTACTCCAAGGCAATGCAGGAAGCAGGAAGCACAAGCATGATTTTTTCAACAGGTCCTTACAGCACAAACTCCATATCTTCCCAAAGTCCATTACAACAAAGTCCGGACGTAAATGGCATGGCCCCGTCTCCCAGCCAGTCAGAAAGTGCTGGGAGCATCTCTGAAGGCGAGGAGATAGACACAGCCGAAATTGCACGTCAGGTGAAAGAGCAGTTGATCAAGCACAATATTGGACAGCGGATATTTGGACATTATGTGTTGGGACTGTCGCAAGGGTCTGTGAGTGAGATACTAGCCCGGCCAAAGCCATGGAATAAACTGACTGTGAGAGGCAAGGAGCCATTTCATAAGATGAAGCAGTTCCTCTCGGACGAGCAGAACATCTTGGCTCTTCGCAGCATCCAGGGTAGACAAAGAGGTAAGCGCTCGCCGGCCGAGGGTCTTACCCTATTTCCTCTTAGTTACAAATGTTAGAAATTGGAAGCTTCCCTGTACGGGGCCGTTTGTGCGTTGCTGCTGTTTTCACCCGAATCAGACGTCAGGTACAGATAGTACAGCTTTCTAACTCTGTTTTTCAGCGCTCGAGCAGGTTAGTATCTTTGCTTATGTTTTTTTTAGCTGCTGACTTGTGTTTGTCAGCAGGAGCAAGCAGCAGGGACGCTTACAGCCCTCACTTCCCAATACCTCTGTGTCGGAGCTAAATACAGAGTGAAAAGGGTCAGTAGCTACCAAGGGTATCAGCCCTCAGAAACACTTGAAATTTTTTATTTGGGGTTGTTTATTGAGACTAGGCTTTCATTGTGTTTTGTGTGATTTTTCTTTTTTTCCAAAGTGTTTTGACAAAATATCATAGGTGATGCATGAGATGAGTAATTAAAAAAAATAATCCTAACTTAAAGCAGCTTTGCATATTTAAGGCGGTGATTTTAAGAAATAGCATGCATTTCATTGTGATTCATCTTAAGCGAAGACTGAGATTTACATTTAGAGAAACTGAAAAGTAAGTTGTTTACAGTCAAGAAATACTGGAAGGGACAGGCAGGATTTTCCTAGATTTTGTTTAATTGAAAGCGCACACTGTTAGATTTATAATCTGTTCTTCCTTTTGATGATTGTACTTGAGGGGATTATCTGCCCATCTTTAACCTCTTCATTTTTGGTATCTCTAGACATTTATTTATATCTGTCTAATCTCCTTTCCGAACGTAGCTGTAATCTTTATTAACAAATCAGCCAGCCTTGCTTCTTCCAAAGTAGCCGGCTCCTCCAGCGCTCAGACAAAGGCTCGAGGGGGCGAGGACAGCTCGAACCCTCGCGTTCAGAGACAGGCTGCTAGCTTCTCATGTCACACAGCCCATGATGTCAGAGCAACCATCCCCTGATTGTTTTGTTCTTACCAAACTTGTTTTTCAACAGAGAATCCAGGCCAGAACCTGAACAGACTATTTCAGGAAGTACCGAAACGAAGAAATGGGTCTGAAGGTACGTCACAGGCAGGTGTTTTTCTTTGCAGTCAATACCTAGGAAGTGGAGTGTGCTTTAGCTGTGTGTTTCCTTAAAACTGTGCAGTTTGATTCTGGCCTGGAATCTGATAGAAAAACAGACAGTAAGTATAAAACAAACCATGGGTTAGATGAACACTTTGCTTTTTCTAATTCTGCTGCTGCTGTACTAACGTAACCCTGTTTGGATACTTTTTCCACTCCTAACCTCACTGCGTACGCAGATAAAAAGAGATGAGTGATAGAAGTGGCTTTATAAAATCATCAGATCTATTGAAATGCTCTCTTTGCTATTTTTGTGATTTTGGAGGGAGAAAGTTGCACAATTACGACATCAATCCCATACTGTCTCTGCTCTAGATTTACTTCTTTCTTCTCATGGGGTTTCTGTTGACAAATACGCTGTTAAATTAGTGTGATACTTACTTCGGTACGGTGTGTGAAAAAGACAACAAGATAAGTGAGCATCAGATCGATAAATTATTGCTGAACAGGAAGTACGAACATGTTTCGTCATTATAGATTAGTTGCAGAATTTTTCGTTTAGCAAGAAGAAAAAACAAAAGCAGGCACCCCAAAACTCTTTAAGTTATTTTGACTCTGGTTGGAAATTACCTAGCTCACTTACAAATGATAATCTCGTAATGAAAAATGCAGTTAAGTGCAATAGCATTCACAGTCCTAGTTTTCCCTCCTTTTCTTCCCCTTAGTAGTTAAAAAAAAAAAAACAAAACAAACCCAAACCAAAACAACCAAGTAATAGCTCTTAGCTGGAGAGTACTTCAAATGGTATCTGCGTTTAAATGACTGTTTCTCTTAATGTATTAACCTCCAGAAAGTTAAAAATTACTTTTATCTAGTTACTTTTTAATTCTGTTTTGGGCTGAATGTATACTCATCCTACTTTGCCTAGCAGCTGATGCAATATTTAAGTTGATTCCTGATCTTATGTTTTTAGCTTTCTTCCTTTCCCGTCTGGTTCTTTTCCCTTCTGTTTCCTCTTCCCCTCCAAAAAAAAAAAAAAAAAAAAAAAAAAAAAATAGACCTATATATGTTATCCTGGAAAAGGAATATATGAGTACCTAGTTCTTCCTCTGACAATGTCAGGGTTCTCATCGTTCCAGTGCAGGTAGTGGACAGGCTTTTGCACAACGAGGATATTTTTATTTTATTATGTTAAGTATGTTTTTAGTGTTGTAAATCTTGGTAAAGGTCCTGTGTAAACTGTCGTCAGGTCGTGCTGGCGGTACATCAGTATATACTGTCTGTCTTTGTGTTAAAAAAACAACCAAACAAATAAAGGTTTTCCCCGTGTCATTAGTTTTGTTTTCCTCTTCAGGTAATATAACCACAAGAATCCGAACCACAGAGACTGGCTCTGATGAAGCCATCAAATCCATTCTCGAACAAGCCAAAAGGGAGCTGCAAGTACAGAAAACAGGTACGGTCTCATTTTGTCTCTTGCTCCTTTTATTTCAGAATTTAATTAAAACAATTACCATGGGCTTTCTGGTCAGTTAATTATATTCTTAAAACCTCGAATGGAGGTTTAAAGAGCTTTTTCTTTTATTATTATTATTATTATTATTTAGTGGAATTGTTTCTGTCTATAAGACATCCCGAGTTAAGGTTACACGTGTCACGGCTTGGCAGGGTCTCTGCTGAGCGCTCTGCTCTGCCCCGCTCCCGGGGGATTTCTAAACACCTTTTTCCATGTGCAGAGCTCTGCCGCCTTTACGCCGCTCCAGGCCTGCAGGCAGTCCCTCTGCAGGAGGAACCTACAAAATCCTTTCTTCTACGAGTTTGCTCCTTGGAAAGGGAATGGCTCCTGCTTTCTCTTTGCTTCTAACTCAGGCCCCAGGGACACAACTGCATGGGAGAGGGAACTGAGTGGATTTGTCGGGGTGAAGGTCACGATCTAGCCAGCAATGACCAGTCACATAGTACCATCGCGCTGCGCACATCATGTACTGAAATGATAATATAGGCAAACTCAGTTCTAACTTTATATGACTTTATTTTTGGTTACAGAATGTATTCAGTGAATGAGCTGGCAAATCCAAAAAGCATTTCATTTCCCCAAAAGATCGTTAGTTTAACATCTTAGCCCGAGATAAGTTTAATTTCTTACTGTATGCTGTCATGTCGTTAACATTTCTGTCCACTCCATAGCCCTCCCAACTAAAGGAGTTTCCAGTATTGCTAAAGGGCTAATGCTGAAGTCGAAAGAATTGCGCAATACTTTTGTTTCGTTTTTTAAAGTAAATACTGATTTACAGTTTTGGATAGCTGTCTTTTAAATGAAAACTAAGCTAATCTCATGGCAACGTATAAAAGACTAGTTAATATACGATTTAAATAATATGACTTTCTACAAGTAGTGATTACATAGAGAAAATTATGGGCTGTGTGCAGGAAACTGCAAGCACGTTGTTCAGTAGCATGTTTCATCTGAGAATCTCAGACTTCCTTTCAAATATTAATTCAGCCTCAAAACTCCCTATGAAACCAGTAGATAGACGAGATAGTCCCACTGTCTTTTTTCCCATTTCTTAGCTTTTCACGTGTTTTACGGTGTGTGACAGGAAGGAACGTAGGGAGGCAAATTCGGAAATGTATTCAGATGAGGCATAATATTACTAGAATAATACGCAGCGTGTGTCAAATCTTATTTCACTTTGAGGCCACTTCTCGCAGTTTATGGGTTCCCAGTTCCAATCTAGTGCTTCACTTTCCCCATTCTTTGTAGAGTAGCTTTCAGAGGAATTGATTTTCAAGCACTGGGGACCTCAGTGGAGGCAAACTTAAATGGAAACAGATGCCATTGCAAAAACCTCCTGGCCCTGCAGAGATAATTCTGCACCCCTGAGTCTCTGCTCATCCCCGCCTGCTGCAGCACAGCCACACGAGTCCTGGCTCACCACTGAAATACTGCATTTAGGTGTTATCTCTTCTGAGAGCACCCGTGGCTCCATTCGAGGGCTTCAGGAAAGGCCGAGAGTGATGGCCGGGCGGCAGCCTGATTTTTGTAGAGCTGTTTATTTCAGTGGTTGGGGCCGTGGAACAAGAAAACAGGAAGCAGGAGTGTATTTAGCTTGTCAAATGAAATAATGAAGTCTCTTACTGAAGTTCTTGCTTTCTTGTACTTGGCGTGTTATATTTTTGGAGTTAGAAGGACTCACCTTATTTATATTGTAAGGGGGTATTAATAGTCTGTCCAGGTGAATGCAGCTGTGTTCAGTTTTGAGTGTGTGCTACGATTCATTTGTGGAGATAGAAGCGAAAGGTTAAATAACCTTGTAAATAGAACCATGAAATGTTATTGACCACTTGGGGGTGGGGGAGGAAGAGGTGAAGGCTTGATTTTCAAAGGCATTTATTTGAAAATTTTTACAATGGTAGAAAACATGCAAGTAGTACGAGACTTCTGCAGTCGAGTCTGTGCGTGCAAATGTCCAGCACTTTGGCAACTATAAAAATTTTCCAATGAAGAACTTTGGAAATCTTAACCTTATTTTGAAAAGTGCAAATCTTTGCTTAGTGCAAACTTCTCCCTCCTATGCAGAACTGTATTGCAGCCCTTTTTCTGACAGGGAAATATGTACAGTAGCACATGTTGAATATAAAGCCTATTCCTCTGTTGCATTTAGTCTTTTGGTTGTTTTTCATAGCTGAGCCGGCTCAGCCGCCTTCTGCATCTAGCAGTGGCAATTCTGATGATGCTATTCGATCCATTCTGCAACAAGCCCGACGCGAAATGGAGGCACAGCAGGCTGCCCTTGAACCTGCCTTAAAAACACCACCTTTATCTCAAGCTGACATTTCTATCCTGTCCCCCAAACCCGTATCTACACCTGCAATGTCTTCGGTTTCCGGCTATTCTCCTTTGGCCATATCCCTGAAGAAACATTCATCTGTCACTGATTCCAGTCTCTCTGCATTGCAGAACCTCTCTGGGCTCAAAAAGGAGCCTCAGGAGGCGCCTGTTTTAGAGCTTCATGGAATAAGTGATTCCACCCAGGGTATGTTGAGGCATGTTAAAAATGAGTTGGGACGTGGTGGTGTTTGGAAGGACCATTGGTGGAATACTGTGCCGCATGAGAGAAGAAATACAGCTCTTCCCGAAGATATAAAAGTTGAGGAAGCCAGTGGTGGAAAAGAAAAGGTCAGCAATCAGACTAGGCCAGATCGTAGCCAGCTCCAAGGACCATCTTCTTCAGAGTATTGGAAAGAGTGGCCAAACGCTGAATCTCCGTACTCCCAGAGTTCTGAATTGAGCATGACTGGGGCGAGTCGCAGTGAGACACCACAAAATAGCCCCCTCCCTTCATCCCCTATCGTGTCTTTGTCAAAGCCATCCAAACCTTCAGTTCCTCCACTGACACCCGAGCAGTATGAGATTTATATGTACCAGGAAGTGGATACGATAGAGCTAACGCGGCAGGTCAAAGAAAAGCTAGCAAAGAATGGCATCTGCCAAAGGATCTTTGGGGAAAAGGTAAAGAATTGGTTCTCTCTTGTTACACCACCGTTGTGAATGTGCGTTCTGCTCCTTACCTTGGTACGGAGCTCAGTTTAATGGAGGGTGATGTGCCACATCTGTCTTACGGAAAAATGTTTTTGCTTCCTGTGTTAAGTATTTAAAAAGTAAATTCACCAAGGAAAGTGTTAGTTTTCCTGTATTTTGTGAATTGCGTAGGTTGTTATACAAAGATTGGCTTCAGCCACTTGTAATTAGCAGTGGGACCCCCAAGTTCAGAAACATTGAAAGCTGAAGCAAATGTTACTGAGACTCAGTGTTTCATGCTTAATGTGATGAATTCATGGAATATTTGAGTAATACCATTGTCATGACTGGAGAGTCTTAAATTTGTTATAAGTGAAGATTATGGACACAAGAGCATTTTTCCTTTTTTTTAATATTTGGAAATGGGCACAAGGGTATTTAAACAAACATGCAGAAAATCCCCTACCTCTCCTTAGTATTAAGTCAAGAATTCACAGTCATTTCTTACACCCGGTGCTTGGTATCTTAGTGTGCTTTGAGACCTTTTTAAGCAATGTTTGATTAGAGATATGCGATGCAAGATAAGGCTTTCTGAAGTTCTCACGTTGTGGGCCCTAAGCATTGCACGCGTGGGATTTTGGGAACGGCGGGGAAACACCAGAAACCACCTCCCAGGCCATGAGAAGCGGTGGGCATCTTGGTGTTTCTTCTTCCTATAAAGAATCGAATCAATATAATAGTATAATAGGAGCTGGCATCGCGCTATTACCTTTTCACTAAGATGTAAAATGAAAAGCCTGACCTCTTGGGGTCATTAAAGATCCCATGGCAGCTTTCATTAAGGATGATTTTTAACCCCTGTACCTGTGCTGAATTCCAGGGAAGTAATTGCGTTCTGCCTGCTTGAAATTCCCCTTCTGCTGCGGTTGGCTGTATTCTTAAATATTTACTTATGTGGAGCAGCCGCTGTTACAGGTGAAAACACACATCGTTATAATTCATACCCCCAAAAAATCAACCAAATATAGGCCTAGTCTCAAAAGTCCCAATTATTTTGTTTGAGAACAAAATACATGCCAGTCATTTCCTGGTTTATCTGCCTGCGTGTGCCTGGACTCTGTGTTTTTCCTGTTAGAACTAATGAAACTATTTGACACAAAATATGAAAAGCACGCAAATCTCACGCCATCCTTTTGCCGTTTGCGCTGCCGCTCCGTTCCTGCAGGAAAAAACCCACGCTCCAGAAGGAAACCACGGCAGGAGGAAAGCATTTCCATCCATTACCTACAGCTGTCATTTTGCAGTTTTACTAATTGTCCATATAAAAACGATTTGAGCAATGTAGCAGTAAAGGAAACCAAAGTGACTTCAGTTACCCCCCCCCTTCCACATCAAATGTGTTAACGTGCCGTTGTTGGTTGCTTCACTTCAGGTATTGGGGCTGTCCCAAGGAAGTGTCAGTGACATGCTCTCCAGGCCAAAGCCATGGAGTAAATTGACCCAAAAAGGCCGAGAACCATTTATTCGTATGCAGCTCTGGTTGAATGGTGAGCTGGGACAGTGTGTCCTGCCCGCACAAGGGCAGCAACAAGGACAAGGTAATTAAAATTCCACTATGTTGTTTGAGTTGAGGAGGAGGAAATCTTTTTTTCTTTTTCCTTTTTTTTTTTCCTTTTTTCTTTTTTTTTTTTAAATTTGCAGTAAGCGGGACTTGTGCCCGGTGCCAGTCCAGGCGTTACTGGAAGTGGCAGCGTCCACCCTCACAGCCCAGCCGGTCCTGGGGGGGGGGACGTGCCGGGAATGTTTACGAACGAAGCACTCGTTTGTGCGTAATTGATAAGCAGCAGTTATCGAGTTCCTAATTAGGATGATATTATCTAGGCATGAATATGATATGTAATTCAAAAAATTTTGGCCAAAGAGCTGGAAAAATCTTGTGCGCTGTTTTCTAGGGTTGCGTAGGGGATTTTTATTGTTCCTAGGAGAATATCGATTGCTTCAGGAGGTGAGCTAGAAGAACTCAGCTCTAAAGGGGGAATGCTGTGTTGCAATTACACTTTATTGTGGCTCTCTCTTATCCTAATACCTATTGATACAGACAGGCCAGACTAGAGTTTGGCCTCGGTTGTACCCTTATAATGCCACTGACTTAAATGAGCAGCGTGCCTTTGCCGAGATAAGCGGTTTGCTATTTGTTGAGCCTGCTTACTGTTTAGTTTGTGGTTTGGCATCTCCTTTTATTGTTCCCTGATTTTCCTCTCCTCTCTTATCTAGTCCTTCACTCTGTGACATCATTACAGGATTCCCTACAGCAGGGATGTGCAAGCTCAGGTAATCAGCTGGTTTCAATGATTTGCTCTGAAATAATTCTCTGTGCTTTTGTTACGTTTCTTTTGCTTTGATGCCGAGAGGTTTCTCGCGTTTTGTTGTATCATACAGGAGACCCTTCAATTTTTTTATTAACACCGTTAATTCCTCGTTCTCTCCTTGTTGCTATGGCAGATGTAGGGAGTACACATATTTAGCTGCATACATTAGGTAAAGAGACTCCGTCTGATCTCAGAGATCATTGGCTCTGTAGGGTTTTTTTTACCATAGTTCAGCTTATCAACTTGACATGTGACAATGGCTGTAAAACAAGCCTTTCGTTTGTAACGTGATCTACATACTCCAGCTGCCTTACTCGCTGGCATATTTTTTTTTTCCACTTCCATTTGCACAAAATCTGCTTTGTTAATTTGAAGGTGGGGAAAAGACCCACCTTATGTCTTTTTCAAGCTTCGTTAAATATTCCAAGCCGACCTTTTTTTCCTCCCTCCCCTTTCCGTTTGCAAAAAAGCAGATGCAGCAAAGATGAGTGTCAGAGAGAAGCGAATTGCTAAAGGGTTTAGAAGATGGCCACAGGATAGGAAGGAGGCTGGAACGGAACAGCTGTGTTCCTGCTGTTAGATACCAAACTCTACCCACACAGACGTTTTACCAACGATGTGCTTAACTGACGTAAACCACTCGGGCTGTTTGGTACTCTAGAAAAATACTCGTGCCCTGCTCTGTGCTGCCAGCACCGCGGTGCCCTGTGTTGGAGAATTACTGCATTTCAGGATACAGAGAAGGGTGGGTTGTGCTCTTCTTCCACCTTTCTGTCATTCGGAAACCCTCTGTTTTTCTGGAGCTTGCTAGGTTTATTCTGAGTATCCCAACCAAACTGCTTTTTCTCTCTACTGGGAAACTATTTTGCATTCTAAAAGATTTTACTAAAAGAAAATCCATGATGATGATATTCAGTCCACGTTTTTCTTAAGAAGAACAGTTGAAAATAAATAGATAAAAGCAAAAAAAAAAAAAGCCCCTGGTAAAAACAAGCCGTGAAAACAAAACCAAAATGGGAAAAAATTATTTGCAATCACAGGGCTATTGTTACTTATAGCCAAGCATTTAGCAAACATGGAAATTTCCTGCGCCGTTTTATATGCTGCTGTTCATTAAAAGCGTGCCGTTGACTACTTTTTTGTAGCATCAATACCGTGCAAGAGTAACTGTTGCAGTTATAAATGCCTAAGACAGCATGGAAAATATGAGTAATTAATTGTAGCCATTTTAAGAGGAACTTGAAATCAGAGGAGCTGGGAAAAGGCTGCATTGTTATTGCTAATCATCATATTTATGACTAACTGTAATTATAAAAGATTGAAAGACAAGCCCATAGTATTAAAATCCGACCACCTTACGGATTCCCGTGGGGATCGCGGGTAGCTGAAAGTGATTTCCTTCAGGAAGTTCAGTTTTGCTGCCGTGATGTTTTGCTCCCCTCCCACACTCCCAATCTCGTTTGTCAGTTCCTGCCCTTGAGCTAACGTTTTGTGAGGTGACACGTTCCTATCAGCTCAAAAAATCATATTATTGATGATTGCCGTCCTTCCTTCCTTAAAGCAGATTTACAAATGAGAAGATGGGCTCATGCCCTTTTATTCCTCCTTTCCGATGATTAAAAATAAAATTGTTGTAACAAGATGTTCTTTTCTCGGTGCCTTTCTCTCTGTAAAGGAGTAAGGAAGGTTGTGACACCACGCAGAACAAAAGAGCGAAACCAAGTTATTTGAATGAGGAAGGGCAGTTTGGTAATTTTCTTTTATTAGCAGCTGTTCTGTAATTAAAAGCGCAGCAAACAGTTTGGAAAAGGTAATAATAATTATGCATTTGTGAAAGATCCTCCACTCCAGGGCAGGAAAAAAAAAAAAGCGCTCCCATTTTCTGGTCTTCTGAGACATTTCCCAGGAAAATCAAGGCAGAACAGGTTGCATACTTGTAATTTTAAAACAGAAATTAATCAGAACAATTTTAAAATGAGAAAAGGTCTGGAGCCTTTTCCATGTAATGTAATTGGCTTGGAACTTGTTGAATGCATGAAGGGAGAGAAGTGAAATTAAACTAATGCGTTCAGTGGCTCCTGAGTGCCTTGCCAAGAAGGTCTTCAGTGCACAGAGTGTCAACATGCATAGTAACGTCTCAAACTTTTATTAGCTGTGAGTATTTTCATTACCATTTGGCACTATTCTATCAAACTAGCAAGATTTTCTGGATTTCTGACCCAGTTAGTTACACTTCTAGATCATAAGGTTTTGATTAACACCTCATTCATGAAAATCTGTTCTTTTCTCCAGTAGTTTTCCATTGTCACACGTGGACAGATGGACCCATCAGTCTTTTAAATGTAAGGGTGAACGGATAAGCATTATATACATTTTTATAAATATATATATATATATGTATTTTGAGATAGCAAAGAGTAGCCAGGCTCATTTTTCCTCTTTGCAAGCTGTATTTATGAATTTTCAAAAAACAAAATCTATACCAAAACGACAACCATATATACATAAAATATATATATATGTATGTATTTTCTGCCTCTGACCTTTCATCAAGGCTTTGGTGATTTTGTGCAAGTTTCAATGAACATGTTTTACACAAAAATGGTGTCTGTACCCTAGGTGGTCAAAAATAGTATCACTGTGCCTTTTCTAACATTTTTTCTGTGTATTTCTTTCCACCTAAATGCTCTAATGCCCTTGGGTAAATCTGCCTTTTTAATGATTTATGTGTCAAAAGCACGGACCAAATCACATGGAAAAAAAAGTTGAATTAGTGTCACCCAACTGCATCAGCATTTTTTCATGATGAATTTGGCCCTTATTTAGTTGCATTACTGATGATCAGAGCTGGGTTGGGTTTGGCCAGTAGCCATGTGCCAGAAGAAGGTTTACGCACTCAGCTGTTTTTCTAAATACTTGTACTGTATAGAGCTCTTAGTAGTTTGTTTTATTTTGGGGTCTTATGTCTGTACTGAGCATCTATATGACATTAAGACAAAGTTGCTTTTTTGGTGCTGTTGATTTCATAGCTACTCCCAGGAAAGCTGAATTTTTATTCACTTCTGTATTTATCCTCTGTGAAGGACGTATACTCTCTATATGCTACATTAAAGACTCGCAAATACTCAGTGGGAAAAAGACGTGCCTTTTTGGTATGTGTTTCTGTAAGGGTCGTCTTATGACCTAATGTGGAAATCTTCATTTGCCGATACAGCTGCGGGTGATCTCAGGGGATTTTGAATTTCCCTTTTGTTTGTCTTCCTTTCTGGGTATCATCCATCATTCCTAACCTCATGCTGCTTAGCAATAGTAACACTCATGGGAGTTGAAGAAAGGATTATAGCAGGATAAAATGGGGAGCTAATTAGAGCTTGTTTCAAAATCAGAATCTAGCTCGAGATAATTGCATATTATCTGGTGATTTAAAAACCCAAGATCTACTGTATTTAGATCAACTAAAATATGCATAAAAGCTTTATTTTCAAAATAAGACATCTGTAACAACAGGGAGATTACTTCTTATCATCCCTTGGGAAAGAAAATCTGAAAAAAACCCAGAAGGCAATCTATGGTTTACTGTAGTTACGATATTAACAGACATATTGTGGAATGATGACAAACCCAGGTGTCCATTGTATTTTTATGTATGCAATGCATATTCCTGTAACATTTTCAGTACACAAGCTGCTGAGCAGGCAGGTAGTTAACTGTGTGCTGGGTAGGGCTTCCTATTTACCTGATGACAGAAAGATGCTGTCACATTGGCTACTCTGAGAGAAACAAAGTGGGGGCAGAGTGCATTTCAGGCTCAGAGTTCATGTTCAGGATTACCATCCTGGGGTGCTTACAGGAAGAGCTCACTCGCCACGCGGTGGCCATGGAGAAGCTCTGACCTCCTGCCCATTTCTCCATGGTTCACCGTTATTTCCTTCATTGTATTGTTTTGTTTTGGATGAGCAGAGCAGTCCGAGATGGTGCTCCAGAGCATGGCTGGGATTAGCACGTGGAGAGCCGAATCCTTAGTACCTTGAGGTCACGCAAGCCATCGGTCCAGTGATGCTGACAGATTTGAGCTGTTTTTTTGTTGTTGAATCAAAAAGGAGAGAGAGATTGTTTTGGAGATATTTGCTGGCATTACGGGTTAATGAAATTGTATGACATGAAATGTTTGTGGTTAGTGTAGTCTGTAAAATGGAAGAGAAGGGAGATCACGTGGCTTTTAATAGCTGGGTAGTTGGACCACAAGAATTCCTTGCATAGGTAGATTATGTTTGATGACCAACTTTTCAGTCTTTCCATTTGGTCGAGAAGGTTGTCTCCTTTTGTGCTAGGTGCAAATGCATTCTTAAAGTTTGGAGCTGAACAGTTAAGTCAGCCGAACAGTTACCTTCGTTCTAACCCTGAAACGCACTGACACGTATTGGGGAAGTTTCCACATTCTTTCTGTGTGGCTCGAGATTGCGGCTCTGAAGCAGTTGGCCGTGGCTGTCTTGATTTCAAACCATGGGGTATCAGTTGGCTCCTCATAAGGGCAGCTGTTATAGTCCGTCTGTAATGTGTGTGTGATCATATTCTGTGCCATTTCCCTGACATTTGGACCATGAAAACCTTCCTGGCAGCCTTTCTGGTATCAATAAAGCTGGGAGAATCGCTGTCAAGGCACCTTACTGGGACCTGGGAATGCGGCGTGAAGTCAGTGTTTCAAGTGAATTCTTAATTCGACATTGGCTATCGTCGGTAGCCATCATCGGGTCATTTCTGCCTCCTGCCTAGGTGTGTCCTGCCCAGGCTGTCTTGCATGGCCACAGTCCTTTATCCCTCAGCAATGCTTTGTAAATTGTTGGTATTTGTGAAGAAATTTCTCTCGTAGTTGTATTCTTTTCTGTCCATTGAACCCACCCAGTGATTAAACTTGCAGAAGATGACTCCGTCCTCACTGTGGTCATAGCTTTACTGTTAAAAAAAGTGCTAAAGTAAAATACATAATCATAGAGTGAACACTATTTTTTAGGCAGATATTCCTTGCGGCTGAATTATAATGACAAAGCACCAACACACTTTTCGTCTAAGACGGCAGAGAGGAGACTCATGCTGGATTCTGAAGGGAATGTAATTCGCTCTGAAGTGTGGTTATGGGTTCGTAGCGTTCGTTTTGGAGAAGTTAGCCAGTCAAGTTGCAGCTATGTTTTATTTCTGTGGTTACTTTGGGAACGTGGGTCCTTTACGCTCACTCTCCTGTGGCGTGTGTGAAAGGATCTCCAGGCAAGGGGATCGCGTGCAGCCCTGCGGTAGCATTTCGCCAGGCACACTGATGCCTCATTCTTAAGGGCTTCATTTTTAAAAATCAGATTTAATGAATCAATATATTTTTTTAAGCTGTATGAAAAAGAAAAAAAGGAAACTTTCCTGACCATTATTGCTGCTACCTTTCTCAGGTAGTTTAGAAGAGTACCAGGTAGCATAATAGTTACTAAAAAATGGATGTAGTTTATGAATACATTTTTCTGCTGCAACCTCAGCATCGATCTGAGCGCGTACCTTCGTTGCACCACATTCGGGCCTTGTTTAAAAGAAACCACGGCCATTGAATCTTAGAGCTCTGTAAAATTCGCTGTTCATCTTTTCATTATTATTACTTAATTTCATTAATTACCAGCATTTTCTTTTCCCTCCGCCTGTGCATTTGGAGATGAGCAGCCTCCTTTGGGGAAGGGACCCACGTTACCTCCCCTCCCCACTTCAGGTGCGGGGGGCTTCTTCCTGCCAGCTGCTAACCACAGAGGAGCGGGGTGGAAAACGATGAGCTTGATACGTTAGAAAGCCAAATATAAAAATAACTGGAGCAGCACTGAAACGCGAGCGAGGCCATTGCAGTCATGCTGCAGCGCGGGAAGGCCAGGCGGCTCCGGGGGGGGTCAGGAGCTGGGGTGATGGCCGGGATCTGTCCCCTGTGGGCTGGCAGCTGCAGAAGAGGTCAGAAAGGCTCTTCTCCGAAGGGAGCAGATATTTTTCTGTTGGTAATAGGAGGCTCTGGCAGCTGGCAGAAGCTCATGTTGGTCTTCTGGTTGCTTGTGGGAAAAGGAGGGGGCTGCAGGTCCAGCCCCCGTGGCCACGTGGCTGCCACCGGTGGGACAGAGTTAGCCATCGCGCCCTTGGCCGTCCCCGGGCAACAGCCCAACCACTGCTCAGCAAATGACAAAATGCTCCTCTGCTGGATGAAAATTGCCTTGCTTTCAATTCAAAGAACAGATAATGGGCTATTTTCCTTCCAAAATACTGAAAAAAAGTGTGCTAGCACCGAAAGCGCAGGTTATTATTCCCATCTTATAATGGGGACGGAGCTACAAGGCAGCTGTCTTCTCCTCCAAGCAGCTCTGAATCAGGGAAATAAACAGCCTGTTAGACTCCAACAACGAAATCCTGTTCTGATTATAGAGTTATCTACTACTTGATAGCAAATCATTCCCAAGAAGAAAAAACAGAAAATTACCAGAAAATTAATATCTTCTAAGTTACCTTCTAGCCTGTCGTTTGCATTAGGGTACAGCAGGAAAGGAGAAAAACTAATGAATTTGTCTCACCTAATTCAATGGCTATTGGAGGTTTTTAAATTTGCCAGCAGCCATCCAGAGAAACAGCAAATGAAAAAAATCCAGTGATTATTTTAAATCTGGTGAGAAACACAACTTGCATTGAAAACAAAACAAAGTGGATTTGAGATCAAACTTAAATAAAAGTGAAAATTGAAAAATACCCAATTATTAAGCCTAATGAAAGGAGAAAATACAATGACAACAAGAAGTGAAAAATAGGCCTGATAGTACATGTCCCGTATTTATACTTGTCAAAGATATTGCTGATAGCAACTTAAAGATATTTGTTTCTTTGGCCATCTGCATAATGCTCTATAGCGGGGTTGCAAAGAGCGATGGTTCCCCAGAATAACTCGAGCACTGTTTGATACTATTTATTGGCAAAACCTGAGCTTGACACCGTATCCCCGTGTTGCTGCCAGCGCTCGGAGTCTCTGCGATGAGTCTGTCCCAGGACCGTGAGCTGAAGGAGGGTAACGTCATCCTGGCGAGGTGTCCTCAGCAGCTCTCCCCACAGAGCCCGGCCAAAGCTTCCGTCTCTGTCGTGCGGCACGAGATGCTCGCACCGGTGTCTCCTTCTGAGACGTCCCCCCTCTCCTTATCCCTTGCCGAAGAGTTGGGGTGGGCGCAGAGGCGGGAGCTGCCCCCTCCGGCTCCGCTCCACCTGGTTTGCACACGCGAAGGAGGTGTGAGATTTGCTGCAGTGTAACTACGGTGGGGTTTTATGTTTGTTACTCTATTTTACCGCTCTGGAACTTGGGTCCTAAAAATAGTGCAAGTTTGAACTGGCAGATGTTTCATTTGTCCTTTACGAGAGGACCAAAATTAGCCTCTCATTTGGCACCTAAATAAAGCAGCTTAACTGCCTTTATGCGAACTTTGCAATTACTGTCTATTGAAGTTGCAACATTTTGTTGTGTTTGATGGGGAAGGGTATTATGTAAGCAATACCAGCACCTAAAAAGCCACCAGACCTTGAAAGAGAGAGGACGAGCAGGAACGAGCCCAACTGTTCTGTTTTGGTGTTTCGGTTTGGTTGTTGGTTTTTTTGTTTTTTTTTTTTTACTTTTTCTGATCTGAGGCAGGTGGGGGTTTTGTAATGAAAATTTCATTTAAAAAAAAAAGCAAAAGTAACTTGGAAATGCTCAGAGCGCTGTCTATTGTAAAGGTAAAAAAAAAAAAACCCACTCATACAAGGGCAGCAATGGTTTCTCTAATTTTCAGAGAGAAATCCGCACAGAACGCCTGAAGCTGGGTTAGCAGTGGGACTCCCCAGGGGCAACAGAAAGATGTTATAATCAATTACCACATCATAACACTGATGTATGATAATTACTGAGTGTTCCTCCTGAGATAGTGCAGCATTTGGCTGGGATGCGGCTCTTTCATGGTCCACTGCCTGATTAATATGCAAATAATAGGCTGATTGCATGATGAATGCAGAAAATGAGTTCGCTGATAACGTGAGCACCGAAGCGGGAAGATGATAAATTACTTTTACTGACTGTCCTACATTAAGTACCCTTTCTCAACAATTTTATCACAAATTAAGTAAAGCAGTATGGAGAGATTATGAGGATGTGTAAAATAATGTACCTTAATAGCTTTTATAATATTGTTGCGTACAATGTAAATGTCATTTTGTTTCAGTACTTTAGCCAGTACTCCTCCCGAAGAGGAGTGCATTTAGTACGGCAATGTTCAGGGTCACTCTTCTCCGACTGCTTGCTTCTAAGACGAAGAACAACCCACTGTGCCGCGGATGTTAGGGCTTCGCTGCTGGGGAAGGAGGCAGTCATTAGCCTCGGATCCATCCCGTACGTATCTTGCCCGTAGCAAATCGACATCCACGTTGTTTAGCGGGGGGGATGTATTTAAATGCAGTGCAGAGTGCACAGATGCGTTCTGCTTCATACTCTTGTCTGGAGCAGGTAAGAGGTTAAAATCTCAAAGGAGGATACAGAAACACCTTCACGCTCAGGCTTAGGACAGAGGAGGACAACAAACAGTCGTAAACATGGTAACACATTAAAGTTAGTCTCGAATCACAAGGCCAACAAGTCAACAAAGACACCATAAACTGCAGCAGAACCTCGAAAAGCTCTAACTCTGTTTTCCAAAAGGTATTGTGCACACATTTATTTTGATTATACTAAAAATATAACTGTGTGTGGTTGTGGCATCTTGATTGATTGCTTTCATGACATATTTGTTTTAATATTCAGAAAATCCTTAATAAAGCTTTTGCACACAAGCTGTTTTAATAATAAGGTTATTGAAAATATTTTCCAGCAGTTATTTCTAAATATTGACTTCTGACTAAGTTACGGAAACACAGAAAAATCTGAATATTAAATAAAGATTAGCAGAGTAGAGCAATGTCTTTTAAAGCAGCCATGATTTTGCCATTAATCACCTAATTTAAAATCTGATTTCTTTTTAGAAAGGGGTTTTTAGTTGCTGAAAGGCAATTTGTAAAAACAAAAAAATATCATTCAGCACTTTTTAATGCAGAGCCCCTACTCTTGGCTCAAGAAGCTATGCGTGAGCAGGTAGGCATTTGAGGAGATGCTCCCTCCGTGCTTGCTGTGTTGTTTACCTCTTCCATAGACACTCAATTTCTGCCAGTGAGACTGGGAAGGGATTTGGGGCTTTGGGCCTGACCTGAGCATTGCTCTGATGTTTCTGAGTGTGTCTCTATATCCAGCTAAAATTTGAATTGATTAACTCCCGTTGTATCTTTCTGCACAAGATTCTGGACATCCTGGATGTTCAGACCGCCCTTCATAGCGGTCTGTACTCCCCACCTGAGCCCGTCCATGCCACAGCGGACAGCCAAGTACCAGAGTCTTCCTGACTCGGTAGAAATTTGATGGTTTGATTTTATGCATCCTTAGCAACGTCGCTTACCCGTTCCTCCCATACGAGTACCTGGATTTGTCTCCCCGCATCCGGGTGCACCATGGGGCATATATTGTGCAGAACAGAACTTCTCAGCTGTTGAGGCATTTTGCATCAGTGAGGCACAGCACACCTCTCGGAGAGCAATAAGGCACGCGCTGACACAAGGTGTGGGCTCGAGGGAACGTGTGTAAAGGGCTGCAAGCGTTCATCGGCCGGGGGGGGTGTTCAGTGATGTCTTCCTGCAGCAGCCAGAGAAAGAGGGGTGAGACCCACGTGACGGCACTGGCATACTCCACGGGGCAAAGGCTTTTTAAGAGGCAGGTGCAGGGAGGAAAATCTGACCCGATCAAAGCTTGTGAGCTGAGCAGGACAGTCCCCCTGCCCTGGTTCCTCGCTGCACATGATCCAGAGTGAGCAGGCATAGATCACACAGCAGCTAGATGTGCCTCTGTGTAGTTATAAAGTTGGTTGGATGGCTCTGGGCAGAGGGTGTTCTGCAGTTGTCGTTCCGCAAGCAACATTTAACTCACAAGGCTGCACTAGGACTTCCCTAATTATGCTAACTCTGGGGCTGGCATAAGAGACCATCCTTTTGCTAATGAGCTTGCACTGCAGATGAGATCAGGAAAGAGATTCAGATTCCTGTTCGTAATCCTTCCACCTGTACGGTGTTGGAGGTGTGTGGCGGCGTGGGGCTATTTGTCCAACCTGGTCCACAGATTCGGTTCCCCCGAGTACTTGGGACAGGACAGTTGTGGTTCAGTGTCAGGCAAAAATGGAGGTAAAGGATGGAGCCGGGACAGGAATACCTGAAACTGGTACTGGTGCCAGCTCTTGGCTATCAGAAGTTGCAGTCGTAATGTAGGTTTGGGCACAATAGTGGGATTTCCAAGGCGGTCTGAGGCATTTGTGGTTGCGCATTCGTTGAAAGGAGAATTGGTCGCCTGACTTCTCTAAGTACTTTTATATGTCCAGCTGTAAATCTCTCTTCATGAGTCTTATCGCCAGCTCCCATCTTGCTTGCTCTTTTCTAAACTTCATCTGATTTCTCCAGCTCCTTCATGTTTCTAGAATGGCTGAAAACACATTTTGTTAATACAAGGACAAAACTAACATAATTATTGAAAGTGCAATATAAAATTGCGGCAAAACCTTGTTATTTTTTAACAATAGAAGCAGTTTTTTTCAAGTACTTCTAACATTTACCTTCATCATTCGGATAGTTTTATGTGCTCCTGGCATTTAACATATATGCAGAACAGGGACCTTGCTCCAGTAATTTCAGTATTAACCAAAGCTGGTTTCCTCCCCTTGCAGTGCGGACGTGCATACATCCGCACGCTTTCCTAAAGGGGTTTTCTTTTGATCCCTCCCCCTTCCACACCAAATTTTCCTCTGAGCCAAGACCCAAAATAACATTTTCCCCAAAGTTATAACATTTGTCAAACAAACAAACAAAATCTCCACGGCATAGTGGAAATCTATAATCGTAACTATAGCAAGCGCTTGCAACTATAACTGCACGTACCTACATACTTTACATCATTATGTATGTATGCTGTAGGGAGGTTTGTATACTCCCTACATATAACTGTGGGAGTTTATAACTGTAGGGAGGATCATATTTTCGTAAGCCACATTAATTTGCAAATTGTGAATAGGCAAGGTTCACTCACTTAAAGTAAATCCACCAAAACCACTACCTGTGAGAAAGCGTTCAGCTTTCACGGGTATTTTCTTTTAATTAGTCAGAAGAGGGATGTATTGCAGTGCTGTTCAGGTTTATTACATAGTTCAAACTTGCATTCCACCACTGTTAGCGAGTTGTTATGGTGCTTTAGAAGATCCTGCAAAGACAGCCATTGCTAAAGGTAAAATTAGATAGAAGGTTGGAGGAAAAAAATACCTCTCCCTGAAATTTTCGGGCCCTGAGAAAGAGAATAACGTGGTTGTCCTGAGGATGTTGCTGTTGATCAGCTGCGTGATCAGGTCCTGGTGCTCAGGACAACATAGCCCGGGTTTTGGTCTACAAATTGGATGGAATGGGCGGCCTTATCATCAGGGGAGAACAGAAACTAATCCAGTCCCAGTATGAGACACTTTGATCTCAGGCAACCTGCCAGGTCTGTTGTTGTCCATTAACTCATCTGCACGAGGAGGTAAATGCAGGCCCTGAAGTAGCAAATGCTCTTTTAAGAGGTTGCCGAGAAACCTCCTGTCCACATTTGTCTGCTTTCATCTTCCCTACTAATTTGCCGTAAAGGGAATGAGCAGAGTACGGGATGCTTCGTTGCGTCCCCGCTCTGCTGTGCGCAGGACGTGGCAGTTTCTCGCTGTTCCTCGATAAGGAACTTTGAATTTGAGTAGTTTGGCATAGACCTGGAGCCTGAGCTTTGGACATTACGAAAAGTGGTGCATCAAACCAAGTGCCAGTTAAATCATGTTTGGGTTCTTGTCGGAATGTCACAGAGTACCCTGTCATTTTGTTTTAGCAACTTGTCCTTCCAAATGTGCAGTTCGCCTTATGGCATGCCAGCAGTAAAAATGTCACTTACAATAATTACTTTTTGGTGAAAATGCTTGCTGACTTCCTACCTTCAAGCTGTTTTTTACACAGTGGGGAGATAATAAGAAATGACTTTATCCTGACTGCTCAAATGAACACTAAATGGAATTTAGGTTATTATTACTGCAGATAGAGGATTGTGTATTGAAATTTAAATAGTGGATCAGATAAACTACAGAGATTTGTCTCTGAAAATTATAGTGGATCTGCTTTTTCAATCCACTTCGCTCTGAAAGTTAAGGCAGCTGTTGTCTGCCTGCTGTCTTTAGAATATAATATTTTTCATAATCCTTTTAGAGGCCCCTGAATACCTTCTGTGTTTTGCATGGTCTTCCCCATCATCCCCATGTTCTGTACCTCGTTCCCCATGAGTCCTTTTGCAGCTTATTAGCTAAGCTTGCGTTAGCAGCAAAGGTTGGGCAGTTTATTCTCCCAGCGGTTCCCGAGCTGCAGAAGTACAGAGTGCTCTGTACAGGCAGGTGAGGATGCTGGGAGGAGAGGCTCGGTGCGTTGAGCTTGTGTGTTATGCTTGCGAATTCAGATGCTCTTGTTCAAATCTTGACTCTGAACTTCTGATTTACAAGTGGACATAAAGTCAGTTTGGTGCCATGGCTGTAGGAGTTGAGGCAGCATCTGAGCAAAAGTGGCAAACCTGCAGCTCTCAAAACGCGTGCAAGAAGTTCCACTGGAGGAATCTGCCCAGCATGGTGCCTCTGGGAGTTGTGAAACCGTATCCAGGTCTCAACACTGCTCCGTCATCTAGATACCTCTGTTGAGGGGGGGGCATCTGGGACTGGTGTCGGGTCATGTAGACATTTGTGATCTTCTGGGGAGGTTTAGCAGGCATCACCTGCAAGTCTTTGCATCTGAGGTGTCCTGAGCTTCAGAAGGAGCATCCAGCTGAAGTGTGTGGAGGATCCGAGCTATACCACTGCTTTTGTACGGAGGGCCATGTTAGATTACTTCCTGTGGTTGGAAGAGTTCCTGTACATCACAAAAATGATCCTTCTTGACCAGTGTCCTGCAGATTCACAGAATATAATTAGATATCTCTGCCTGCTGAGTTCATGCAGATGAGCAAGTGATGCTCAGGAGTGCTGCAGGAGGGGGCTCAGGGCAGTCTGTGGGTCATTACACCCTATAGGGATTTTGTCACGTTACGATGATCAGACCTCACAGAGGAATGTGTCAGGCTGATGCTGTGTTGGGGGAAGTGTTTTCAGGTAATTTGCAGGCCATTGGTGGGATAATGGTAGTCCAAAGTGTTCTACAACCAGTGTTGAAGCAATTGAGGACCCAGGATCCAGTATTGGGGGCCTGACCCCAGAATGGGCGTGGGAAATGTTGTGGTTGGAGACGATTAAGAAAATCTAATGTTAAGTTCAAGAAAACTGCCATAACCAATGAATTGAGACAGGAGCTCTGTTTTCTGACTTTCTCATATTTTCCAAAACACTGTCACGATAGAAGCTATGGGGAAGGTGCAGAGGATGGATGGGACCAAACCATCATTGGCTTCATCTGTTGTGCTAAGGAATGCAAGACCACAAAAGATTTTCTGTGTTCATGTGATTAAGGCATGGTCAATTTGTTATGGTTCTCAGCCAGTTTTGTAAAATGCTCATACCCTAGTCCTATACGGTAAATCGTTTGTATAGTTTCTTAACTGATAACTACTAAGGGGTAGGGAGGGGAATGGGCAAGCTGGTTTGGGGTTTTGTTACAGTAAGATGGCCATTCAAGCAGCAATTTTATATTGGGAAAATAGTATTTAAAAAGAAAACAGAGGGTATTTTCATAATGTTGACTTTGTTTCCATTTGTTTATGTATCCTCATTTTAGATTTTGTTTCCCTCTCTAGTATTGTAGTAGGAAAAAACAAAACTGAAGGATTTCCTGACTTAAGAATAAGGACCATGTGTTCTGCCAGGAGTGATGCGTTCCCAAGTACGGCACTCTGGCATTCACAAACCACATCAGATGTATTTGTCTTTATGAAGACATATTTGCCTTCAAAGACTTGAGTGCTCACCTTCCCTGTATGGTCGCCATAGCACTCTCTTAGCTGTTTTCAACTGTGAAATAGCCGGTGTTGGTGTTTCAGTTGGTCTCGTGTTTTAGCTATTAGTGGAGGCCAATTGCACTTGCAAATATTTCAGATTGCTGGCCCGTGTACGCAGACATCACTTCCTAGTACTTGATTTGCATTTGATTATTATTTTCTATGCTGCATATTTGAATGTGCTTTTAAAAAGTGGTTGGAAGTGCCTAACTTCCCTATACCCCAAACATGTATTCTGAATGAATGATATAAAATTGTATGGTAGAGCCTTTGCCCTTTCATGATTCAGTTATACTTGCAGCTTTAGAAGATTTGGATCACTTATTTACATGCATTTGTGATCTATTTGAATCTTTAATGATGTTGGTCAACAGTCTCCTGGTCATTTAAAGTTGTCACGTTAAATTGATGTGTCTTCATCACATGCTGAAGACCTGACGGACACCATCTTTCCACCCAGCTAGTTTGGGGAGATCCTGTTTGTTGGAGATCGTTCTCCCATCCTCTGCAAAGCACAGGGCATGGCTAGCTTCTCTGGCTACCTGAGACTTAAAAGGTTCTGCAGTGACCTCATCATTGGTGACGCTCTTGCTCTCTCCAGCTTTTTACTTCTAGCACCTTACTTTTGAAGTTTTTGGGCCCTTGCTTCAGGTTTTAAACTGGATATAGGCAGTCAGAAAGCAAAACACAACACCCCTTGGGTATAGCGAAGTTTATCTGGAATTTATTAAAGTAACTTCATCAATAAATGGTGGCCATGGGGTTTGCAGGTTGTGCATGATGGGGTGCCCATGGCCTACACTCATATTCCTCCCTAAAAACAAACCTGTAACCGTTCAGTGAACATCACTTGTGCACTCGTGAGAAATTGGATTGCTCTTAAGTTAGTGCTATTCTTCAGTGAAGTCTGGGGTTAAAAAAGCAGAACACGTTTTAAAGAAATAAGCTTTCAATGTATTATTTTCATTGAAAATGTTCAATTGCTACTTTTGAAATCTTAATATGTATTTTTCAGATGTCCTGAATTTGTTTCTTTGTCCTGTGAGGAACTTGAGAGAAATGAATACAGACAAATTATTTCATAAAACATGCGGAATGGCTGTGGATTGACAGTTAAATCTGTAATAGTGAATACATTCAATTTTCCCCTTTGTTCTGTCAGCAGTCACTTGTACTCTAAATGTCTATTTAATTTTTTAAGTAGATTAACGGGAAATGTTTGCGTTATTTGATTATTGAATTCACTTTTCCAAATAATGGCTCTTTTCCTCAAATATTTATGTGATCTTGAAAATGTTTTTCCATAAGGGAAAAATGCTAAAAATGAATGGGGAACATATTTTGAGTTATTTGTAGTATATGCGCATAATGCCTCATCTGAAGTCGCTGTACACTTGCCTTTCGTTGGGGGAAAAAAGGCAGTTTGTCATCTGTACTGCCTTCCAAAATTAGATTCAGCTAATCCTACCTTTTTGAGTAAATAAGCAGCAGATTGGTCTTAAAAATGAAATTCAAGTAAGCTCTTGATATGTGATATAAAAAATAAATAAGCTAATATGTGAGCAACATAGAGCATTTCGGTGATAGATGATAATATAGATTACCTTTGTTGTTTACATAATTAGGCTGGGCAGGGAAAGGAGAGGGAGAAAGAAGCATTAGTAAATGCTTTTGTTTAGTCCTGTGTGGTTGGGTTGGGTTTTTTTATTTTGGATTTTTTTCTGCGCTTCATGTGTGCATGTGGTTTGCAGTACACGGATGAGGAATTGTATAGGAAATTTGCAGCTGCTCTAGTTATTCAGTAAGATTTGTATAAGCTGGCACAAGGGACAAAATTAGAGGGAACTTGAGCGAGTGCCGTGCAGTTTATTAGCTAGGCAGCCGTAATTTTGACCTTGCTGTGGGTTAAAGGACATAGACCTGAGAAGAAATCTGTTTATCATGTAGGGAATTCATGCCATCCCTGACAGTGTACAGTGAACAAGATGGATGATCTGCCAAATTGGTCCCTCGCATGGGTGAATCAGGGCAAATTTACAGTACAATTCCTTTGCTGCTCCTGATACAAAAATAACATTTGCTGGGTTTTATATTCAGTTCTATGATGACCTAGAGTGAACAGAGAAAAGAAAGAAGATTTGTAGGATCCCTATTGCCTTAAAGATTTATATGCACCTTGCATTCCTTTTATGTCTGCTTCTTTTGCATCTTTCATAAAACACTAAGGAAAAGGTCCAATTGCTTGGTTTGAGAGAGCAACTTTTTATGTAAGTGTATCAGGGAACCTCTCGGAATTGCAGCATCATGAAAGCTTCTGTTACCTTGAACAACACAATTCTACCGTGCACCCTGCTTCATTTGACCCCTGCTTTTGCTTATGTGGTATTTGCCTTTATTTAGGATACGTTTCCGTGCTACGCAAGCTGCGTGTTCTGTAATGATTGGACAGTATTCTGGAGAACAAACTTGAAAAATAGTGAAATTTGCTGTTAGCCATCGCCATGGTAGTGACAGGACCCGATGCTGCAGAGTGCCCCGCTCTCATAGTAGTGCTGCAGCGCCCAGGAAAAAACAGTTCTGTTAGAGGGACTAAGTTTTTGATGTAGACCAGCCTCCTCCTTGTACGATTGAGAGCGTTGTAAGCTTCCTCCAGAGATTGCAAGACGAATCCGCTGGTGTATGAATCTGAGATACATGCGATTGACCGCATCAAGTAATGAGACGTGAGACAGCAAGGAAGAGGAAGCAGTCCCACAAAAATGGGAAAGAACTGTGAATGGAGAAATCGAACGTGCTCTTTATCTTTTGAAGGGAATTGTTCTAAACCACATTGTCTGCGTGTTGTTGCTTGAAAAAATGTTTAGACTCTATCCTTAGATGTCTGGATTTTCTTCAGTTGGTACATTCCGTTAGAGATAAATGTTAATTTATCGGGGAAAACAACATTTTGTACAGAACCTATTGTTGCTGGCAAATTAACGGATTCAGAAAGCTTTCTTCTAAACAAAGTGTCACAATAACAGACTTGGATGTCTCCTGATCCACTAGCTATCTTTATGTTGGATTCTCAAACACATTAATTAATACAACATAATTATAAACTGTATTTTAATCTTGTTAAAAGTTATTTCTGGGCAAAGAGAAGTGCAAAAATGTGATGCGAGTGATAAGAAACAAAATGAAATCAGTAACACTCTCAAGATATAAAGTTGTATCAGTTGTAGAAAATCCCTCATTGACGTTACAAAATAGGGGCTGAGAGAGTTCCTCACAAGTCGCAGAAGGAGGCTTACACCAGTCTGGAGAGGTAGATTTAAAAGCATCCCTATACAAAACTGCGGTGGAAAGCAAAACTATGAGATTTCCTGACCAAGGAAATTTCTTGCAACCTTACTGACTATTGCACTTCATTTTTTCTTGATTTTTATTTGTATTTGTACATCTTGTCTTTATAAGAAAGTAGAGATGAGTCAAGATAAAATTAGAAAATGATTCTGTTTTTAAAAAGAGGCTTTTTAGTACCCAAGTCATAACAAGTAGCATTTTGCATACTTAGGCATTTCTTTAAGTAGGTAGAATATAAATGAGAAGGAAAGTTAAATATCCTGCAATCAAAACATTACAATTATGCTAAAGTGGGGGCTTTTTCCTTTTTTTAATTACAGAAAGCACTCCAAAGACTTCTGCCAGTTGCAGTCCTGCTCCTGAATCTCCCATGAGCTCCAGTGAGTCAGTGAAAAGCCTGACTGAATTGGTACAGCAACCCTGTCCCGCTATAGAGACAAGTAAGGATGGCAAATCCCAAGAATCTAGTGAGCCGCCTGCTTCTGAATCCCAATCTACAACACCTTTGCCGCTGTCGGGCCACTCGGCACTCAGCATTCAAGAACTGGTTGCTATGTCCCCTGAGCTGGATACGTATGGCATAACGAAGAGGGTCAAAGAAGTGCTAACGGACAACAATCTTGGTAAATTGCTTTATTCACAGTTCTTGACCAAATTAAAAGTGTTCATGCTTTTATTTTTAAGCTATATTTCAGTAGACGTTTACAAGAATACTTGGGTTTGACTCTGGCCTAAGCTTTAATCTGTTAAAAAGATTATTTTTATTTTTTTTAAACTGGTAGAAAAATCTGTTCAGATTGTCACACTCTACTTAAAATGTCATCATACCCTTGCTCTTCTTAAGCTCTGCTCCTGGCTCACCAGCCAGATACTGCTCCCACCTCCCTAAATACAGTCCAGCAGGCTGTCAAGAAGACCAGAACCCCAAAGGCAGAGATCTCCCCCCTTGAGAAATGCTATTTTCCCCGTGCTTTTAGATTTAAGGCCCCAGTATTTTAGGCGTAGGTGACGTAGAGGAGTCCAGCATGGTTAGAGCGGGAGGTGCATCGCAAGCAAAAGCATAGCCTATCTGTAGAGCTAGAAGGGTAAATTCAGACTCAGTTGAGGTTTAGGTGAACCTGTAGATAAGTGGATGGGGCCATTCAGTTGTTTTGCTTAGAGATGTGCAAAACTAAGGCTGCCTGTGCTTACAGATGAGTTTTTGGGTGCCAAATGAAGTGTAATTTTCATATGGCTATGTATTTGGAATAGTCAAAGGGAAACCCACACTTAATACTGCCACTGTGCCTCTAAATCACTCTAGTTCTTCATATGCGTTTAACACTTGCTTCCCTCACAAGGCATTGGGAAACCTTTAGGAGTCCTTTGAAGTCTAGCAGGAAGGCAGTGAGGCTGCCCCAGCGTTACCTGCGCATGCTGCTGGGGCTTCATGGGATTCATCTCGCTGCGTTCAGGTGTTCAGAATAGATGTCTAAGGTGGTTGGGATGAATCACTCTCCAGAAGTACCAGTTTCTCTCCATTCACTACAGATGGGACCAAAAAAATAAGTTTAGATTTAGACAGCTGATGATATTTAGGTGAGAAGAATTCCATCCTCTGAACACTATGACTGTATAAGTAAAAACTCCTTTATTTTAGTATGTAAGGAAACCTTTTTTCAGTTAGACACAGAATAGCAGGGGTTATTATCTTAGATTTTTTTTTTTTTAAAGGGGAAAAATACTGGGGTGGGGGAGGTTGTAAGGTCTCATTTAACATAATCTGGGGAAAAAAGAAAATGGCCCTGATCCTGGACATACCCTGCATGAGAGTGTGTTCCACTGAACCCAGCAGAATTACTTGCTCATGCACATCGGCGTGGGCAGATTGTGGTTGCTCGTTCAGTGGACATAACGTAGAGATAAAGCCACAGTCATGGTAAGGGTTTGCAGGTTCAAGCCCCTAGTTTTTGGGCAAAATGCTGTTGAGTGCTGTACCTGCTCTGGTGTTCCAGAGAGGTTTGAAAAAGTATTTTTGTTTGCATTTGCTTTGATGCCATTTTTACTTAGTCTTTTTTATTTCCCATGATTTTTGTTTTCCTACAGTGTGGCTGACAAGCCTAAAAAGCAGCAGAAGAGCCAGGAAATGTGCCCCAAACTCTGCATTAGGTGTGGAACCAGTTTCAATGTCTCCTTTTGCGCCCTCAGTGTGCTAGTGCACCAGATTGACTTGGTGCACAGGTTTCTCTGTCAGGCCACAGGGCCTTGTGAACCTGTCTTAGGCAACTGCTGGTGGCTCTGTTGTTCTGATATCATCGGCCAGTAAAGACCACAGTTGTGCAAAACCATTCAAGATGTGTTTGGCGGGTCTCTCCTCCCATGCCTTTTAGCATTCGTTCAACAGTCACCGTTTCAGCAAACGACGCTGGCAGCGTTAACGCTGAGATGTTGCTGGTATTCCTAGTCCCAAAAGTCATAGTATTATCAGTGATTCCCTCTTGGGCAATATTTAACATGGAGAGGGAAGCAAATGCAGTGAGCTGTTGAAGGATTGCAATGGCGGGGATTTTGCAGAAAGGGCCAGGACTAACAATGAAACCAGCATCATTTACAGAAAGTTTTCTCCATGAGGAGCCATGTCAGTGGGAACAGGCATGAAGGATATTAGGGAAAAAGATGGGGAGGATTAGCAGTAGTTTTAGGAAACCTGTGCTTAAAAATATTCCAGTTATTAATAGCGCTCTGATGAAGATGGAGTGTGATACACCTGCTACCTCCTGAGAATGATTTCTAACACGTTCCCCGTTAGCTTGGGAGTTGTCCTGTCCTGCCATATCCTGGGATAAAATAAACGACATAAACGTCTTAGCTTTGTTCTTAACACCTAGAGAACATGATGTTACCTCCTTCCACGTTCACATTTTTAATTTTTAGGCTGTAGTTTGAAGTTCATTTCCTTTAGCAGCATTGCTAGTACCTGATCTGAGCTGCATGTTCCCGACCCTTTTGCAAATTTGTGCCAGTATTCCTGTTCACAAGGCCACACAATAAACCAGACCAGTTGATCTGAGTCAAAAGAGGCTACATTATTCTTGGTAGGTTGGTTTGACTCGGATCAGTTCCCTGCTCCGATTTACCGTGCAGGCGCAGTGGCCTCACTGGCATTGCACAGCGGCTGTCAGAGCTCTCCCGGCCACTGGAAGAAGTGCTCATCGCATTGCAGCTGGGGTCAGAAACTGTGGGGAACATTAAAGGAAAGTTACTTACAAAGGCAAATTGAAAGATTTTTAACGTAGCTGTCTTATCTTGATAGTAGCTGGCAGGTTTAAAGGTAAATGAACGAGGCCTTACTGATGTTTTTAAATACAAACAGGGAGTAGGTTAACTCTGCAACGTGCACTATCTAAAATTGGCCCTGAATTACTAATTTTGTCTCATTTTCCTGATACTGAGGGTAGTGGAAAATCGTTTATTACTTAGGAACTTAAGTAAATTTTGAAGTTAGGTTTCTATTCAGTCTGTAAGAACCATTTTCAGGGTTAGTTTTAGAGCTTATGAGCAGACTGTGTCATGTTAGCCCTGCCCTCATTTCCCCTTTCTGCCTTTCATCTCAGCTGCTTCCTCCAGAAGCTTTGCAGACCCACCTGCCCCATGCAGCTGAATGGGATGTTCTGCAGCTTCTGACTGGTCCCACGTTCCCTCTTCTTCCCATATAGGTGAAAAAAAATCCCCAGGGCAAAAGTCTTGGGACATTTTTCAAGAGGAGGAGGAGATTCATGGAGTTAAGCACAGGGGATGGGTCTATAGAGCAGATATTTTCCACAACCTGTTTGTGTCAGGATCAGGTGAGGCTGTGAAGGCAAGAGCTGATGGCGCTTTTGCAAGTGCGGGCATGTCCTGTGGACCTGTAGGACACATCTGCATTGTCCCTTAGGGATCTGTTTGTTGCCACTGGCTAAGGCTGCTGGCATTGCTAGGAAGTGAAGGAAAAATATTCTGCTTTGTCTTAGTGAGGGCATTTGAAAGCTGAGGGATCAGACACGAGACCCCAAGGCCTAAACTTGGTCAGTATGGAAAGATCTTCGGGTTACCTTGAAAATACATGATAGCTGTGCTTCTATCAGAAAACACCAGCGATGACTCACATGACTTCAGGCTCTGTCGTGTAACAAAAGCTGTTGCATATCAAGGCAGTTTAGCTTAGGAAGAACACTGAAGTGAAGGGGTTTAGAAAACCAGCTGTATGCTTGGGCAGACATTATCCACAGTTCTCGCTAAGTTAGGTCTTAACCATGTACAACCAGTGTTGCTAATGCACGTACAAATGCTGTACGTTGAAAAGCATATGCAATTTGTACCCTGCTAGATGATAGCATTTTGAAAGAGAACTGAAATTAAGCATTCTTACCTAGGAGTACTGTAGAGGCTGTAAAAAAACTGGAAGGGCTGTTATATTGTAAAATGTGATTATCTGCAGTTGGTAAAACACAGAACACCACAGGTAGTACAACACAGAAAATACACACGCATGTCTTTGAGGACACTTACATGACCGTTGCTGAATGAATGGGAGGTTGCATTGGTCTTGGTCTGTTGATTGCTTGAAATGTTTGGATTGCCCTGTTGGAACGAAGTTGTTGCACTATCCTTCTGCGTAAGAGCTAAGGACCCTCACTGCTCTCACTAGTTGCCTGCCTAGCTAAAAGCTCAGTTTATTTTTGTCTCATTAATTTTATTTTTTGCACACTGTTTCACTGTAAGGTCCCGGTCCCCAAAGGTGTTGAGCTCCCTGTTGCACTCAGATCCTAAGGATTAAACTAAAGCTCAATTTTTACATTTTTAGTGGGAGGGAGAGTTTTTATTCTTCTAAATGTTTCTTTTGGGTTTTCAAGCAATTCTGAAGTAAGAATAATTGATGAATGATCTCGTAGACATGTTTCTGTCTTTTTAGTTAGCCTCGTCTCTTAGCTGAATGAATTCATGCGATTTTCAATTTTGTATTAGGTCAGCGTTTGTTTGGGGAGACAATCCTAGGGCTAACACAAGGCTCTGTCTCAGACCTTCTGGCTCGCCCGAAGCCCTGGCACAAGCTGAGTTTGAAGGGACGGGAACCCTTTGTCCGCATGCAGCTGTGGCTGAACGATCCCAACAACGTGGAGAAGCTGATGGATATGAAACGAATGGAGAAAAAAGGTAACTTGGAGCAGACTGCTGACTCATGTTTTCCGTTATTTCAAAGATGACCGTGTCTTTTATAATTCTCCATAAATAGCATAGAGGCAGCATTGATCCAGTATTATGAAGGTTATGCAAAAGGACTTCGTGACAGCTTTTTCATAGCTTTATTTGATGCTAGCTCAAGCAGATACATCTCAGAAAAAGCCAAACGAAAAACCAACCCCAAATCCTGAATATTCACCAGCTGTCGTGAAATCATTGCTATATTCTCCTATAGATTAATTACTGAGGCCCTGGTGTATCACTGATAACTTGCCTTACCAAATGAGAAATGTGAGTTTGGGAGCTGGCTTTGGGTTATTAGTTAATAGTGCTGCAGCTGGTCACAGATGTTGGGCTGGAAGAACTGTGCATTGATTCCTGAGAGAGCTTCTTGCCAGTCCTGCACTGATGGTCGCTAGGAGGAAAGAAAAACGCAGTCTTTATAAAAGGGTATTTGAGAATAATTAAATTTGTAGCCTTTATAGGGACAGAGGAAGGTTATTGTGTTAATACGTGCTTGCATAAAATGGCTAGGTCATGAGTATGTACCTGTGAGACGTCTAAGTTGTTATTGGGTATCTTAGTAGGCAGTATATCCTGAAAATTTATCCTACTCTCTGTATTTTAAATTCATTAGTAAAAACAGTGGTTATTCAGAGCCCTGTTTTTAGTATGTTCATGTGATTTTACAAGAGAGACTCATAGGCTGCCATTATCAGCAGTTAACTAATTAATGATATATACATCTCTCGAGCTATCCCTTAATGATATTAGTACAGACAGCATTAATCGTCTGCACTGAAAGCGCTGCTGCTGACTGATGTCCTGAAAGCACTAACACATTTGATCAAGAACTTTGTGATTATATTAAAAATTGCAGTGAGGGAGCTTCTGGGAAAATTGTAGCCTTGCATGCTTTTAACAAGAAATTCAAATCCTTGTCATAGTAACCAGCATAATATAATGCAGTGCAGTATCTTATCGCAAATTGTGTATGATCTTCCGTGGGGAGTAAAATCCACTTGGGTTACCCACTTAAAACTGTAAACCAAAGGGAGCCATGGTGGTTTTTGCTGTATTAGAAACATGGCAGAAATAAAATTGTCAACTAGCTGGATTTTTATAGCCTCAAAGAGAATATCACCCATAATGCAGGAAAGTAAAATAAAAATAATTTAAAAGTAGCACTGACAATATCCTTTCAAAACTATTTTCTAAACTGGATTCTTATCAAATACTGTGCAATACATATGCTCTATAGATGGCACCTGAATAGAGATAAGGCTATAAATCATTAAGACTCTGTACTGCGCTCCTGAACTGTGTAAGTGCTGTCCTCATAGCAGAGCACTCTAAAGTGAATTGAAGCCTGTATTTTCTGCAAAATCCTTTCATGCAGGTAAGGATCCTGTGACTTAACCTTTTAAATTGCTCTAGAGCCACATTAAGAATTTAACTTTCCCTTCAGCTAATGTCAGTTAAAGAACAATGCAACTGTATCTGCTACCAGTGAAACATTATTATCAATTATTTCTCTGCCACATTTTATTAAGGGAGTAAATTAATAATTATGATAAAGGTGAGCTGCATATATCTTTTTTTCTGTTCTGCCAGTCTGAAGTTTCTGCTATAAATGTCCATTTTAAGAGATTCTGAAAATTTGCAATGTACATTAACTAACCTCTTTGGAGGAAGCCGGCGGTTCACGCTCACTAGACTGAGACACCCTGCACCACCTTTCCTGCCTTGGAAGAGTTCATTCCTCTCTCTTATAACCTCCCGGTGTGTGTGCCGCTGGTAACATCACACTCCTCACTGAACAGTACTGAAGCCTGCTGTCAGGAGAAAATTTAATTCCCTTTATTTCCCCATTATTTCACTTTTTAATAATCTTGTTCAATACCGCATAAGATAAAAATTATATTAAAAGGGGCTCTGTTTTACCTCAGTGGGCAGCCGCTAGCTCTGCAATAGTGTCTGCTACGTCTAGAGCTCAGCACATGCTGGGGAGTCATCCCAGAGGGACATGGTGGTGCTGGGTTGGCAACAGAAGGGGAAAAAAAGGTAATAAAAGTCGGGGGATAGGGCTGGCCTTGACAAGTTGGTCTCGGATCCAGGTCCAGACCTTTGCCCAAATTACATTTGGGTTTAGTTGGGGGTTTTTTCCATAGGTCTCTTGAGAAGTAGCGACTGATCAGACAAAAATCTAACTTGTCCAAAAATGAAGTGTGTTTGCGACTTGGATTCCAGTTTGAGCCTTGCTGTCACTGCATATGTGCTGAATGATCTCCTTATGTTGTCTACACGCAGCACATATGTTTAAAATAAGAATTAAAAAGGAAAAGCTTTTATAAACGTCATCTAAAGTTTCCAGAGAGCACCATTAAAGCCTAAAGCTTAGGTGCTAGTTCAGCTCATGGCGAAGTGCCAGGATTGTGCCTTTGGCCCAATGGAAACTTGTTCTGATAATCTATTGTCCTGCAGAAAAACAGTTATGGCAGAGCAGCGGGACATCCTCTTTATTTTTCTGTTAAGGGAATATGTGCATTAATATAATTTGTTCCATTCACGAGAGACCCCCAGATAAGCCTTTGCACCTTTTGTGATCCCAGCATGAGGGTACAAAAGCAGAGGTAGGCATTAGGGCATGAGATTTTTCCCAAGCTATCACAGCTCCAATGCTGTCCTTGGGAGTCTAAAGATGGGAGCTCTGACCTGCCAGAAATGCCATCCTGTGGGGAGCAGAGATTCAGAGCATCCTGATGCTCTGAGTGTCTCATGTTAACTCAGTTGCCTGACCGAATTCCAGAAACTCCAGTTAGAGATAGCCTAAACACCTTTTACATCTTCCACGCAAGGTTCTGTTTTGTCTCATGGCCTCCTTTAAGCTGCTGCACGTTGCTGAAGTGATAGATGCTGTCTTTCTGCCCTCTTGGTTGTGCTATCAGAGGAGACAAGAGAACCTTGTATATCGTTTGCATGTCAATGCAAGTTTGAAATAACACCTAGGAGTCTTTGAGATTAAAGACCTTATATAAATGTGAGATTATATTGCTGGAATGATTAATTCCATGGTCGAAGGTTGTAACAGTTCCTTGAAGGCTGCAAAAATAAGGCCAATAGATCACCTTGAAATAATGTGTTTACCTGTGGTCACTTTGCAGTTCTACATCTGGTTGGAACAACTTAAATAGGTGATTTTTTTAATGAAGTTTATTTAAGAAGAAAAAAGCAAAACCAAACTTTGCTTTTTATGGTTATTTCAAACACATGCAGGACTATGTATCATGGCAGAGTGATGGATCATGAGCAACTCATGTTCTGTTCCATATCAGTGATCTTACAGAATAGGCAATCCACAGGTAATCTGTCATATTCAGAAAAAACAAAATGAGGACCACGCAGATACCCCCAAAGGTGACAGAGTGTGTTCAAAATTCACTTTGATGGTAGTAAGACACAGTGTAAAAGGGCCCCAGTGGACATACCACCGTGTAGAGGACAGGATGCTGAAACCCACTGGAGACAGAAAACATAGCCAGTCCTTTGGGGAGCTTTGCCAGAAGAAGTTGGCTTGTGTGAGAAGGGCTTTCAACAGTTCAGTTTATTTGATTGCATTGAATTTTTATTTGTTGTGCACCCTCAGCCTAAAGGCAGAGCTGTGGGGAGAGACACATTTATTTTTTGAAGAATTTGCTTGCTGACTGGTGTGACGTGCCCCACATTGGTCCCTGGCTCCAATCGAAGCTCCTGGCGGTTGGAGATTTAGTGCCTGCTGGATTGATGTCAGGCTGGTGTAATCTGGAACTTAATAGCCGAGGTTATCAAATTGCAGCTCTTGAATACCTAAACTCTTAAATATCTAGAAGGTATTTAACAGGCCATTAAATATTTTATTGACAAGATTCATCTATATTTGCCATTTGCAGCCCCCTCATTAGCAATGCTCATGCATAATACTGCCAGGTGCAGTAAATCCCACCTCTCTTTGCCCGGTGTAAATCAATCAAGTCAGTGACAGCGTTTACTGGGACTCTTTCCGTGCAGAATTTGCCAGGATAATTCAGTCCCCGTCAGGGACGAGAGTTAGCGGTGGTATCACAGGCTTCTGCCATCAGCTTCACCGAGCTCCATCAGTGCGGCAAGAGCTTTCTTAAAAGTATATGCATTTTTGAAAGAGCCTTGCGTAGGGGAGGAGGATGCTGTGAGCTGTTTTTCTTTCATAACCTGTCACCGCTATAGCAAAGATCTGTAGGAGAAAGCAGCAAACGCCTGACGGATTATTCAGCCCATCACTGGGATCTCCAGGCTCCAGGCGCCATCGTGTGTTGGAGACTGTGGCTGCCTTCAGCTTCCATAGTCATATTTTTAATTCAGAGACCTTAGTGTACACCTGGAGTGTTTAACAACTAAAACCATTTAAGTTGAAATGAAGTGCAACTGTCCTAATCAGATGCTTATGTGGAAGTTCACCACTGTTGAAGGAGTGCATTTGAAATAAGTCATGTTAACTGAACCCTGTTATTCATGTCCCACATTCATTGAAAAAGCAGAAAACTCCGGCAGGTTTCCAGTCGATTTACCCTCTTTTCTTCCCTTTCTTTCTTCTTTTTCTGCCTCTTGCATCCTCCCCACATTTGCTTTCCTCTGATCTCTGATGATGCCTCTTCCTTTCTGTTCTCTCCAAATAGCCCATCCACGCATCTACAACCTGTCATCTTCGCATTTATTCCACAGCTCGTATATTCATTGATTTTGCATTTGTATTCAGCCAGGGCTGATCCAATGCACTTCTCTTTCAGCCTACATGAAGCGGCGACACAGCTCTGTTAGCGACAGTCAGTCTTGTGAGTCCTCATCTGCTGGAATAGACTACAGCCAAGGAGCCAGCCCGCAGCCGCAGCACCAGCTGAAGAAGCCCCGGGTGGTGCTGGCACCAGAAGAAAAGGAAGCTCTGAAACGAGCCTACCAGCAAAAGCCATACCCATCACCAAAAACCATTGAGGAACTCGCTACGCAGCTCAACTTGAAAACCAGCACCGTGATCAACTGGTTCCACAATTACAGGTATGAGATCTCCTGGGAGCCCTGCTCATAAAGGATTTATTTTATTTGCTTTGGCAGGGTGCTACTCTGCTTCAGCAGACTGTGTCTGCTTCCGCTAGCGTTGAGCAGTTGCACAGAATGAACAGTTTCGACATCAGGGAGGTTCTGACTAACAGTAATGCTAATGCTCCGGACTAATTTTAAGTCATCCCTGAGGAACAGCAATATTCACATATTGATGTAAGTTGTGCTTTTAAATAGAAAGTCTCGCTTTTGGGGTGGGCATGGATTTAGAGGTGTCCACTACCGAATATTTATAAATCACATTGCAGTAAGCAAGACTGGTCTTTCTTACTTGCATATGCACACTCATGCAGACATATACTCACACGTATATACACAGATATAAGTGTGTGTTAATGCCTGGGGTGCTTGGAAGTGTCCTCTACTGGATGGCAGCAGAATTGCACTGCTTTCATCGTATAATTTTCCCACATAAGAGCAAAATAAGATTTTCTTTTATGTCTTGGATCACCGAGCTCTGAAAATAGGCACAGTATGCGCTGTATTTCTGGGAAGCTCCGCACAGTCATGAAGGACAGAGAACCGATAACCCTGAAGTCAGATGTGGCCACAGATTTATTTCATTGTTATGATTAAATCAGTGAGTTCCGATGAAATGAAATAAGATGTTGGTCTGTTTAGTTCCTTCCTCATATTAGAGGGAACCTTCTCCACATTTGAACCATTGAAGTAGTTTTTGGCCTAGAGACACTGATAAAAAGAAACATGCTGCAATAGCATATAAGAATTACAAGGATTTGAATAAACCTATTATCAACTGTGCTTGGGATAGGGAATCTTAATTAGTGCAGCAGACTTTTCTCCAAGAAATTTGTGCTAATGAATATTGAACAGGTACAGTTAAGATACCAGATTTAATACTATTCTGCTCCTTCACTCAGAGCCAGTAGTGTTCCTAATTAGTTCAAATTGCTAAACTTGTTTGGTTTTAGAGGCTGCTAACATTTAAAGGGTATTTTCCACTTTGGCCCTTCTCAGCTTTTAACAGGGAGGTTGCTGAAGCAGAAGCAGCACAGTTGAATGAGATATCTCAGAAATATTGTGCACAATAGTTAAATAATGTTTACAGTAAACAAGATAAAATTTAAAAATTATAACCAACGAGTAATCATATTTACACTGAATTTCATTGACTTGAATCCACTACAGATGCAGCCTCTTTCACTGCTCAGAGTTCTCCAAATGCAGGCGCCTCTTCCAATTCCCACTTCTAGGCAATTATACACAAGTTGGAGGATTGCCTATGAAAATATGTTCCCTTCGGCCTGACAGCAAAATGTGCTGTTCTCACTTACGCAGACGAGTGCGGGAGCACTGGTGGCATGTGTCATCTTCCTCATTATCATGAGATCTCCTGTTTAGGCGTGTTGCGAGAAAGCGTGACAAGTCATGATTGATCAGCATGTTTAGCCACACCAAGCTATACATTAATGTAGACTAGGTGCTGACAGTTGTATACAAAATAAAAAATGTATAAACAAGGTGCTGTAGGCTGGTGGGTAGCATGAGCCTCACAGCACTGAGTGATCCAGACCTGTTCCCAGATGTGCTGCTGAGTCTCCAGGACTTTAAAGAGATGTCTCAAGCCCGTTTGGAGCCCTGAGTGCTCTGAGTGGTTGCCACCACTGAAGAATCAAAACACATGCCTGTTCTTTTCCTCTGTACAATAATTTTCTTAGCTTTTGTTCATGAAGTACTCTTAAATGATTTGCAGAACATTGCAGAAGTGGTAAAAGTTACATGTTCTATTAGGGGAACAGGCTCTGACTGTTCGGCAGCTCATGTGTTACACGAAATGGGTAGTCTTTCCCCTCTTCATCTTCTCCAGGCCACACTTAACTTTATCTCTTTTATACTCTCCCTCAGCCATTTCTTTTCCAAAATGAAGAGTATTCATAGTGAAGCAGTTCCACATCTCAGACTATCTAGTTATTCTTGAATATATTTTTTTTTCTTTAAAGTAACATCAGGTAAGGCAGGGTACAGATTTGGACAAGTTTGTCTGCCTCTCTCTTGGGAATCCTGTTGCAGTGATGCTTTTCCTTTGGGACTCAGCCCAAACCTTGCTTTCCAAAGGTGCTCGCTGAGGCAGAACATACCTTTATATCCACCAGATGGAAAGGCAGCACTAGCATTTTTTTTCTGCAGCAAAAGAGACCAAAAAAAAAAAAAACCCTCAGCAGGCAAAGAAATAATTGACTTCAGAATAAAAATAGGTATAAAGGATTTTGACATGTCTGCAAACTTCTCCAAGTCTATGGCTTTGTATCCATACCATTCGCATAGCTCTCAGAACATAAAAATAAATATGCGTTAACTTTGTGTTACAGGACACATCAGTTTGAGGCTCTGTTGTCTTAAGAATGGTGCAAAAGAGTAGGAGGTAGGGATTTCTGTCCCACCCACGTGTGGAAACTGAATATAAACTCGCTAAGGTCGCAGAGATAATACTACAGGACCATCAGGAATTCAACCAAACTTTGTTGGTTTGTAGTCTAGGCGCTCTTGGATCCTAAATTTCATTGCTCTTACTCCGGGCATTTTTTAAAATGAACTGTGGCATTGTGCTCGTTTAGATGATGTGTGAAGGCTTGTACAGGGAACTTCAACATATATCCCAGGAGATGTCTGATATTTTGAGTTACACTGATGAATGCCAACAGGATGTGTTGATGTCGAGGCCAGCACCTTCCACCGAGAGGAATGCTCTCTGGAATTTCCTAGCTGCTGTCACCAGTTCTTCTTCACCATAGGGATTTAATTACTATGTTAATCAGGGGCCAAACTAGATTCCAGAAGCAAAACATTGGGTGTGAATTCCAGGGATTTCCACAGACATCAAACCTGTATTCTGTGGTCAGATACTCGGTGAGCATGTCATCGTTCGGTGTCTTGCTGGAGCCGAGGTATTTTAAATGCCATGCAGCCACAGAGCTCTTACCCATTTCCTCTCCTGGCTTGGGGATTGTTACAGACGCAGCATGTTCTGGATCAATGTCCATGCAGGGAGATGATAGGCATAAATAGAGCCTGATAATCAATGTTGCAGGATGCATGCGATTAATGGTAATAGAAAATTAATGTTAGCACCTGTGGTCTTCTGTTAGGTGAGTAATATTCTCCTAGGGAAAATTACAGACCCCCTAAATCCTTCAGAAGTGTAGAGTCAGCAAGTACTGCTGAAATACTCTGTTGCATTTCAAGTCAGTCAATAATATCGTTAGCTTCAAAAGCAGTATTGAGATGCTATTCTGCATTTATCCTCTTTTTTTTTTTCCATTTTGTGCTGTCTTCCGTAGCACATTTAGGGAAAAATGAAAAAATCATACAGCCATCAGCATTGGGACAGCATTTCACTTGTGATGTGCAAGACCCTTAGCAGTTCTCCCTGGCTAAAACCAAAAGTGTTATCTTCACTCTGAAAGATCAAGTTTTGCTAGACTCTCCCTGTGTCTGTAGTCTCATCCCTGACCCCTCTTGTTTGCAAATTAGGACCTGAACAGTGGTCGTAACCTCTCCTACTGACAGAGAAAGAATTAGCCTAGTCCCTAAGATTTTTTTCATAAACTGCTCTGTACTTGTGAGGATATTGGGAGCTCCTAAACAGAGAAGGAAGAGGGAGGAAGGACTAAGTTAAACGACAAAGGTAGTGTGTTTGGGGTATTATTGCACGCTTCAAGTAATAGGAGGCGCAAGGTGGTACACCAGGCAATTTTAACGACACGTGGAGTGAATTAATTCCCCTGAAATGCACTGCTTGCCTTGTCACTAGTCATGTTCTGAAATCGATTTTTTTAAACAAAAAATGAGGCAGAAGTCAGACTAGCTCATAGACTGACAAACTGTCAAAAGGCTGTGCTTCCCCAGAGTGGTTTCAGAACAACGGATTTCGTTTCATCTTCGTTTCTCCTTGGTATCCAGGAGAACACCAAGGGGATTGTCCAGATTTTTTCCTTGTTTGTTTTTTGTTTAAGCAAATTGTGGCTTGTTTCTAGTAGCAATCTGAATTGTTTTGTATTTGCAAGCCATTTTCTTCTGGATCTGCTGGAAATGTATTCATATTTTTTAAATCATCCATTTTCTTGTCCAGTGTATTGTGAAGTTTCACCTTCCTGAATATCAGACTTTCAGTGGGAACGGGAGACTGTAGAGCCTTTCATCTCTGTCCCTTAAACCACATCCAGTGCTGTAAAAATTGAATGTACATTTATGAATGTTATTTAATTTAAACTTGAAAAAAAAAGGAAGATGATCTGTCACTGGCTTTCACCAGTCATTTTAGTACAAATTGATTACCTGCATAAAGTTTATATTTTTGCTTTATTCTCTAATGCCTGCTGAGGTTACTATACCATCAGATTTACAATAAATACACAAAATCCTGGTTGGAGTCAGAGGGGTCAGTCTCAACACTGAGTACTCTAGAAGTTACCAGAAATGGCTTATTTGCTTAAAAGTCTGCCCTCCCACCATGCTGTGGAGGAGCCCCCGGGGCTGTCTGGGGTTTGCAGCCTGCGCCCTCCTAGCACAGCAGGCTTCTCAGTGGCCAGGGAAAATGAAATTAAGAGCATCTTAACAATATTTCGTATTCTTCCAAACACCTTTTCAGTCAGTCCTTTGGGTTTGAAAGTGTGAGCATTTCCACTGACCCAGGTTGGTGCAGCTGTTCTGCAGCCAAGACAAAATGGCGTCTTGTGGAAGGGCATTTTGAATGGCGGCTCTGGTAGAGCGTGGTGCCTCTGAGTGACCCCTGGCAGACTCACCATCCCTCTCCCCTGTCTTCTAGGTCTCGCATCCGCCGGGAGCTGTTCATCGAGGAGATCCAAGCCGGGAGCCAAAGCCAGGCTGGGTCGAGCGACTCTCCTTCTGCCAGAAGCAGCAGGGCCGCTCACAGCTCCGAGGGAGACAGCTGTGATGGCGTGGACGCAGAAGGCCCACCTGAAGGAAAGCCGAGTGGCCCGGAGGCGGATGAGTACAGCAATGCAACCACAAAGTCTCAGGGAGGGCCAGCAGAGTCGGCTTTCGAAGCGGGGGAAGAGGCACTGCAGGGCGCCAGGTCTTCAGAGAAAGCGGAGCCGTTCCAGGCGGAGAGCCTGGAGGACACCGACGACGAGGGCAGGCTCAGAGCACCGCGCCAGAGCTCTCCGCCGGCATCACAGCGCCCGGGAGAAGCTCTCGAGACACTGCCAAACTCTGCCACGGAAGGGGATGCCTCTACCTCAGCTGCCTCCACCTCAGTCCTTACAGGGGAGAGCTCCTACAAGTCAAAAGAAAGTTCAGAGAAAATCTCCAGTGTGCCAAGTACGAGCTCGACACCGGCCGCAGGCTCGCAGAAAGCCAACTCTCTTCAGAGCTTGTTTGGCTTCTCCGAGGCGGCGAGCTCCAGGAACACGCGAGACAGCTCCTTGAGGAAAAAGAAAGCGGCAAACTTGAACAACATCATCCACCGCTTGGAGAAGGCTGCGAGTCGAGAAGAGGCCGTCGAGTGGGAGTTTTGAGATTAAACTCACCCAACTCTGGAGAGCTGGGAAGTGAAACTGGACCTCTACTGGTTTTATTGTGTTGCGCACTTAACCGCCCTGCGGGCCACAGGGCAAAAACGCCATAGGCCAAGGTGCATATAGAAAACAAAAAGGAGCGTTAAGCCCAATTTATGTTTGTGTTTTCGAGGAAGAAAACTGAAATGTGTAGTCAAGCTTTTTTGTACCCTGAAGTGTTTTTATTATTGCCCTAAGTGATTTCCACAATTTCTGGAATAACTCATACAGCTTTGCCTTGTGCCCTCCTCTTTGGTGTGGGCTTTAAAAAAAGAAAAACAGAAAAAAAAGAAAAAAAATCAAACCCACATATTAAAAGGGGGCTTTTTATCTGCCATCTAATGGCTACAGAGCGATAATACACTATTATCTTCTTAAACCAGGAAAAAAGGGGAGATTTTTCAAAAAAAAAAGAAAAAAAAAAGAAAGTTTTTTGTAGCTGTTCAGTTGCCACTAAGAGATTGCACAGTCAACCGACTCTAAACACACTAGTTTGGATTCCTACATATTTTCAAGAAAAGAAAAGAATCTTGTTGTTTGAAACTTTGAATTAAAAAAAAAAAACACATTTACTCCACATATTTTTTAACAAAACAAAAAAAAAGTCACATCAGGAAAATATCTTAATTTGTGGTAGCTGACTTAGTGTTTTCTTGTAAGTGAAATAGAATATTGACACGTAGTGCACATTGTTTCATAGCTTTAACTGATTCTGGTCTTTTGCAGACCAGAATTTGTTTAATACACTCCATTTTAGGCCAAATCAGGACAAAAAAAAAAAAATCTGAATCTAGGTATTTTATAATCTGCTTTTTAACCTCTAACCACAGAGCACGCTGATCAGACCTCATATCTAGGAGGTTTAGGAGACAACTTAGAAACAGCATGTACTTGATCATTTCACTTGGTTCGTAGTGTACAGAATTTCCTTTCAGTAAAGACAGATCGCTCAAAAAACGTTGGCCAGTAACATTTCAGCCTGCTACTTCGGGGACGTATTCCATAACCCGAAATATTCAGCTTACCTGGAATCGATTAAAGCGTAGTTCACGTGTACGATTGCTGTCACACACCACTAAGAGGGGACTGGAGCTGCCTCAGATAAAGAACTTTTCCTGCTGTTGGTGGCCATTTACTGACTCTCTTCCCACCACAAGCACTGATTTTAAATATGTTTTAGTTGTGGGAAGCTTGTTTTTGCGTGGAAAAAAGAGTACGTGGCAACGACCAGACGGGCTCTTACCGGGACGGAAATAGCCCAAACTCCAAACCAAAACATCCGTGCTCTTGAGTCCCAGTCTAGACCATTCTGCCCTGCAGAAATACAGCCTTTTTCCATTTATTTTATGCACAGGTTAGGGCTGATCAAAGTACAAATCAAATTCTAACTTGTCTCTAACTCCTCCTGTTGTCTATATGTATATGCGTGAGCATAGAGGTGTGTGGAAGGATGTGTGTGCGTGAGTGTGTGCGTGCAATTTTATACGTCTGTGTATTTTCTTACGTACTTGTGCACACATAGAGTGCATTACTGCCACCTTTTTTCAATAAGCTGTTTTATCAGTTATGGCTTCTACAAGTTTGCTAATTTAGACTCCTTTATTGCCATATCTTTAAAACTAACAATAGATGATTTCGGAATATATATATATATATAAATATATATATATATAATTTTTTTTTGCTTATTTATAGGTGCTGTATTTTATTATCTGATTGTTAGGAAGGGATGAAAGGGGGCAAATATTCTTTAGAGGGATAGACTGCCGGCAGTATTGGGTATAATTTACAAGATGTAGTTGTCATACTGTATATTATTGATTGAAGACTTTTTGACCGTATTGTGTATCATTGAACTTTTGTCTTAGGTCAGCATCTTTTTGATGACACTTTAATGGTGCATTCATTACTTCTTAAGTTTAATTAATATTACTTTTCTGATTTTGGGGGAGGGAGGGATGGGAGAGGAGTTCCGACTTTAAAGGTATGTTCCCAATATTACACCTCAGTGTGCTTGTATTAATTCATTAGTAGGATTTTTGACTGTAAGATGTGAAACCACATTTCTTGCATGATGTTTTAGAACTTATGTATTTCATTTACAGTCTCTTAACATGAACAGCAGCACTTAGCGCAAGTTTTCACAAATTAAGAATCAGTACACTAAAATCAATCCTTTTCATGATTAAGAAAAGAAGGCTCTAGGAGGCTGAAAGGCAGGGATTTATTTCCTATTTTTACTGCTAGCTGTTTCAGGATACCTCCTTGGGTAATTGGGGACTTGTGATGCAAAACTAAAATTGAGAAACAGAGAGAGCAACTGCCCCTTTCTGTGATGAGCTGAGGAGACAATTTATTCTAACAGAGACCAGTATGTGACAGCACGTGCTGGAAGCGGTTACGGCTTCTTATCTGGAGTGCAGTTAGTCCGCGGGAATGGCCAGCGAGGGAAATAACGTGGGGAAGCAAAGTGTTACCTCTCCGTACCTGTACAGTGTCCTGGTTTGGCTTACAAAGCACAGCTCCATCGATAAATGCACGTCCTGGTAAAAACACACATACCTTAATATAAGTCATAATAAGATGCGTCTTCAGCCAAGAAGCAAAACTTCTGACTAGAAGATGCAGATATTTTCTTATGTTCTTTTTTTTTTCTTTGTGGTTGTTTGGTTCAGGTTGGGTTTTTTTATTAATTCTAGGCAATACACTTGCCAGTCTGTTTCTACTGTCCTTGTCTGCTGATTTGAGATCCAGGTGCTTGATGCAGTCAAGTGGTTACTCTCGGCTTTCTCGATAGTGAGGTTTTTCTTTCTGTTTGACAGTTGTCTTTTTTTTTCAATTAATATTCCCCAAACTGTTCTTGTGCCTGTGTCTAAACGATTGCATTCCATGATGCTTACTGAGAGCTCTTGCTGCATTACACGACAGCAGAACTGTATTCACAGGTTGAACACAAATGCAGCACTTAAGGTCAATCTCTCTTCTTAATAAGCAATACGTAAGTGCCTTGAAACTTATCTCTCTTTTTTTTTTTTCCTGTTTATCTTTGTTTTGCTTTTCAGGTTTCCACTAGTTCTTTAGGATTCTTTAGCGTCTGCCCAGTTTCTAATGCTGTAATGATTTTTAAAAAGCATATCTGTAGCTTGCCCTAGAGGAAATCTTTCTTTTATAACACTAACTGTTAATTCTAAGCTCCATTATTACATTCGAATCATGTAATTTCGCTGGATAAAGACAGCATTCATAAGTCAAAAGTCATTCCATCCTGCCAAGGGTTGTCGTCGGTATCTATTATAAAATTAATCAAATAAAATGCTGTCAGTATTTCCTATATTTTTGGCACTTTATTAATGGCTTAGCTCCTTTTGTTGCTTCATATTTAATGATCTGCGTTGAATGTGGATTAGCCTGCTGAGATGCTGTTGGGGTGACCTGGGCCATCCTGCCGGGAGTCACTTTGGGTTCCTCAGTGACCACCTTATTTAAGGGCACAGGCAGACGAACACCCTCAGATCGAGCTCGTGGCGTTTAAGTGATGTTCCCAGCTGTCTGTTCCCGTTATTTTAGCTAAGGTCACAGCTGCTTTTCTGTTTCAGTGGAAAGTAAAATGGATTAGCTTGGACTACTGCTGAGATTCTTTTGTTGGAGATGAGTTACCTACTGGCTTTCCAGACTGGCAGAGACCTCCCCGGTTTAGAGACTGAACTTCAGCAACACTGAATGATTTTAGCTGTAATTCCGATCAAGTGCAGAATTTGAAAATAACACTTTTAGGAAAATGTGTATTGGAATAACTTTTTTTAATTAATTAAAAGGATAAAAAGTTGGAGGAGAAAAATGCCAAAGAGTAGCGTGGTGGCTTTTTACACTCTTGGGTCACTGATTACACGGGAAGGGAAGAGGCGTTATTTAGGTACGTTGGCACGGGGCTCGTCTCACGGGGCAGTTGTTTTGTAGACCACAGAGCGTGGCAACAGAGCCCTCGCTGACGATGTTTCTTTTCCTGATGGATAAAATCACAGGAAGTTTTCAGAAAATCTGAAATGCTAGCGTCTGGGTTTTTTCTGAGGTTCTTTAAAAGCATTTTTATTTTCTCTTTCTGTTTCCAGTTCCGTGCTCTTACTAAAGCTGTGGATGAAGGGCCCAGGCTATTTTAACAGAAATACCTTTATACTGCAGTTAAAATTGTCGTTTTTTTCTCTCTGGATGGTTAGGGAAGGAAAACAGTGTAATACTTTGCTAAAAGCAAGGGAAGAGTATCCCTTGGCAGAGGGGGTCATACAGTATGATTGCCAATACACTTCCATTTTTGAGGATACGGATTTCAGACAACAGAATTGCACGTTTATTGGCAGAAATGCATTTGATTACAATTGCTGTTGATGCCATAAAATATGACCATTTTATTTATTCATCTCTAAAAAAACCAGAGCCACTCTTTAAGGGAACCTGTATCAGTGCACTCTGCCCATATTGCGAATTAGTGAGTCCTTTAGTAATAAACTCCTTGCTGTAACGGGAAAGATCTATCTTACAGTTAAAAAGAAGAACAAGTAGATGTGCCTTTCTCATTAGGTGAAAGATCTTTGCATTATTTTTATGTAACTTATGGGAATGGTGTAGAGAAGGGGGTTCGTGAACATGACAGAATTCTATGCAATATTCGCTGATCCAATTACTTAAAAGTTGCTATTTTTCGGTCCTTTAATGGGAGAAATAGTAAGTTAGAGAAGCGCATCATTCTGGTGGTAATTCAAACTACAAAGCTGATAAATTCACATAAAATAGGATTGAGGGAAGTCTGACAAAATAATGTAATGACATAATGGAAAATGCTAACAGTGATTGCAGTCCCCACTAGCACAGCTGCAGTCAGAATTCTGTCATTTTCCATCTTAAAATTATTAATTTCAATTATTCTTAAAACTTACATGAAATAAAAATGCTCCTAGTGAAAACAGGGCAGGTTAGAAACAGGGAAAAAAAATTAAAATTTGACCATATATAAATTACGAGAATACATGAAAAAAAGTAATTGTTTTTGGACAGCGCTTTGCACTTAAATCCAAAATAGTTTATTTAAACTGAAATGTCGCGGTAATCTGGACTAGTGCCTTTTTAGCAAGGTTACAAAGAGATTGGTAATCTTAGCAATTTGTTGCAAACCGAAAGTAAAGCAGTGACATTTTTAACGTGCAGATGGAGGGCACTATTTTTGCTTCGTTTGTGTCTCTTTCTACCAAGTGAGTTTCTTCCATTATCTCTTTTTCTTCTTTGCCCAGCGTCCGTGCCCTAGGATATTCTCTGTCTTAGAGCCACTGCGTATGGCTGAGCTGTGAGCGCTTCTTGAAGACTATCAGAAACGGAGGAGGAGGAGAAGAAAAGTTGGTTCTTAGGTGGGGGCCGGATTTCACCTTTGCTAAAACCAAACCAAGTCTTTCCCGTGAGTGAGTGGCAGCTTTGGCCCTGAGGAGACAAGCTGCTGATAGCCTCATATTCCTAATTTTAACTCTCGCAGATAAAACAGCTGCAAAGCAGTATTCAGTTCGCTCATATGCTGGCCTGTTACTTTCCCCTTGCACTTTCTGTTGCCCTGCTGTTTGAACATCAACATTTTCTTCCCTTGTGTTGCATATACAATCAACTTATTTTTTAAAAAAAGAATTTTAAAATTCTGTACAAACAAAAGATTTTTTTTTTTTCCCCCCAGCAGTTTAAATTTTGCAAGGAGTTTCACATTGCAAGGAGAATCACTGGCATGGAAAGCACAAGACCTGAATTTCTTTTCTGGCTCAACTGTCTTAGTTTGAAAAGTGACTTACCGGTCCCTGTCTCCTTCACATCCGTATTTGAGCTCTAAAATGTAAAAATATTTCACTGATTTGTATTTTCCTCCCCAACCCTTTTATGGGATATATTGACTATGTCATGTAAAAAATATAGTTAATAATGAACTTTATAGCAAGAAAAGCCCTTTATGCTATGCCTAGGGACTGATCTGTTCTACGTGACCAGGTCATGTACTGTACCCTACCCTATTAATATGCAAGGATAAAAAGTTTTTACGCTCTGAAGGTGAAATTTATCCTTTTGGAGAAGGTTAGCGTTAGGCCTGTGCACTTAAGTTTTCAAAAAGCCTTAAAAACAGGTATGTAAGTGGTGCCATCTCTCTCCTCAGGGATGATTTCCCCCCCAGCCAAGCGGTACTGTGGCATATTTAATATAAGTTATTAGTTGTAAGGTCATTTTCCAGTTGAAGAAAGTCATTCATTTAACTTTTATTAGTGAGCCTCCTCACTGGCATCCTCTGGTACAGCCAAGGACGGATGGAGGCGTCACCCTTGCGTTTCTACAACTATTTTGTGAATGTGAAAAGAACCTGATCTGATTCCTGGGCTTCGTTTTCATTGCTACTCACAAACGCGTTCGGGCACTAAAGTGCATTAAAAGGAAATGCCTCCATTTAAAAAATTAATAAGATTATTTTATTTTTCCTTGCCCAGCTATTTTACGAAGGACGATTGCTGCCATTTTTCAAGCTTGCTTTACTCACGCTGATGTTAGTAGATTTTTGCCACAGTTCTGTAGATTTCTTATTATTAAAACTGTTGGTTTCACAGTATCGGTTTCTTTATATTTTGAAACAGCCAGGTGCAGAGAATGACTGAATTCTTAACCATAATAGCGCAGGAAACAATACATCAAAAGTAGATGCCTAATGTCCCCATGACATCATGTCTTTGACTTTTTGTTTGAATTTTAGAGATATTTGTACTACGTAGTACAGTCTTCATCCAAAGATCCTTGGAAATGGAGAGTCATGCCAGGAATTCCCTGCCGTTGTGGTGACATACCTGCTTTTTGCATAGTTACTGTGTAATTCTGTGGTAATGTTCGTAACAGCACAGTCTCTCTGTTGATAACAAGAGTAACGGCGTTAAGTTGCGTTATCCTCTTCAGTCGATGCGGGTAATTAATATGCATTTTTAGGAGTTGTTAAATGTGTATATGTACATGATTCCAGTATGGAAAAGCCCCTCTGTATATGTAGTAGTTACATGCTTGGTCTTAACGGTGCAGTAGAATTGCTACAGCCAAATTTGTTAAATCATTTGGGGTGTAGGTGAGGGAGGGCTTAAAACGAATGTGTATTTTAATGCGTAGAGGATGCCATTTTCCCACTTGTCAGAGAAGTTCCCCGTTGTAAAGAGGGGATTAGCCATCTGAGAGATCGGATTGTTTGAGATAACGCGGGTTTAGCTAATGACGAGGGGGAAGATCATGTTCAGAATACATAAAAATAATTCCAAAGGTCTGAGATGTCCAAAAGCCAAGGAATCAGAAATGAAGGGTCAAACCTCATCTGCAGCGTCCCGTGACGGTTGGTCTGTACGTTTTGCTTTGCTACGGCCTGCAGGAAGTTAATATGCCGGATATTTGCACATGTAAAATACACTCTACCTACGTACAGCAGGGAGGGGAGCAGTAAAGACATTTGCAACGCATTAAACAATCGCAAAAACAGCTGATCAGTAAATTAAGCCAAGTATCGAGTTAAAGCACGTTGTTCATTCTTGGTCTCCCTAAGCTGAAAATTCAAGTATTCTTAGCAGATAGAAATTCTTCTTAGAGATAGAAGTTCCGTGTTCCACAGTTCCTCTCAGAAGGTGAGCATCTGTCTTCAAGGGAAGAAATAAAACTTGGCGCTTGACTTGCTCTGAAGTACAATCCTATCTCCAAATAATTACAAAAAATATTTTCTACAATCAGTCTTTCAATCAGACTTCTCTGGCTTTTGTTAGCTTACATTAGACCCTTAGTGCTATTTTGATGCATTATTTATATGTGGGTAAATTATTACTAGCTTTAAGAGTGTTTCCAAAGTACCTAGTTACCTCTGGATGCTGTGCAGGCTATACAGGGAGTACTTGAGCTTCTGGTTCGTAAAGGAGGCGTGCGGGGAATAAGCAAGGTCACATCTGTATCGTACTTTTTCCTTGATCAGGGCTTCCATTTCCTTCTCGCCTCCTCCAGAGAGATGGAGATCATGGATCAGTTTTGTTCTGTGGGGGAAAGATTTTAGTTTAGCTTGAAATTATTTTATTTTCGTTCAGTAGGCATGTCATCAAAATCCTGTGTGTTACCGCATTTCCCGTTAAGTTTTTAGGTTTTGCTGCTTTCCTAAAATTTACTATTTATCAGACTTTCTATACTTGGAAAGCTATGTGCCTTATTTCCTAATCTCTTCATGGAGAATAATCTGAAGCACAGTGATCTAGATTGCAGCATTCACAGCCGCTTTTCATTTGGGTGGGGGGAAAGCGGACACCGATCGAGGAGCGTTTCAGTGGCCCGACGTGAGTTGCCCCTTTGCTAACAAGCACTTCAAACACTGTGCGTTAAGTCTTTGTGCAATAGAAATTCTTGTTCTGCGTTTGGAGGTTCGTGTCCCAGCCGCCAAACTCCGGCGAGCACGAGCTCTAGTTTAGGAGAATTCAGGTTCCTGGGGAAAAAAAAATTAAAATATATCTATCTCTCTCTCTCTGGGTTGGCTTCAGCAGTACGGTGGGGTCTCGGGTCAGGAGGTCCACCGTCACCCGGCAGCGTCGGTGCTTGTAAGGCTCAGTCTCACCCGGCGTACTTGTAGGTCTGTCAGCATTCACGAAACACTCGTGGACTTCAGCCGTCGCTAACCGCGACCGTGTCCTTTGGTGCCATTGGTAATACCCGCTGTCTTCGTTTCCCTTGGGGAGGCACCGTAAAGTCGTTCCAGTCTCAGTTAGGTTTTGTAAAGAACAGGCTTTCACCCACCCATCCTCAGCCCTTACCAGCGCTCGTGTGTTAATTTGCCAAGCTTGCTCTCTCTACAGCATCATAAGGTGAAATATATAAAGGTGGTTTGTAATTAGGAAAGCAATCTAATACTTCCTATTTATGAGATTAATTTTAACAGTTTCTTTTGTGAGGTTTGTTTTTGTTTGATATAAACACAACAGGAGTAGACATATCCCCTAAACGGACGTTGGAGAAAGTTTGGGCTATCCTAGCGATGGAGCGGGGTGGTGTCAGCTCGTCCTAGTATCCATATCATTGTGCCCCTGTTGTGTTTTCTAGAGCAATCTTTTTTTTTAAAAAAAAAAAAAGTATTTTATCTAAATGCCTAATAAATGATATTATTTAAATAGTTTTAAAATAATTTAGGACTGAGAATAAGAAGCCTCAGTTGTGAGAGAAGAGACTTAAAATATACAGAGAGAGAAAATACCCTTAGCCTCCTAGAGCCTCTACCGAGAATTTCATGAAGATGCAGTGCCCCTTGGTCAAAGTAAATTGCGATTTACTCGAGTGTTAATTTAAAATGAGAGACTGGTTTCCTGTGATGTTCATCTTTGTTGGCATATGTTTGAATTTCTGAATTCAGAGCTGATTTTCTTCTCATTCAAAGTTGGTCAAAGAAAAAAAAAAGAAAAAAAAAACCACCTTGTGCAGCAGCAACTTTTCCTGGTGTGAACTCTGGAAATACACATTGTGAATTGATCTTTGTCACGGAGGAGTCGTTTAGTTTTCTTGCGGTGTCGGAACACGTTCAGACAGGCTTTCCCTGGCTAGGTATCGCTTCACGAGCGAGCGAGAGAAAAGCTGCGTAAGCCAAACGGAAAACCGTTGCGCTAGAAATTCCCCCCGCTCGCCGCAGGGGAACGCGTGTCTGCACGAGGGACGATGCAAAGGGCCTCCGGTCAGCACCGAACCAGCCGGCCCCGCGATAAAACCTCACGGCGGGCAAAGCTGGAAGGTGCTGAGCTAGTTGCAGGGCACGTCACCACTTCTGTGGATTTGGAAGCAAATTTGCACTTTGCCTTTCGAGGGTGTCCCACTAAAAACCATCAGATGAATTTCCCACGCGAGGTTTGTTTTTTTTTTTTTTCTTCTGGCATAGTCTGAAAGAATAAAACAAAGACCAGAAAAAGCCCTACGGTAACTATTGGATAACCTCTGCAAAACAAAAGAAAGGTTGTTCCTGTCAGAATACTCTATGCATTTCTGTCTTGAAAAGCATTTTCTACCCTTCCTTTTCCGAAAGCGGGCACCGCGCGCCCCACTCGCTGGAAACGCGGCGAGAATGTCAAATGTACGAATTTGGACGTTAATTCCAAAGCAGATGGAGGCTGGCTGGGGGGGGGTGATGTTCTTTTTTTTTTTTTTTTTTTAATTGTTTCCCTCATGTCCCTTTCATTTTTTTTTTTATTAAAAAATTAACTCTTTGCATTTGTGCAATAACTACTTGCCATGATAATGGGCAGACCTTTGAAATGCCCCGACTACTAACACAGCACAAGATGAACTCAAACAGAAAGTGGTGTACTTTTTCCTGAGAACTTTTTTTTTTTTTAAATAATAAGCTCAGTTTTTACCCCAGTGTATTGTGGTGTCTTACATTTTTAGCAGTATTTTATATTTTTTCTGTAACGCACTAAGTCTTAGATGTTTTTAGAGCTTGTTTGTTATATTCACAATCACAGATTTAAAAAAAAAAAAAAAAAAGATCCTCACAAAGACCCAATTGACCAAAAAAAAAAAAAAGTGTCATTTTTTTTTGTACAAGTAGCTTTGAGAAGCCCACATTGTGTTGCTGTGACTCATCTTTTTATTTCTTGGTATTTGTTTAAACATAAAAGTAAGAGTTTATATGGCTGGCAGTAGCAGGGCAGCGCTCCCTCCGTCAGCAGAATGGCATTGTTTCTTCTGTCTTTGTTTGGTTAGCCATATAATGTTTGTTCTCAGCACTGTACAACGGTCCCTATATGATATGGAGAAGCAATATCACTGTATGAAACTCACACGATGTATTATTATTATTATTATTCACTAGCACCCTAGGTGTGATAATTGAAGTAAATATCTTTTATACAAACACAATTACGCGTGGGCTGTCTTTATTAAGGTGAGACCTGAGTCCAAGCAGCAAACATTTACATTGGTGGTTCTGACTGTTCGGTGATGTCCAGGGGAATGAAGGAAGGGGCTGGGTTTTGGTGGGGATTTGTGGTTGTCCAGGGGAGGAAAATTTACTTTTTTTTCTATCAGTTTCGGGGGGAGCGGGGAGGAATGTCTCTAATACCTTGAATATTGAAGTGTCAGATTTCCAAACTGTATCCTTTTTTCAGTGGAATTCAAGCGTTACGATTCCTGCTGCAGTCAGTGGGAGGGGGACACCGGCTTCGTGGGCAGAAAAAAGATGTATTTGGGGTCTGAGACTGCAGGGGGGATTGTTCTGAGCACCATAACAATATATTAGCTAATTAAAAAAAAAAATAGATTAAAGATGTTGTCTGAGGTCAGAAGTGCTTTAGATTAAAAAAATGACAATGTAAAAGAATTTTCCCAGATATTTGGCTCGTTTTATTTTTCCAGATACTTTATATAAAGACAAATTTCTCTTCTAGTGCCTTATGAGATGATGTTCCTAGAAATATGCTCGGTATTTACAGAGTCTAGAATTTGAAGTTTGGTGTTGGCAAAGGAATAGATGTTTTACTCCTCCATCGATGGAATGATATTTAAAAAACTAGTAGAATAAAGCTCTGTGTTTTCTGCTTTTGAAACATCTGTGTGACGGGTTGTTCTACATGCTGTAAAGGTTCTGGGGTTTAACACTTTTTTTTCTTTTTTTTTTTGGCCCTGCTATTCAACGACTGGTCAAACTGTTGCTTGCTATTAATGGCATTATCTTGTGTAATTGGACCCTAATCATTTTAAGCTGGGTACTAAACATCTACACTTTGAAAGTGTTACGGCTCAAGTTGGTTAATTTGTGGATTTGTAACCTGCACTTTTCTTTAGGTGTGGTGCTATCAGCACTGAACTACTAAAATCACACGCGTGGCGATGAGCAAAAGGTGCATTATGCTCGTGAAAGCACAGACCTGGTACTGAAGAAGTTGGAGGGGGTTCATTGTAGCTCAGAAGCACACATCCAGTATGAAACCAGACTCTGCTCTCAAGCCTCGATCTCCAAAAGTTTATTTTGGGGAAATTAGGAAGGCAACCAAACCCACGAGGCTGTATCTCAGATGTCAGGAGCAGATACTTAGGGTCTTCCATGGAGATAGGTGGATCTGCCGTGGTGGCTTCATTGGTAGCCCTTCAAAAGGATGTTGAAAATCTCCTTTTCAGAAGGAGAAGCGTACGCCGTGTGTTCCCATAGACCCTTCCTGGTCAGCACTGGGGCACGCTTCTACCTCACTGCTGTTCCTGCTGGTAAACGGCTGCTTCTGGAGTTAGACGCTGTAGGAAGGGTGAAGGCTTACGTAGGAGATACCACTGGCATTTGCTGAGTTAATGGGAGTTTGTGGTATCCTGAGGTGCAGGAATAAGTTAGCGCCCCGTGAGCACCCCAGTGCCACAGGTAGCGGCCACGGCCCCGCGCCTGCCCCGCAGCCAGCACGAGGTGGTTTGTCTTTCAGTGGGAGTGGGGGGTATTTTTGCTCACGGCACCTTGTTCCACCAGGTAAGAACATGCTGTGAGCAGCCGGGGTGGTGCTTTTGGGCCCCACTTCTTTCCATTTTGAAATACTATCTTTTTTTTTTTTCCTAAGTATTTCTCTTTTAATGGAAGTGGTGAAGAAATTGTGTAGTTGCCAACAGAGGGCTTCAGAAAACATGATTTGATTACAGTAGAGCATTTTATTTTCTTTTTGCTCCAAGCTATGGGAAACTGATAAGAAAATTCAAACTGTTTTCTTGAACTCTTCCTAGTTACCCATGTAATTATCTTAGTACCCTTGGAAATAATCCGCTCTTCTATGAAATTTCTGTCCTTACAGGGAGAATTTATTAAGCAGTACTGTGTTTCTTTGCTGAGGGCTGTTTATTTTGGAGTGGCTGGGCCAGGAGGAAAGGGAAGGAGAAATCCTTCAAACCTTCCCTTCCCGGCAGGCCCTCAAAATGTGAAAAGAAAGGGGGAAAAGGAGGGGAGGGAGCAGAAATCCTGCCTGCGCCTCCTCTGCCGGCCGCCGGCGGAGAAACCCAGGGAGCTGGGTCTGAGCGGCTGTGGGGTGGGCACTCCTCGCTGCGGTTTGGCAGCTCCTTTTGCTCTTCCCCAAGGCCACTGTCACAGATGTATGTAAGGGCACGGATGAAAAGGACTGCAGGGGACTCGAGGAAGGATGCTCGTGTATCATAACGAGCACGGCAGCCAGGGTGAAGAGGTCTTTTCCCTGTGTTCCCAAACCCTTTGTCACCCAGGCAGATGAAGTCTCAAATTTTGTCCTCGGGGTGTTGGATGTGATCTGCTTTCTGTTGTCCTTATTTTTTCTTGTCTTTCTGACAGCACGTGAAAGTAAAGATGAGAAGGGTTGTTCTTGCTGCCTTCATTGGTGCCAGTCCCAGCCCTTGCAATCTAGGACTGCACATCTTCTGCGTACATCCCTGAAGGATGGCACTGAAGGTTCTCGATATCTTCTCTGACAGCCTCTATATCTGCAGAGCAACCTCATCACTTCATTCTTGGAGCTTTTCCAGGGCTGGTAACTGTGGCTAAAGACTAGGTAGATTGTGCTAGGACTTGCAGATGGCTTTCAGAGCTGTCGTCATTCCTTTCTTTTCATCATCTGCTTTCTTTTTTTGCCCTTTTAGAAAGATTGCAGAAGGTCTGATCAGAGAGTAATCCTGCGGCAGGTACAGAGGTGATAAACAAGGACAGCCTGATTGCTACCCATAAGCAAAGCTGCAGGCTGAGATGAGTCCCGGACTAACGTAATCCAGGTGTTTTGGCTACTCGGGTGCTCTCGGAGCCGACTGACCTTTCCTCCCTCCCTTGAGATTAGAGAGGTTGCTTTAAAATGTCCCAAAAGCCCAGTTCTTGTGCGACTTCTGTAGTGTTGGGGGGATCTCTGGAGCACTTCATTTCTTTATTCGCTCTGGGGAGATTCTTGGAAGAATATACACCCTTCGGGTGATGGTGATGCTTCTTCATTGCTTTGTGTGAGGTGAGGTGGACCTCAGGAGATGGCTCAGCTGGGCTTTTGTGCTACCACGTGCTCTTCAGCCTTTACCTCTGAACAGTTTTGCACCACAGAGGACTCTGCTAGATTTGAGAGACAGGGCTCTGATGCCTTGTAGAAAAGGAATGTTAAATCATTCCCTTCCGCCTTGTCCTGTTTCTCAGCCTACTGACAGCTCACAGCAACGGTGGCCCCAGGGAAAAGGCTTTGCATAAAGTTAAGACCAACTGAATGACTTCCACACAACTCTGGACCACGCAGAAATGCTGTCCCACTCTATGAAAAGGTCAAGACAGAGCTAGAACCATTGAGATGTGCAACACTGAAAGGCCTTTGACAACCTTTCTGTCACGGGAAGGATTTTGGCTCAGATCTTTCTTCCTTGGCATCTTGATAGACCAAAAAGAGGACAGAGGAAATCACCTGGTTCGTCCAGGACTCGATCTGCAGCGTATGGACAGCGTCACCCTCATCCCTTCAGCACAGAGACGAAGTCTGTGATCCTCCCTTTGATCTCCTGGAAAGGGAGCAGGACTTTGGGCAATAACAATACTGTCTTTTTCAGACTTCCTTAAAAGCTAAATGCCAAGTATTTCAAGAGCCTGAAATTGCGCCTTAATTTCTGTATAAACCTGGGAGCTCTGGCATCAGGTAGAACCCGAGGTAAGACTTTGTTGGCTTGAGAAGGCTCACTGGAGAGAGATGCCAAAAAGCCTTAGCACTTATTTCTGCCTGGGGAAGAGCAACCATTTCACCTTCGAAGTAACTGTCCGCAGCAACCCGGTCATTAACCGGAGTGGCCCAACATGGGGAAAGGTGAACGACCTGGAAAAATCAAGGGACCCGGTGGCAGATCCAGTCTCCTGCTTCTTCCTTTGGCTCCTGCTCCTCGTCCTGGCGCGCTCAAACACCAGTGTTTGTGTTGAGTGAGTCTCCAGCTTTGTGCCTGGGTTTCTCAGCCTTCTTGTCAAGGTACTCCAAGATTTAGTTATCTTACCATCATCTTCCTTCCAGTCAATAAAATAGTCTTAAAACCTTTGAAGTAGTGGGTTTCAATGCACTTCAGTTGACTTCTGAGAGGATAGTTTTTCAAAGAAAGCTCCTAGCGTGCCACATCACTTCTCTGCTTGTTTTCTTATTTATTTTTTTTTACAGTTATGTAAATACAAGGAGGCCAGACAGTAATAGAGGCAGATTAAAAAGTTACCATAAGGCAAATCAGGGTGTGAACTTGCAGAGCATCAGCTAATTTGCAGTAACTGCCCATGTGTGTGCTCATACCCTGCAGATCCCTTCAGCAATACCGCTTACCTCTCATTTCCTTCGGGCTCAGAGGAGGCACATGAGCAGTTACTCCAGTCTCATGGATGTGTAGCAAGTTACAGCCTATCTCACCCCAAGGTGATTTATTCATCTGTCTGTATCCTCAGTAATCAAGCCACCATCTTATGGAAAGACTGCCTCTCATTTATTTATGTCTGGCCTTATAACTTCAAACTAAGTTGCTAGTATATCTTAATTTTCTCCATCTGTGAAAACAGATGCTGTTTATTTTGGATGATTTGCCAAGGGAGTCCAATTGCTGGGGCTTGTTACAGGAGTCAAAGTTGCTGTTGCTCCGTGACAGCGCTGGGCTCGCTGTCTCGCAGGCGCTCCCGATGAGCCCCTACATCTGCCGGGCTCGGACCTCCCCGCGAACGTGCCCGTGGAGCCTGGGGCTCCGCGACTTTTTTCCTCGATGTTCACTACAAGGATTTTAACTTGCAGCTTTGGAGGAGTGCGAGACTGACGGTGCTATCCACAATGAAAGAAGTGTGAGAGTCATCTAAATCTTTTGTTCTCAGTTTAGAACCACTTCGTTTCCTCGCTGTGTGAGACACCTTTGTGTGTCACCGCATGGCCTGTCCGCACAGACACTTTACCTCTTTGCCAAGAGACGCGCGTTTCTGAAATGTCATCTGTGGCCGCGCTCCTCAGGCAGCGGGTTGGAGGTACGTTTAGACTTCCCAGGACAGACGTCTTCTTGACAGCATCCTCTCTGAGCAGAGGCTCTTTCTAATCACTCAGTTTTGGGCAGGACATGGTGCTTTTCAAGAGCCTCATTAATATTTTTCTTCCCGCTGGATGACCAGTCTTTTGCAAAGCGGTTGGGTTGGTTCCTTGCAGAGGGCCTGACACCCCTCCCCGCTCAGGCCAGAAGGTCGGTGATACAGAAAAGATGTGAAGATTTGGTCAGTCACACGGGCTGTGTGGGAAGAGGCTTGTGGCTGATCATTGTCCTGAGAGGTGCTTCTCTCCAAGCCCAGGATTCCCCAGGAGGGTCCGGCTGCGGTGTTGAGGTGCCAGACCAAGTGCAGCTGTTGGCAGTCAAAGTTCAGTGGTTGCGCTGGGGACTTCTTGTTGCCCCATGTTTGTTTCAGGTAGTTTCTGCCAAACTCCTGGCAGCCTTGGGTGCAGAAATGTTGTCTAATGACCGATGTGTTAATGGCCAGCCAAGCCAGATGAAAGCTCAGGGATTTAGGATGAGTGTCATGGGGAATTCGAATGAAGAAGACCCCGATGAAGAAGGAGAGTTCACCCAACCAACAGCTATCTAAGGACTTCACAAGTGCCCTGTGCAAAACTCTATAGTCCGGCTCCCATCTGCTCTGCCACCTTCCCAAGGACTCCCAGGAAAGCAAAATATATTTTCCAGAACTAGTCCAGTCTCAGCTTCTTGTTTTCTGGGTATCGACACAGGAAAACCAGACCTGCGTGTGCCAAGCAGCCCCGCAGCGTGGCACCAGGCAGGGCGGGTGACTTCTGCTGGCGTTCGGTTGCGAGGTTGCTGCATTTCATCGCTTTTCTCCGTAAGGTGATGGCAATGTCAGGCCCGTTTCTCCATAGCCTCAAAAGTCAGGAACGACAGAGTTTGAGGCTAAAGATACGTGGTTTAAAATCCCAGTTTCCCCAGGGCTTCACCTTCTTTGTCCCATTATCTTCAGCAGTACCTCTCCGTCTTCCGCAGCTTTTGAGATATTTGCACATCTGAAGGGTCAGAGCGAGGGCTTTCCAGCACAGCAGCTTAGAGAAGACAAAGGCAGATTTTTCTTTTGCTCAATCTCAATGCTTGAACTGACCTGCCGTCCTGGGAGAGCCATCCACCCGCTGCTGGAGGTGAAGGGTTGCTGGCAGAAAAGTGATGAGCTCGCGGGTGGCCACTGCCCCTTCGAAAAAAGAACATTATGATTAAAAAAAAACCCAAAAAACCCACCAAAAATCAACTGTGAAAAGAGATACTGAAGGGGAGATGAGAAAGCTCCATGCATTTTGGTTGCTTTCAGTGTTAGACATGGTTCCAGTCTTTTCTGTTTTCATGGACGGTTTGTAGAAGACTGGCCAATGCTGAGGCAGTGAAACCCAAGGGAGGAAGAACATGGCTTTCCTTAAATCTGGGAGATGTGTTTCTTTGGTCACCCTTTTTGTCTCCTAAGCAAACTAAAAAACTCAGTCCGTGTAACTCAAAAGCAAAAAAAAAAAGACCATTAAAGAGAGAAACTCGGCAGCTGGGATCCAGGGCTCGCGTCTCGTCAGCAGGATGCCAAAGCTCAGCTCTGCAGAGGGTTTTTTTGGGCAGGGTGGGAGGCAGGGAACGTGTCCTGCCCCAGCCAGCCCTCCGCTCTGCTCCCGGCACGGTGCAGCCCGGGCACGCCGGCAGCAGCATCAGGCCCTTTGCACGGCGCTCAGGGCTGCCTTCTGCAGGATCGGGCCCCACAGCCCGTGTTTGGCTAGTAATAGCTTCCCAATTACATTTTAATGCAATTTAAAGAGCCAGCCAATTAAATAATTAACCGTAGGGAAGAGGTTTTTCTTCTTTCCAAATCTTGTTAATGCAAATATTTTGCATCAGGCCACCCATGTTTCGGGAGCAGGAGGCGATTCCCCATTTCTGGAGAAACACTGACCTCCAGTGGGACTGCGCCTCTACGGCGGCTGCTCCCGGCTCCCCCAGCCCTTTAGTTGGGGCCTATAAAATGCAAATGGGGGGGGGGAGAAAAAATAAATCCATACCTTGTGCCTGAAGCATGGGTCACCTCCCTTTCCCTGCAGGTAAGCTTGGTCCCTTACGAATAACGGAGGAATTGCCTTTCTGATAAAAAGAGGGGAAATTTGCACCGGCAAAGCCCCTGCTCCGTGGGAAAGCAGCGCTGGCTTCGGGCATGGCTTCCTTCCAGCCCCCATCCCTGCTGCTCTGAGTCCAGCCCACCCAGCCAGGTTCTGCAGGCATCGACCCCTGTGCAAGGGCCCCCCCCAAGAGGGAGCCCCCGGTTTTGGGGTGCGCGGGGCAGCTCCCGGCCCGGCAGGACTGGATGGGCTGGAATTGGGCTGCACACGCTTTGCACCTCTCCTCCGAAGTCTTCGGAGAGGGCAAGAGGCCCCGCGGGCGCAACAGTCTGCTCTCGCTTCTCCCCCAGCGCGGCTGCGTCCCAGGCAGCCTTTGCATTTCTTCTTCCCTGGCTGTTGATAAATGAGGGTTATTTTTTTTTTTGCCTTCCAGCCGTCTGGAATTCAGGGAAATAATTACAACGGGAATTATCAGGGAGGGACTGGAACAGCTGGGACCTGAGCTTTCACCCACCTGGAAATCCAGGCAGAGACGGACGTATCCTGCGTCCCTGCGGCAGAGAGGCTGGCAGGGAGAAACGCAGGGTCTGAACCTTGAGCTGAGCTTTTTTTTTTTTTTTTTTTTTTGGCCAGGCAGAGGCCCAGACGTTGCTGGCAACAAGGGGAGAAAGGTGAAACAAGTAGATTTCTGCTGCAGGACAGGGCTCCTGCGTGCTGACGCTCTGTGTTTCGGCATGGGTTTGCAAACGGAGCGAGGAGCTTGCCCTGCGGTGCTGGTCCTGCGCCTCTCGCTGTAGCTGCGTTTTGGCCCCGACGCGTCTCTCCGTTGCTTCACATCTGGGCCGGGGTTATACGAGGGGAACGAGAGGCTTTTGTTCTGCTCCTGGAGCATTCCAGCGAGCGCCTGTTGTGGTTTAGGGCGTGGGTTTTACTCTTGGAGGGGGGGCAACTGGAAAGAGGGCTCGTTTGTCAAAAATTGGCCGAGCGGGGATGCTGGGGGCTGTGCAGCCTTGCCCAGTGCCTGAGGGCAGGATTGGTCCCACCAGAGCCCCTCCTGGGAGATGTCCACACCCTGCTCCAACCCCCCAGGGCAGCCATCTGCGCGGTGCGTGCCTGTCCCAGCGCCCGTGGCCGGGGACGTGCTGCCCGGAGCCCACCTCCATCGCGCCTTTTCTGTGCAGAGCAGACCCGGGGATCGGTTCGTGGGCTCGGCTCCCCTTATCCCTCTCCAGGTCCCCCCACTCTGCCCAGTCAGGGTGCTGCCAGCTACCCCCGGGGTACCAAAAATATTTTACTGATGCATTGGAAGCAGCCGTGCTGGTGCAAGCAGCTGCCTGCTCGCGTTGCCTCCAGCGCTGGGACGTGGTGCTGGTCCTGCCTGGGTCCTGCCCACCCCGGGGCATCACTGCGGTGGGCTGGACCTGGGTCGCTTCTGCCTGGGCAGAGCAGGGATTGCTGGCGTGTCCCTCCTGGCCCCAGAAACAAGGAGAAAAGGGGGTTGCTGCCTATGAGTTGGCTTTGGTGCTCCAGGTGGGGGTTTCTCAGCTTTTTGGTATCCCCTTAGCAAAATCTGGGGGTTTGGGCCACCCCTGGGTGACGGCCTCGGCTCTGTTTTCCAGTGCGCTGCGCAGAGCTGCAGATCCAGCTGACGGAGGCCGTGTCCACGCTGGGGGGCCAGAAGGAGCTCATCGCCAAGCTGGAGCATGACCTCAGCACCATCCAAGCCCTGTCCGCCATGCATCGCCCGGATGCAGAGGTAACCCCAACCCACGGCACGGCAGCGGGCAGGGACCACCCAAAATAGCCCCAGGGGTTGCTCATCACTGAAGGAGGGGCCAACAGCAGGCATGGGACTGGTTTATCACCTCCTCTTTTTTTTTTCTTCCTTTTTTTTTTTTTTTTTTTCCTCGTTTTTCTCTCCTTCTCACAACTCACCCAGCAGAGGGTTGCATCGTGCCCATGCAGTGGGATGGTGCTGGCGTGGGAGGAGGTGCTGGTGGTGGCATCCAGGGGCCGTCCAGCCCTTCTCCTTCCCAGGGAAATGATGGGATTTGCGGGTTGAACACCAGCTTCTCCGTGTTGTCTGGGGCTTGATCCGTGCAGAGTGCCTGTTCGGCAGCGATGCTTCCGACGAGGCTGCGGGTGCCAGGGCAGTAGCAGGAGCCAGGAGGGGTCTGCTTTGACCAGGCACCTTCAGGCAGGTGGGAAATGCTTAATCCCTTCTGCTTTCACTGCCCAGGGTGCGGCCGTCCCCAGCCTGGAGAAGATACCTGAGCCCATCAAGGAGGCCACGGCGCTGTTTTACGGTGAGAGGCAGGGGCTGCACGCCGAGGTGCTGTTGGGGTCCATCCTGGTGGCATGGGCAGGGTGGTGACCTCTCCAGGGACAGCGACATGAGGATGCTCCTAAGCAGACATAGGCATTGCCTGCTCAGCATGTCCTTCGCGGGGGCCAGCGATGGCTTTTCCGTGCGTGGCTCGGTTTGCCGGTCCTCCGGCTGCTCCCGAGACAGCGCAGCGGGCACGTGCTGGGCCCGGCTCCGTGCTGAGCTGGTGAACCCGGGCTGAACCAAACACCCCGCGCTCCGACTCCTGCTCTTCCCGCACCAAACCCTCTCCAGAGCCAACGAGCTAAATATTTCCTTTACGTTTGCTCCTGTGCCGAGGTCTGCAGGAGAAAATGAATCAAACAAATAACGACGCCTCTGGAAGAAAACCACTTCCTTTCCTTTCCTTATTTTTTTTTTGGTGTTGTTTTTTGGTTTTAAAGGTTTTGAAAACATGCGATAAACAATATCGCAGCAACAGTCCCACCAAGCCAAACAACCTGCAGCCACCCATCCTGCGCTATGAATAGCTCCTCTGTGCAGCCGGTTGAGTCACGGCCTCGGGAACGTATTTCTCCTTGGCCGTGGATGCCTCCCACTGCCAGCAACACAGAGCTGGGAGGGGATGGCTGTGGTCCCCCGGGCACCTGCAGACCCTCATCATGGGGGGCAGCTACATGGGGCACCCACAAAATGGGGTTCCCGGGCAGAGCGGGCTGGTGGTGGCTGCGGGAGAGCGGCCGCTGCTTTGCTGGAGTGGCTGAAAGAGGAGAAGTACAAACTGGGGGTGGCTGTTGTGCAAGGGGGGGAGAGAAGAGTACGTGGGTGGAGGGGCTGGTGGTGGCGCTGGGTCTTGTCTTAGGGCTACGGCTGCCGCAGAAGCTGCGGGATAGAGTCGTGGCAGGGACTGGGAGGATTGGGGTCATGGGAAGGCACCAAATAATGCACCTGGTTGTCCCTGGGGAGTCAACCTGTCCATTCCCAGGATCAGTCCCAAAAAATGAAAAAAGAGCATAGAAAGCAGTCCATGCTGTAATAGCTGCGCACAGGCGTTTATCTGCCTGGGCACCCCTGAGGTCCCGCAGCGTCGAGGGGGGGGGACCTCGAGTAAACCCCGCTTGCTCTGGGCGGGGGGGGGTGGCATCTGCCAGGTCATCTCTCATGCCAAGCCTTGTCCACAGGTCACACGCCATCCCCTGGCACCTCGTTCCCCGAGGGACAAGTGGACTCGCTCCTCTCCATCATCTCCAGCCAGAGGGAACGCTTCCGGGCCAGGAACCAGGAGCTGGAGGGGGTAGGTCGGGTGGGGAGGGCGGCCGTGCGGGGGCTGCAGCCTGCAGCTGCCTGCTGTAGTGACCTGCAGGGACTTTATTATCAGCACAGCGCAGGCAGCGCCACGCCAAGCAAGAGAAAAATCTATTCTGCTGTTAGCAGGACCAAAGCCTGCCCCAGCCCGTCGGCGTTGCTCTAATTGAAGGACAGGTCCAAACCCCTGGCACCGTGCAGGCGTGCTTGGCCGGCTGGCGCGGCATTTGGCTCGGGGTAAATAAAAAGCGCGGAGGGGATGTGGTTAGGGGTAAAACCCAATAGCTCTACAAATTGAAGTATAGCTCAAAATAACCTCTTCAAAGCCAGCAGGTTGACTTTGCACATCCCGTGGGGGCCAGGGCTCAGCCCAAAGCCACCCACAGCCACCTTGGCTGCCCCGGCCCCTCTTTGGCCACGGAGGGGTCAGGTTCGTTAATGGTTCAGGACCAGGGGCCCTGTTCAGCGGCAGCTGGGACAATTTTAATTTGGGAGCAATTTTAATTCAAAGCCAGGGGATTTTAATTACTGAGAAGGGACCGAACCCTGGCTGGGTGCACCAAATCAGCCCCCCGATTCTGTCTCCCACCCAGTTAGATCCTGTCCTCCCCACGGCCTCGCTGCTAACGGCCCCTCACTCCCCCCATGCAGGAGAACCGCATGATGCAGCACACGGTGCACGCCCTGCAGAGCGAGCTGGACAACCTGAGAGCCGACAACATCAAGCTCTATGAGAAGATCAAGTTCCTGCAGAGCTACCCTGGCCGGGTGAGTGGCGGGCTGGCTGTCCTCCGGCGGGGCTCACGCGGACGGCAGACCCCCAAACACAGACCATTGCCCTCTGTGTACAAGAGCACTGGGGAAATGGCACGTTACTCGCACGCACCTTGCGTGAAAGTTGGAAAATGGGAGATAATTGGGGTGAAAAAGGGTGCAGTGCTGTGTCTAGAGGAGCAGGTACCCAGCCCCTCTGCCAGGAAGGTTGTCTTTAACCGTGCTGAAGGGTGTCTGACATATGTGATGCCAGAAACTCAAATTTCCTCCCCAAAAGAGCTGCTACATACCCCTTTGATGCTCACTGCTGGCAGCGTGATGCTCCAGCCGGCAAGTTGTCGATGCCCCTGCCTGCCCAGGCAGCAAGCGGTTAAATCGGGACCTCCTGCAATAAATCTCTGCAGTTAGAGGCTGAAAAAATAATTCATCCTGTCATACCTGTGCTCATTCCCCACCACCCTGAATTTCTTGTGGCCAGCAGAGAGAGCTGCTCGGCTTCCCACTCTCCTGGGCCATCCCCAAAAGAGCATAAATCAGCCCCAAACCGTCCCAGTAATCCCAGTAACACCAGGAGAAGCCTGGGGGGGGCCGGGGGGCAGACTTTGCTGAAACATGCTCTGCTCATGCCGTGCCCCTCGGGGATTTCATCCCTGGAAATCCCTGGGTTTCTGCAAGCGGGTCAGGCAGCCACCTGGGGAGCTTTGAATTGCCACCACTTCCTCCGTTGGAGCTGGGCTACCGCGACCTCGGGCTTTCCTCGAGACTGCAAAAGCGACAATAACCGGGGAAGGGCCGTCGGTTTGAACGCTGGCTCCTCGCCCCGCCTGCCCTGCCATCCTCCCCCGAAGCTGCTGCCTTTCCGCGCCGGCTGGGCTGAGTCCGTTTTATTACTGGATATTTTAATAGCATTTGGGGACGGGAAACTCCTACAGCTGCGAAGAACCTTATTTGGTTCTTTTATTTATGTCTCAGTGATGACGCTGGGTCGGCCCCTCTGACATTTTTGCCTGTTTCTCCCGCGGGAGATCATATCCCTGTTTATCCGCTGCCACAAGGCAACCCCTGAATGCCATTCACATGATCTAAAGAGCAAAGCCTTCGATGCAGCAGCACGGGGGATTGCATAATTCACCACCTAATGAGGCATGTGACGCGTTAAAAATAATCATCAAAGATCATTCAATAAGGCCAGCCTATAGTGAATTCGTCGCCCCCTAAATTGGGAGCTGGTCTCATCGCTGGCTTCTGGCTGCGCGGTGACCCGTGGATCGTATTGCGGCGCGTAAGGGCATATTTGCTAAAGGTCTGTGTGCCACGGGGCTTACCCGCGGCGAAACGGAGCCACCGGCCGGCGTGCAGGGGCGGCCGGGCGGGCCAGCCAGCAGCGCGTAGTGAGGGGTCCAGAAGGACCTCGGTAAATGTCAGCATCAGCGTGCTGGTGGGGCAGAGCCGGAGGGGGCACGGTGCTGGGGAGAGGGACGGATTAGCACCGGAGCCCCTGAGCAGGGACGCGCAGCCCACGTAGCCGGGAGCCAGGGCTCGCGCCGGACTGCGACCTGGTGCCAGCACGTGCCGTTTCCAGGCTGGTTTTGGGTAGGAACGATGTGGAATCTGCAGTTCTCGTGAGCTGCAGAGGTAGCGGTGCAGAAAGGAGGAGCAGGGACGTGCAGGCTGCAGGAGCATCCTCGGGACTCGCTGCTGCCGTTCATCCAGTGCCACCCCTGAGGCTGCACAAGGGGAACCTCTGTCCAGGGAGAAGTTTAAAACCCAGCCTGTCTGAACTGGCCTAAATCTTTCACTTCTCTCATGGAGTTTCCTTCACTTTCCTTGCCCTTCACCCAGCTAATAACAGCCGTACGTTTAAACAATGATTTCCTCCTCCCAAACCGCTGTCTCCCTCCTACCTGGCCCAGCAGCAAAGGAATTCGGGGTGGGATTTGCACTACCCCAGGTGAGCTCTCTGGGGTGACACAGATGACTGTTAATTCATGGACAGGGCAAAAAACAGGGGGGACACAGGTGGAGTCCCCACGGAAGAAAGGACTTTGTTAAATAGCTCCTGTTGGGCTTCTCCTCTTCGAAGGGCGCAGACCCCGTCAGCCCCACGGGGTCAGCTCTGGGCTGTGCTGCTCCACCCTTGGGGGGGTCATTTCTTCCAAGTGAGCAGCTCAGAGGAGGCCGGGGGGGCCCTGGCCCTGTGCTGGGTGTCCGTACACCGCTTGCACCGGGGCGGGGGACAGGTACGGGCAGCTACACCAGCACCCGCTGGCTCTCACCCTGCCTTTGCTCCTGCAGGGCGGCAGCAGGGACGACACCGAGCAGCGCTACTCCTCCCAGTACGAAGAGCGCCTGGACCCCTTCTCCTCCTTCAGCAGGAAGGTACGAAAAGCCCCCCGGAGCCCTCCCTCCTTCTGCCGCGGGATGGTTGCCTCCCGCAGCCGGGGTAGGACTCAGCCGGCCACGTTTCGGCGTCGCAGAGCACGGCTTTGCCCGGCGTGGGGAGGGAAGAGGCTTTGGAGCGTGCCGCAGTGGATGAGCGGGTTGCTTTGCTCGGTTCTGGTTTTGCTTGTGGCAAGGTGGTCTGGGTGCGTCGAAGGGAAGGAGCAGGCAAAAAATGAAACCTCTCAGGGAAATTATTTTATCGTCCCGGATGGAATCCAGGGACGGCACTCTGAAAGCATAAAACACGCTCAAATGCCATTCACTTTAAAAAAATAAAACGTAAGAAAAGCCATCGTACGTACACAATGTGCCCTATGGCTGCGTGTAGTGGGGGTGGGAGCATCCCAGGGCACAGGGCTCCTTCCCTGATTTGCAAACCCTAAATCAGCCCTTTGAGCCTCAAAAATCAGCTTCTTGTACCATTTACTTGCAGGAACGCCAGCGGAGGTACCTGAGCCTCAGTCCCTGGGATAAAGCCACGCTGAGCATGGTGAGTGGGCTGCACCCGCCGTGCCGCAGCCGGTGGCGAGAGGTTTTTAGCCCAGTGCTTGCACCAGGAACGCTGCTGCTGAGCTTGGCCCCGGCGGGGGGGCAGACGCCATCCCTGCTCCCCTGGGCAGGGGTGCAGACCATGCCAGGGCCACTCTGGGGCTCAGTTTAGGAGAACAACTGGCTTTCCTCCCTTGCCCTTTCCTTCCCCTTTCCCCCACTCCATCCCACAGCATCCCAGGGGAGCTGCTGGTACCTGCGGCAGCAGAGGGTCCTCGCCGGAGCCACGGTGGGCAAGAGGGAGGTGACCCCTACCGTTTTTGAGGGACGAATGCTACTTTCCGAGCTAAAAATGTGGTTATTGAGAAGATCCGACTTACATTTGAATTTGTGACATTAGCAACAGGCTCAGGATCAGGTTTTGGCTGAGTTAACCCCTGGCTATCTGGCGCAACAGAGGTTAATGTGGGAGCGCTGGTCTGCAACAGCCACAGAATACAGAAATATCTCGTAATAGAGGCAAAGTTGTCATTTGCATAAAAACCAAGCAAATGCCAACATGAATATGGATTGGGTGGCGTGCCAGCACCACAGAGAATTAATGAAAGGCATTTACAAAAAAACTGACTTAGGGGAGTTATTCCTTGGGAATATTTAAGAACATAATCTTGTTTGTTACAGCAGCCTCCACCGTGGCCGTGAATAGCAAAGAAGATTTCAGTCCGGAATTGGTTTGGTGGGAGATCTGTGGGTTTTAATGCCAGCTTTGGAAAGCCCACGTGGTGCTTTGGGGAATGTGCTTATGTCCATAATGAATCCCTAGCTTTTACAGCAGGAATAAAAAGTTGCTATGTAGAAAGGTAGGATCCGTCCTTCATAAGCTGCTTTTCTAGGCTGTGGTGACTCCTGACTTTGGCTCTTTTGAGGGGACGGACGGGAAGGTTTTTCCGTTGGGACCCCAGTGTCATGGGCTGGAAGGGATCAGACATCGTCAGGGTCTGGCTGCTGTTCAGTGGCCTCTCCAAAATGAGGGGATTGAGTGTGACACAGCCCAGCCCCGCAGGGTTTTGGGGACCCAGCGAGCTCGGACACCTCTGCGGGCTGGCATGGGACTGGCAAAGGTGGAGGGTAAGTATCTCAGAGACTTTGCAGAGCCGGAGAAATGGGTAAACCTGCAGACCAGGTTACTAGTGAGGTTTCGAAGATGCCCAAGGAATTTCCATGTTCTTGGTTGCTCTCCAAAATCCCTCAGGGCAGCGTCCATCTGGCAGTCCCTACTTTGGGGGTGCTTTGCTTTAGCCCGAGCAGTGCCACGTGCCTTCCCAAGGGCCACTGATGCTCCTCCAGCTCGTGGCCTCTCCTGCAACGATACCCAGCCGTGCTGGGGACCGGCAGCGGGAGGAGGCAGCACGTGCCCGAGAGCTGTGCTCTTGGGCGAGCAAGGCGGGGTGAAGACCTTCCCTTAAATACAGATATCTGTGGCAAGCAGAAGGCCAAGCTGTGGGACCCCAGGGACCTGCCCAGACCACCGGCTCCAGCCATGAGCCTCCCCCGCGCAGCGGAAGGGCTGGTACTGGGGAGAGCAGGCGGGGATCCGGCATCCTTGAGAACTTACGTTTTCCAAGGTGCTCAACCATCACTGCAGCCTGGCAGAGGGTGTACACGGCTCTCAGCATGAAGGTAGCCTCACTACTGCCAAAGCCGGGGGCTCCACACCGTACCAAGCCTTTAATCCCACGTTACCAGCTCTTTGCTGCCGGTGCGGGCGCGTGCTGGATGCTCCAGAGCCGCAGCGTGGGCCCGCAGGTGCTTTAGGCTGAGCTGGCCGGAGGTTCCCAGGGAGGGATGCCAGGAGCTGGAGGAGCGTGCAAATCCCAGGGCACAGAGCGGTCATCCCTGCAACATGCCAGGGCGCTTCGGGGGGGCAGCGCCGATGCTGCGGGTCTGGCTGTGAAATCATCCTCTGAGTCGTTCCTGGGGTCCCGCACCGCAGCTGGGGTGCAGGCAGGGCCGTGCGGCAGGGCCAGCCCTCAGGAACGCAGCGTTTGCCCAGCCGCCCTGCCATGGGGGTGGCGAGGGGACACTGCAAGTCACAAGTTCTTTGAGCTCATGAATTAAAAATGTGCGAGACTTAATTACTGCTGGGATTTCTCTCCGGAGCGGCGCTGAGCCGCAGGCAGGCACCGAGTCAGGGCTGGCATGGTAAAGCTGGGGTAAAGGTGGCTAAAAACGAACACCCCCCCCCCCCCCCAAGAGAGGTTTCAGTGGGGGGAACCCCATGGGTTGCAGCCCTGAATTCACCTTGGTTTGAGCAATTTGGGGCCGAGAGCATACGCGCTTGCGGTAGTCACCTTGAAGGAGAGCGGCTGCTCGGAAACGGGCAGAGATGGGTGGCGAAGCATCCCACCTTGCCTTTGTGTTTACGTAGGGTCTAGCACAAACAGAGCCCCAATCTCGGCCAGGGTGTCTCTGAGCCTGTGCACGAGGAGGGCTGATTTCCACTGACCCACATTAAAATGGGATTTTCCGTTCTGCTCTTGCTGCAGGGGCGGCTCATCCTGTCCAACAAGACAGCTCGTACCGTTGCCTTCTTCTACACCCTGTTCCTGCACTGCCTCGTCTTCCTGGTAAGTCTGGGGGCCACGGAGGGAGTGGGAACCCCAATAAAACATCAGCAAGCATCCCATCCAGGGACAGGGGGTTTTTTGCATTTTTAAGATATTATGCCAAGCGAGTGCATTGCAGCTGGTGTATCCCTGGCTCCGGAGGCACGGTGCAGCTGGGAGCGTGGGCGGCACGGTTCGGCACAGACACGTACATGCCAATAAATATCCCCCTCGGCTTTACGGGGAGGGAACGGCCACCCTCGGGTGGGCACGGGCTGGCCCGAGGGCAGGAGCTGGAAGCCGTCTGGGTCTTCACGTCGTGCCTGGAAACAGCCGTGGGGCCCCGGTGCCGCCGTGCTGGGAGCTGACACGGGCTTTAGCGTATTTGCATGCAGGTCTGCTTCACCATCCCTCCACGCAGGCAAGCAAGCCCGCCGCTCATCAGGCAGCAAAATTTTGATTAATTATTGTGAAACTAATAGCATAAGAAATTTTAGGAATAAAATACATCCCCGTGACCCCACATTGCCCGTTTCTAGACCACGTGCAATTCCAGCTGCCTATTTCTGGGTACATCCCTTAACCTCCTGCACGGTGGAGCTCAGCTGCCTCTCCCGGTGAGGAGCTCTGGCTCTGCATTACGCTGTGCGAGCTCTGGTTCTCCCCACATTTCCTACTTGCTCTCTGGCTCTGTTTTCCTCTAGTTTTCAAATTTCTCCAACCGTACATTAGGGTTGGAAGTAGAGAAGTAGAGCTTTGGTTAGGAATAGAGGCTTGAGCCAGCCCAGATTCCCTGGGAGCTGGTGGTGGTACAAACTCCTCCTATATCCTTACACAGTTTCTGTGGGTTTATTTTTCATTTCAGGGGAAAAAAAAAAAAACAAAACCAAAATAATAAATAATTAAACAGTGAAACAAGATGAAAGACAAATCAGAACAATATTTCCATCCTGATCTTCTCAAAGTAAAACTGACTTTGTATTATTTTGGTGAGGAAAGGAGCAAAGAAAATAAAAAGTTAAGCATCATTAAACTTTAAAGCTCTAACCTAAAAAAAAAGAAAAAAAAGTAAAATTCATAAATATTACATGGCTGGAATAATATTACTTCATCTAGACACAAAAGAGCCTGAAATGCAGCACCCAGTGCTGCCTGGGCTGGGCACGCACCCCGTGTCCGACCGGGGACTGGGCGATCCCGGGCTCCTCCATCCCCGTGGTGGGGGCAATGTCTTTGTCACTCACCCCGGGAGACAACGCAGCCTTCGCCCCTTCCCGGCCGCTGCCTTCTGCCTGTTGTGGTTTTAATTAACCCTAATTTGGAGGCCTGCTGAAGGGTGTTTGTGGAATTAGGGTATTTCCCTGGGGACAAGATAGCCACAGCTTACAACTCCCCAAGGCTTTGATGCATCAGCCTGGGACGGGAGGGCTTCTCCCTCTTTCCAAAACCCCCCCGCTGCCTCCCCGGCTCCTCAGACCGCAGCTTTGAAATGCAAACCTGGTGGCACAAAGGGAAAAAGGAGCCAAACGGAGCAGCAGCCTTCCTTAAGCCTGTTCCAAAAACACATCTCCATCCGTGTGCAGCCTCGAGCGCGCCCGCCCTGCCCCAAATCACCGCAGCTGCGGCAGCACTGCCCCCCGCAAAAATAACCCGCTGGAAAAGGTCATCCTGACCATCCTGAAGGCACCCCCTGAAATGCACACTGGGGTTCTCCACGCTGGGAACGCAAGGCTGTAAAACCAGTTTTAGCCAGAGCATCGCTTTAGGGCTCTGCTGGATGCACAAAAGCCGCGGGCGGGCGGGCGAGCGAAATGCCGCAGCAGAATTTGCTGGCCGGGGTGGCCGGGGATGGGGTGGCAGAGGGTGGGCAGAGATGGGCAGGGGAAAGCAGAGCTGAGCACATTTCCTGTTTTGCAGGTGCTCTACAAAACGGCCTGGAGCGAGAGCGTGGGACGGGACTGCGCTGCCTACTGCGCTAAGAAGTGGGTGTGAGCAGAGGCTGGGTCAGCCCGGCCCCGGGGCTCGGGACCGTCGTCCACCTGGGTTTGGTGGACACAGCATGGTGGTTTGCAGCAGATTTTTTTTTGGGGGGGTGTCACTTTTGGTGCACCTCTGTCCTGCAAACGAGGGCGGGTAATTGGGTTTTAAACCCTTAATCCAATACGGATGGGGAGGAGAAAAGGTGCCCGGCGCAGGGCAGCTGCCTGCCTTCAGTCGGTGTTTTCCACATCGCTTCCCCGGAGCGGTTCTTGCCCGGTGAGGAAGCCTGCTAAAGCCAAACGTGAGTCTGGGGAGCAGGATCAGGCCCATGCCCTGAGCAGCTCCCAGGCGCTGCTGCCCGTGGCCAGGGGACAGCGTGGTGCTAATTATGGCGGCTAGCGCTCAGAAACGAAGCGGCTCCCGCTCGGCTGCCAAAGTGCTTCGGACCTTGCTGTGAGTTGACGTGGCTGTGTCCTTTCCCCAGGTACGCCGACCACGTCCACAAGTTCCACGAGAACGGGAACATGGGCGACATGTGGTAGTGACGGACAGACGCGACCCCGCTGGCACCGGCTCCCCTTTCATCCCGCGGCAGGATCTGTCCCTTCGCTCCCTGCCTGCCGCTTCGCTATCGCTTTGCTTTCTGCTTTGTAGGACAGAGGCAATGATCCCTCCCCGCTCCCACCCTTGGAAATCAAAAGCCTCAGCTAACGCAGAGTCGTTTTGCAGGACACGGCATTTCCAGCCCTCCCTCCCTGGAGGAGGCCCGTGTCCTCCTGATGTCCCAGAGAGCTCAGTCTTTACCAAAATACGTGAAACATGCAAGATAAGAGGTACTCCTCTCAGGCGCAATATTTCTTTCCATCCTGTTTCAAGTCCAGCAAAACACTGGGTGGACTAAATTTAGCCAGCAAATGAGGCAAGGGGAAAAACAACCTCCCAAACTTGCATGTTCAAGTGTTGGGATATTTGAGAAGTCCTATTTTGCTCAGGTATATTGAATTATCAGCGAGCAGTCCTGCCGGGCTCTGACAGAGCAAGCAAGACAGCGGCGGATAAAAATCAGCCATCCCCAAAGACGGGGTTGCGCAGCGCGTTGCCTTCTCGCCGCCTCTCAAGTCAAACGAAGCTGTTGCTCAGCTCTGCGCTCCATCTCAAGGGCTTCTTGGGACCTTCCACAGCGCCTCGGGTCGCCCCGCTGAGCACCAGCAGATGCTCTTCTTGAACCAGAGCCCTCGGCTTGAAAACAGCCCGGCTACTCGGGACTTCACGGGCGTGAAGGGAGGTGTTGCTGGTCAGGACCGATCGCAGCTCTGAGACGTTTCTGCTGAGCGTTGGTTGCCTCCGTGGGTGCAACGGCTTCGCCTAACCCCAAGCAGTACCTGCCTGCTACGGGGCTTCACTTGCCTTGTAGTTGATCCGCTCAACACCCGATCCTTTTAGGATCAAGCACTTGCTGGTGGTGGGTTTGCTGGATGATGACCTGCTAATTTGGGTTGGTTTGGGGAGAAAGAGGTGATAGGAGAGGCTCTGATTAAGGGAACAGGCACCCCCTGTTCCTGCCTTGGCGCGCTGTGACCGCGTGGTGCAGGAAGATATTAGCTTGTTAGCTAATGGTGATCCTCAATTAAAATTCCCCTCCGAAGATAGGAGGATAGTGTTGCTCCCAATTAATATTTCATTGCAGATTCAGATCTATTCACATTCACGCTGCTGGGAAGCCAGGGCCTCTAACGGAGCGTGCAGGCGGCGATAGGCTTCACATCTGCCATGGGCAGCCCAGGTTTATTTATAGGAGCTATGGCCCGCGGCAAAATGTAAAATACTCATAAATTGAAGGGAGGGATGAACCCTGAGGGACCGATCTGCACCTGTCCCGCTCGGCACGGGGTAAACCGAGCCCGTCCGGAAGGGAGGCACCCGCGGGGTGAGATGCCAGCAAGGGGCTCGGGGGCGATGCTGCCATATGCCGGGGACCTCTTCGTAAACTAATTGACTTCAGATGTGGAGAAGATGAGTTTTTTGCTGTCTGAAATCAGTAGCTTGGAAACGTGATCTGGGAAAAGGTGGGATGGTTGTTGAGGCTTTGTTAGGAAGGTTAAATTTGCTTTTTTTAGAAGCTGTATGCGGTGTCTTGGAATTGCAAAACTTCTGCAGCTATTCACGCTTGTACTCTTCATAAATGACTTAAAATAGATGTTGAGTTCTGCGGGACAAGTGATAAAATAAACTTAGACATGCATTGACTGGGTTGCTTTTGTGCTTTGCTTCCTTTTTTTTTTTTTTTTTTTTTTTTTTTACTTTAGATATTAAACAACTGAGAAAAGTCCTGCTCAAGTCCAAGGGCAGAGTGTGCAGCTAATTTTAGAAACCCATTACAGCAGCTAAAGGCAGCGATGTCTCGCAGCGCCGGGAAGGGCAGGACCTCTGTCCCCGCTCGCTGGGGCCATCGTCCCAGCTGCGTGAACGCCGGTGCCCGTGGGCTGGGTGAAAGGCTCCCCGGGCAGGAGCGACCACGGGGGCAGAGGGACTGCAGCCCAGGCAGCCTCCAAACCCAGAGGTACTCTGTATATCCCCACGCGGCTGTTAGTAAAGGCACTCAGGTTGAATGGTGTACATTTGCCTGGTTAATTTTGGGGGGGGATAGTCATGATCCCCCCCCCTTCCTCATCCTCCTTTTTTTCTTGCTTTTCCCGCCCCAGAGACGCCGGCAGCCCAGGCTGCTCTGCAGGCTCTGACCCGGGGTTTCGGGCACAGCTCCCCTCTGCCGAGTCCAGCGAGTGCGAGGGTGCCTGGGAGAGCCGGGAGCCGTGCCCCGCTCCGCGAGGGGCCGAAGGGCAGAGGGCTGTGCCGGGATACCCGGGTTTTACTGCTCCCCCTCACCCATGGAGCCGCCGGGCTTCATCCCTCGGGCAGAGCCGTCGCCCCCTTCCGTGCAAAATAAAAAGGGCAAATTCAGTGATTTGTCCCACATTCCCTCCTCTCACCAGGGGGTTAGATGTGGGCTGTTGTTTTCTCTTCTAATCTTGCTGTTTTGCAGCTTCCAGCAACTCCTACTGCCGCTGCGTGGATCGTGGCCCCGTGTCTCCTGCTTTCCCCCGCCACCGCCCGCCGGTGGGGTCATCCCGCACCGGGGGCATCGCAGCGAGCGCCGGCAGCGCTCAGGGTAACGCACCGCTTGCTCGTCCCAGCCCCGGCGATTGTACGGCAGCTAAGGGATGTCTGGGTGTCCCGGAGAGAGAACAACTGCCGCTCCCGAGAGTCCGGCCTTGGCTGCCAAAACCCTCTGAGCGGAGGCAGGGGAAGCCCAAACTGGGGAGGGCTCTCGGGTCACCGCCTGCCTGGGGCTGGCCGGTGCCTGGGCCAAGTTTTCGGAGCTGCTTTCTAGAGACGCGCCCGCGGTGAAGGGCTGGGCAGAGCCGGGGGGTTGCAGGGCTCCGGGGGATGCTTTGTCTCTCCGGGCAGAGCAGCGTGCGCTGGAACAGGCGGTGAGATGCTTGTGTGCAGCACAAAACAAAACCCTGCAATTTTGGTGCCTAGGAAGATGTCCTGCGCGTGGGGGGTAGCCCTTGGGTGGCTGAGCACTGGGAGATGTCTCCTTCAGCTCCCCAACACCGCCCGGCACCCCCCGGCTGAGCTCGCCAGTGCCAGGGAAGGGCAGGACGCGGTGCAGCATCGCTGGCAGCTGTGCCCAAACCCCTTCCCTTCCGAAAAATGAAGCAGTGGGTCAATTAAAGGAAGCAGAAGCCCCAGCCTTGGGCAAGAGCTATACAATGGCTCACCCTGCGCGGGGTTTGCCACAAGCAGGACGAACATCCCCGTGCCTGGTGGGGAGCGGGAGCTGGGCTGTCCCAGTGTGCGCAGGGTTTGGGGTACACCCATCACCGCAGGCCGGGGCCGACTCAGCCACGAGACGGGACGCGGCACCCACCCGTGGCACCGGTGTGACCACAGCACCCGCCACGGCGAGCGGTGACTGCACCGGCATCTCTGCAAGGGCCTCGATGCTACTCCATACCCGGGGCGAGGGCAGGCATCGCACTGCACCTCCCCGCTGCTGCGGGGCAGAGCCTTCCCTCTGACTCCCTGGGCACCCCTATAGATCCACCACCCCCTCCCATATACGCATGCGCCTATAGACCCACGCCCCTGCACCCACCCTGAGCCCCAGCACCCCTGAGCCCCATTTTTGGCCGGGTTTGGGGTGCAGCCCCAATGCACGCGGCAGCCTGGCCCTTGCGGGAGGGGAGATGGGAGTGGATTTTTTGCTAATTTGATTTGAAAGCCCCTTTTATCCCTGAGTGACTCGAAAGAAAAGGATTTCAGCGACCTCTTGCTCTCCCCCACTGTTTTAAATTTGATTATGGGAAATTATTTTAATTAGTATCGACAGATATTTAGGAAAATAATTATCGGAAAACCTGTGCTTTTTATATCCATTTAACCTGTGAATCTTCTGTCCCATCTCAGAGACCCAGGCTGAATTTCGGGGGGTGGTGGAGGTTTATATGGTAATAAAAGGCTCCTGGGGAAGCCCGGCTGGTTAATGAGATAACAGGCTGCTCACATCTGGGTCACAAGTTCAGTTTTTGCCCCAGGCAGAGGAGACAGGAGAGAAATCACTGCCAGGATGCGCCCGATCTGTCTTGAATTTCGGCTGCAGTGCACCCCGTCATCCCCCCAGGCAGAGGAGAGCAGCGAGGGGCCCGATCCAGCTCCAGCCCCGCACCATCCCCACCGTGCGGGGGATGCCGAATGCCCTGGCACGCCCGGTCGGTGCGTGTGCACACTCAGGAGGAGTCAGGCGATGCGGTAGCATTTGCAGGGTGAGCTGCAGCAGCAATTATTGCAGTGCTATAAAAAAAAAAATAATATGATTTTTCTAAAGGTCTCCGGCCGGATGCCTCGTCCCTCTGGTCCGGTTCCTGCTGGCAACGGGTCTCCAGAGCCACTAACACGCAAGCAACAAACGTGTTTGCCCCCGCTCTGCAAATGGAAAAGCGAGATCGATAGGGTTTGAGCAGAGCTGAATGAAGCGGAGCCAGCGCCTGGCGTACAGGATGCTAGCGAGACTCCCCGCCGGCAGGAAAGGAGCTTCACAAACACAAACACACGCAGAGCCAGCGCCGGGAGAAACGCGCCCGGTACTGCGGGTTATTTTAAGTTCAGGGTGTACCCAGTAAATGCGGCAGATAAACAGATCACGGGGTGGGGGTTCGCAGGGTCTGTCATGCCGGGTCAGTGCATGGGCACAGCCCGTACACAAAAAAGGGGATAAGGTATAAGGGGCTGGGGTATCTGGAGGCAGGAGCCTGCCCAGCCTGGCCGTAGGGATCGATTCATATTTATTTTTGGAAGAGCAGCTCTAATTATCCACTGTAAGCGGGCAGGGAAATGGTGGTGGCTCTCCACCACTCGATGCCTTTAAATCAAGGCTGACTGTCTGCCTCCAAGACATGCTCCGGTTCAGCCGGGAGTTACGGCCACGCGGCAGGAATTATCGGCCAAGGGTGCATGGCAACCATCGTGGCTTTACGGTCTATGGACCATCATCCCTCTTGTTTCTTTCCTAATAAATGGAGCAGCCGGGGCTGCTGGTTTTAGATGGGTTGTTCTGAAAACGGCAGCAGGGTGCGAACGCTAGGAACTGCCTCGGCCAGGGCGCATTTGCCGTGATGCTCTTCCCGCGTGGCCGCCACTGGCTGGGACACCCGGTCCCACGCGAGAGGTGACAGCGGCCGGCGGAGGGACGTGGGGGCATGTGGGAATTGCAGCGGGGTTATCTCGACGCCGAAATCGCAGCGGTGGGGTGGCGCCATGTCCTGCTGCAGCAGAGCTGGGCACCTTTGCCATGAACCCTGATACTACGGGAGCCCCAATAACCCCGTTAATAGGGGAGCCCAGTTATTAAGCCGAGTTTTCGGTGAGGAGGGCGAAAGCGAAGGCAGGCTCCTCCGCGCGGCCGTGCTGGAAGGTGCCGGCTGGTAATAACTGTTTTATTGCTTCCTGTTGTGTTAGACATCTGATGGCAAGCCGGGGCCGAAAGCTGGTGCAGCATATGGAGCGGCCCCCCCCGCCCCCCGTCCTCCTCCTCCTCCGCCTTATTTACAGAGTCTCCCTGGAGATGGGCCTCACAGGCTTTTCCAGCTCGGAGAGGAAGCGGAAAAATATTTACCTCGCTCTCCCCCCCCCCAAAAGTCTGTTCTCATTAAGACAGGAAAACGTAAACAAGGCGCATAAGGTGGAAATGCCATGCTGCCGTGGTGAGCGCCGGGAGAGAGCCGGGGATGCCGAAGGGGCCGTGGGCGAGGACCCTCCCCGGGGTGTCCCTGCTCCCCACGGGGACGTTAGCCCATGCCGGGGCTCAGCCAAACCCAAGCCCTTCATTTCCCAACCCTGCTGTCAGTGGGAGATGCTGGGGGTGGCACAAGGACATTTAGGTGTCCCGCTGCCCCCCGTTACGCCCGCACCCCGCGGGGGCTTGCAAAGCCCTTCCCTGCGCGGCTGCATCCCCGGGGATGCCCCGGGCTGGGGGTGCCGGGCCAGTGCCCACCTCCAGCCATCGCTTTGGCACTGCAATGGTTCACAAAGCCGGGGTGGGGCTGGAAAGGCTGCACCTCCGAACCACCCTGGGTCCTCTTTTATTCCTTAATTACATTTTTTTTTAACATTGACCAGCACAGGACAGCCACCCCCAAGCTGCCAACCCCACAGCGCACTGGCGCGAGGGTCTCCCCCAGCACTGGCTCTGCAATGGAGGGGAAAAACAAAAAGAGGACTTGGCTGTTTCCCTGAATGATGCTCCAGCCATCCATTGCCGAGTCGCACTGGGAACGGCTCCCGGCCCCGCAGCCGGCAGCTCTTCGCTCCCCGAGCGCTCTCCTGCCAGCCCGGCCCAGCCGTTAGCTCCGGGTGGGAAAGCTCAGCCGTCAGCTGCGTGCGGCCTCTTCATCAGAAAAACCCCGGCTCGTGGTCCCATGGTGTCTCAGGGCGGCCGGTTTCTTTTCCCCGTCCCTGGGGGCTGTTTCCCCTGGAAGACAAAGAGGTCGGGCAGCCGGCGAGCCACGCTTGGCCCAGGCAGCTCCGCTGGGAACGGCCCTTGCTGAGGGTCAGCCGCCGGCTGGCCGTGAGCCGCCGGGCAAGTTGGAGCTTGTGCCGGCCTTTGGCACAGCCCAGTGACCCGCAGGGGCGAGCGGTCATGCTGGAATTAAGCCGAGGGGAGGGAAGGACGCGGGGATGTGTGCTGCCGGTGCTGTCTCGCCAGTGGCAAAAGGCCCGTCTGCCTTTGGCTTCGCCGGTGAGATGTGCCTGGCCACGGTGGGAGTTTGCAGCCCAGGGCAGGTGCGGGTGCCAGGCAGAGCCGTGGGTGCCCGAGGGGTGCACCCACTCTTGCCAGGGTGCCTGGGTAGCTCAGGCACAGCATCGTCGTGGCCCACCCGTGGGCATGGTGTGGGTGTCAGGAGGGAGGCAGGTCCCACCCAAGCTGGCAGAAGTAACACCCTTTTCCTTTCTTCTAACCGTTTGGCCCCTCTCCTTTCGTCTGCCCAGGGCTGCGAGGGGCCGGGTAGTGCCACCGTCCAAGGGTCCTGCGCTGGGCCGCTCTCTGTGCCTTGTCCCCATTGATGGAGCTTTGCCCCTATTGCAGGGGGCTTCGTCCCCATGGCACGGTGCTTCGTCCCCATGGCACCGTGCTTTGTCCCCACGTCACGGTGCTTCGTCCCCACAGCATGGTGCTTCGTCCCCACGTCACGGTGCTTTGCCTCTGTTGCATTAGTGCTTCATCCTCATGGCACGGTGCTTTGTCCCCACGGCACAGTGCTTTGTTCTCATTGCACGGACGCTGCCCCTGTGAGCTCAGCAAAACGGGTGAAACCCCCCCCAGTGCCACCCGCTGCAGCACAGCACCCACAGAGGAGCGGTGTCAGGGCCAAAGGCAGCACCGTAGCCCTGTCACGACCTCCTCTGACGTCACCACTTGCCCAGAATAACCGTCCCCATCGGCAGCTGGGGGGGGCGAGGTGGGGGAGGACTGGCACGTGGCCTGCTGGGTACACAGCCAAAAATAGTCAGGGAAGGAACGGAGGGGAACCCGAACACCCTGCTGGGGCTTGGCCGCGCTCCCCAGCTCCCCAAGGGAGGCAGGGCTGGACTGGCAGCACCGAGGTCCCCACAGGGGCTGAGCATCCCACTGCGACCCCCCCCGGGAGGACAGGTCCTCCCCAGGCATCCTGCAAAACGCACGGTGGGTCATCGAGGGAGGCGATGCGAGGCGTGATTTTATGAGACGTGGAGCCGTCCCACGGACAATGGGGGGAGGATGCACCCCAGCAACACACTGTCTGCAGCGTGGGGCTCCTGGGTACCCCCTCAGCACAATGACCCCCACCTCAAATCCTTGCCCTGAACACCCAGGATCTGGGGCCTTTCGGGTGCCCGTCGCTATGGAAACCCCTTCTCACAGAGCCGGTCCAGGCTGAGCCTGTCTGTCCGTGCTGCTGCCTTCCCGGAGGGCGATGCTGCAAGGTGATGCTGGGGGAGGTGGTCCTGCAGGTCCCAGCCACAGTGGGACCAGTGGAGTCCCCCTCAGGGGTCTCCTGGGGAAAGAAATGGCTCTGTAAGGAATAATATTTTTTTTAATAGTCTCTTGGTGGTTTTAGAGACTTGGGGAAGGTGTTTGGCGCAGAGGAGGGCTCTGGGCTGGACCCACATGAATGGTCCTGCTGATGGCCCCAAAAGGCTTTGCCCCTCCCCAGGTGCAGGGAGCCAGCGCTGCGCCCCCCAGCAGCCAGGAAGGGGCTCCTCGCGTTAAAATACCTTGCTTTGCTCTGCCGAACGCTGTCCCCTCTGCAGTCCGTTTCCAGTGAGCATCCCACCACCCGGTGTGGAGGCGGCAGCTGGTGTGGGCGCAGGGCAAGGCATCGCCGGTCCCCTGCAGAGGACAAGCAGCAGCTCGGGCTGTGCCGACCCCCTGGGTCCCCATTGATGGAGGGGACCCCAACGCCATCCCCACGAGCAGATGCTGCTGGGGCTGCACGGCAATCGGTGCATCTCCCAGGTGCGTGGGGGCAGGATGGGACCCGTCTTGTCCCAGCGCGGTGTCACCCTCCTCTGGGTGGGGAGGGGGCTGCCCTTGCTGACCACCTTCCAGTGCCCTGGCCCAGAAATGGGAATTTCCAGGGCTTTTTCCCAGTTCCTCTCCGCACACAGGTCCCTGCAGGCTTGCAGATTTTAGGAATTTCCCAGCCGCTGCTGTGAGCCGCGTGGCTTCGCGTTGGGAAGTCCTTTGAAGGCACTTTGCACACCAGCCTTGCTGCTCGCACACACCTCATGCTGGCTCCCCACGGGCTGGTAAAAAGATGGAAGAAGCTTTCAAAGCTAAAGGAGGGTTGGGATTTTGGAGCTGCTAACATTTTTAAGAGCTGTTCTGAGTCCAGAGAAAGATGGGTTTGCCTTTAATATTTAATGCTTTTTTTTGTTTGTTTTCACACACGTGCAAGCGTGCATTCAGAGCTGCTGCAGGGAGAGCTTTGCACTGCGGAAACGCCGGGGCCAGCCTGACCCAGCAGCGTGGGACTGCTTCAAAGCCAAGGTTGCCAGAAGGGCATTCTCCAGCCTGTAGGAAAGGCAAACCCCTGGGAAACTGCGATGAACGAGCCGCTTGGACCAGCGCAGCGGGAAATGCCGGGGAGAGGATCCCGCACAGCAAAGATCAGCCCTTCGCTGGCCGGAGCAGCGCAGTTTCACCTCCATCACCAGGCACAAGGAGCTGCGGTTGCAGGAGTGTTTGCAAGCGAGAAAAGCGAAAGCCCTTCCTGCACGCCTGAAATCTCCAGGGATTTGGCTCCCAACGGCTGGAGGCTGCGGGTGTGGAGCCGAGGGACCGGCCGGGTAAACGGGAGCCTGGAGCAGTGGCGTCGAGGGAGCCCATGGCTGCGTGATGCCCGGGGAGAGCGAGGGGGGAAGGATCCGACCTGGGGCGGACCCTGAGGAGACCTGTGCCATGGTCCCGTGGTCCTCGGGGTGAACAGCTCCATCAGCAAAGTGGGGTCCCAAGCCCATCCCCAAGCAGGGGCCCCCAAATAGATGCAGCTGCAGGAGGTGACTGAAGCGTGGTGCAGCGAGGAGGGCGTCGCTTCTGGAAAAAACCCTGGCCAGGACAGCATGAACCAGAGGACGTGTGGAAGGCTTTTTGAAGTCTTTTCCTCCCATGGCTGGTTTCTACACGGTGCTCTGCCCAGGCAAAACAAAGCCTCTGACACCATCTTTCGAGCACGGCCTCAGCAGAGCAGAACAGCACAAAGAAAAAGGATATTTAAGAGACAACCTGAGAGCAGCTAATAGCCTCTGACCTTGCTCCAGCAGAAACGGGAGGCAGCGTGGAAGAAAAGGTGCAGAAGGTGCCTGTCGTCATCCCCCCCCGCCCGGGAGGGACACGGAGCCGGTCACCCCGGCGGGGCAGGCACGGCCGCGGGGAGCAGCAAAGGAGCAGAGCCCTTGGGCAAGAGGAGGCAGGAGAAATCACACTGGGATTTTTTGGGATTTTTTGGCTAGAGTTTGAGCTCTGCAGCCCCACGTGTGGACACACTCGTGTCCTCCCCTGACACAAAGACTGGCGTCTGGGTGCTCATCTCGACACAGGGCTGTGCAGCTGCTTGCACACGCTTGCACGCTTGGCGAGCTCTCCACCTGCCGCCCTGCTGGTGGGCGCAGAGGGGAAGTTTTAGCACAGAAAAAACCAATGCTTTTCATTTGCATCGGCAGGAGGAAGAGGAGTAGCGGCAGCACCGGCGCTGGGCTCCTGTGGCTTCCCCTGCAGAGGTCCAACTCCTTCGCGAGTGACATGGCCTCAGAGATGTTGTCTTGCTGAATGCACCCATCTCTCTTCAAAACATGCTCCCTGCAGACACTGAATCAGCACAAGCACCATCCCGCTCGTGCGGGGCCAGGGCATTCGGAGGGACCCGGTGAGCTCCATCCCGGCAGAAGAAACTTCCTCTTGGAGGCATCAAGATCAGGCAGAGTAAAACACTTTAGGATGGGAAATCTTGAATCGTGTCTGCTGACACTGAGCTGGACACCCCTTTTTTGCTCCTAATACTGCTCCCAGCACTGCCAGGGATGCAGAAGGGTCGAGCCCCAAACCCCCTCTCCACCTGACAGTGTTTTTGGGAGATTGCACAGCTCCTCCACTCCGCCAATGCTGTCCATCTCCATCCAAACTCCATCGGTCATCCCAGAGGAGATGAGGATGGGGTTTGGTCCTGTTTGTATGTCCTCCTGTTTGTATATCCTCCCCGGGGGGATTTTCAGCTGGTCTGGCTTTGCGCTGCTCTGCAGTTGGGCTTGTCCGTCTTCGAGGGTCATCTTGGGAGAGCACCGCAGGCACCCTGGGCAGCGGGGGAAGGAAAAGCTCAGGTTGCAGAGGACGTTTTAGCCACGGTCTTTGTGCCAAAGGAAAGGGCTTTTCTCCCTCTCGCAGGTAAGTCCTGAGTCAGGGCTTGAGGAGGAGAAGGGAATTTGCACACCAAGGTCTTCGCATCAGCGCGGTCCCCAGGAGAGGGCTCCTCCAGCCCCGCGGTCGGGCTGTCACTGGCTGTTTGCCTTCTCTACCACGCCAAAGGACATTTTAAAGCAATTTCTCCTGCACAAATAAATACAAAACCAAACTACTGTTTCTCCTGGTTTCTTCTCTTTTCCCCTTTCATCTCTGTGACATCTTCCTCCAGTAAATCTTTCCCTTACGTCTCATTAGAGACTGTTCCTGGACAATTTGCAGCTGTGACAACCCGAGAGAAGCCCGGGGCCGGTCTGCCCGGCTGACAGCTCGCGTACGCACCAGGCTTTTTGCCGTGTCTGCGCCACAAAATGGCTTCAAAAGCAGGTTCACAGCTGGGCTGCCCGGTGCCACAGCCGCAAAGGTCTCCTACCTCCCCTTCCAGGGTTTTCCTGGGATGCTGGACAAAACGCTTCAACTCCCACCTCTGCTTTCCTCCGTCTAACACGCTGCTCTCTCCCCACCGTGGTTTTGTGGCTTTGCAAACACGCAGCATTGGGGTTTTGCAAGAGCATCACTGTCCCCGCTCCCTGGATAACCCCCTGCCTGCCCCGGGACGCGGCAAGGATGGAGGCAGTGAAATTAAAAATAACCGGCTTTGCCGGGAGGCACGGGTGGCGGAGGGCGTGCTGCCGGAGCTGGCACGGCTCGGCCGCCGGATGCCTCTGGGCACAGGATTTCAAGGGCACATCACGCTCCAGCCGGGCGGCTGCCAGCAGCCCTCCCCGGCGCTGGCTGTGCTGCTCCCTCGACTCCTTCCAGCGATTTTTTTTTTTAAGACAGCTAATAGCTCCGAGGGAGTCCTGGCGTAATGAGAATTGGCAGAAGCGAGCAGATATTAGGTTTATTCACCACCAGTTTTAAATCATTTAGCATAGCAGAAAGGCCGTGTTTCTACAAGCAATATGTTCTGCTTTGCTCGCATCGCGGTTCCTATTAAAAGGGTTTAGTGATGAATGGGGACGGTGGTGTCTGCGGGGGGGGGAGCAGTGCCGCTCTGCTCCGCGTCCGTGGCGATGGGACGGGGACGAGCAGGGCCAGAAACTGGGGCCAAGGATTCGAGCCCAAGTCCATCCCCGTCCACGGGAGCTCCCACCGGCTGCAGGGTGGGACTCGGGAAGAATTTACAGCCCATTGAATGTGGCCTGTGGCTTCGGTTAAAAATAAACCCTTACAAAGACAGTTTGGGGAACTGGTCCGGGGATGCTCTTTGCGCAGCGGAACATGGTTCCTCGGGGATTGCTGAGAAAAGTTGCAGGAGAAGTTAAACTTTCACCCCAGCAATTATTGTAAATCTCTCTGGTCAAGGCGCCGACCTAAAATTAGCCCTCAAATCCTTTTGAAGGTTGGGATTTTTTCACTTGATTTTTCAAGTGACTGACCAGCAGCGCTGCAAACTGCATTTCCACTCTGGAGCTCTGGTTTTCTTTTTAATTGCAGACCCGTGAGGTTACCTGGCGTTTCATCGCAAGCAAGGCCGGGCTTTCCAATCGTGTTGTACGCACCCTGAAACAAGCAGCGGCCCACGGAGGGAAGGCAGAAGAGAACCTGTCGTGTACCAAAGCGTTTGCAGTCACAGAGCATTTATCCTGGTCCATGGAAGAAATCCCAGCATCCCAGCCTTTCCCTGGGCTCCTGTTGCGTTTTGCTCTTGGGTGACGTTTAGTCAAATCTGGGAGTTAGTAAAAGCTGGGATGCCGGGCTTTCTGCTGCTGGTATGGTAACTGGAATCCAGGAGGGGCAAAGAGCAGGAGCTGAGGTGAGTGGTTCCCAGTGGCACGCTGGTTTTGCAGTGCCGTTCATAGGGGCGGTATCTGCAGGGTTTGCAGGCGACGGGGCCGCAAGCCGGGAGAGCGCAGGGCGCTGTGGGTCACAGCCAGGCTCTCTGCACCCACCGCGCTGCCTCTGCCCCAGCACCCCCCAGCCCCTTTGCTGACCCAGCCGGTTCCTCTGCCCGGTCGGCGATGCCGGCACAAAACCCAGGGTTGTCGTTGCCACCACTGCCCTTTCCCGTGGAGGATGGTCCGGATGGTCCCACGGTGCAGGCAGGGCAGGGCAGGGCATCGGCTGCGTCCGCCGGGGCTGCCAGAACTACGCCGTGCAGCTCCCAGCCCTGCTGGCAATCAATAGCGAGTGCAGTGAAACCCTTAATGAAATTCCAGCCTAAGAGACTATTGATTGTGTATTTTCTTTAAAAATGTATATGAATGGGAGAGAGGCTTGTTGGCGGAGAGGCTGGGGAAGGGCCGTGTGTGGGAACAGACCATCGGCTGCTGCGGGAGATGGGCGAACATGGTCTGTCCGGGGTAACCCGTGCTGGGCAGTGGGCTCCAGCCTCCTCGTGAGCGTGAAGTCATCCTCAAAACACTCCTGGGAAGGGAAACGTGACCAGCCAGAAGCAAGAGGGTGGGCATTTACCCAAAATCATCACAAAACCAGCAATGATGAAACCAAGGAGAGAAGTCAAGAGTCCATGCCTGGGTTGTGCCGCCTCGACAGCGCTTTTGCAAATCCCCCTTGCCCTGTGTTTCACACTGCTGCCTAAAACACACACACACACACAAAAGGATTAAGAAGATGCTGTATTCTTCTGCTTTGTAGGGTTTGGGGGAAGAAAAAGCAAGCGGTACGTCGCTGTACAACAGCCCTATAAACAACGTCCCTCCTTCTTTCTGCACCCTCTGTGTGATCCCAAACCAGCCTCTCCCAAAGTCTCCCCAGATTACACCTTGCACAGTAAGAGGATGGCAAGGAACCATAATAAGTAAATAAAAATAAAAATAATAAAACCCCACCCCCCTCTCTGCCCTTACATAACCAGCATTGTCTTAATCCTACAGGTGCTTCGCAGAAGTAAAAAGGATTTGTTCCACCTGCAAATCCTTTTTCTTTTTCTTCTTTCTTTTTTTTTTTTATTTATTTTTTATTCTGGTGAGTCATCCTTATCCGCCCCATGGACACGCTGCGGGGAGGCACAGCGGGGAGCTGGGGGGTCTGACAGGCAGCCCGCAGTAATGTGACCCCTGACTAAATCACTTAAACCTCCCTGGGCTTCAGTTCCCCTGCAGTAAGATGCGGATTATAAATCTGTCCTGACCCCCTTGGCAGAGGAAGGTGCTCGGCGATGGGCCCTGTAAATATGTCAGCGGGACAGTGAAGGCGAGCGCCGGGGCTGGCCCACAACCCTCCACCCGGAGCCCACTCTGGCCACGCAGCGCTGCACTGTGAACCCCGGGAATGTGGGGGTGCCAGGGGATCACCCCAAATACCCTCTGCTGTGCAGCGCAAAAAATGAGCTTCGGGGCTGGTAGATGGGGCGAGAAAATGCTCCCGAACCTTCTTAGGGCATGGGGGTGCCCTCCCAAGACTGGGGGTGTCCTCTAGGGATTTGGGGTGCCCCCCGGAGGTTTGGGGAACCCTCCGGGGGTTTGGGGAGCCCTCGCAGACACGCCACCCCAGCACAGGAGTGGGGTCGGTGGGGATGCATGACCCCACGCTCGGGGTGCAGCCCCCCCCCCCGGGGGGAACCCCGGCCCGGTGCGTTGCACCCCGTTTGGGCTGGGTGCGGTGGAAGTGCGGGGGGGGCTGGCGGGGAAGGTGGGGGGAGGGAGAGCGGGACCCCCCGCCGGGGCCGGGCGGGGCCCTTTAAAGCGGCGGCCGGTGGGAGGGGCGGGAGGCGGCGTTGCCGGGCGGTGCGGGGGGCGGCCGGGCACGGCTGGCCCCGCCGGGAGCCGCGCTGAGCCGAGCCGGGAGCAGCGAGCAGCGGGCCGGGTGAGCGCATCCCTCCGGTACCGGGTGGCGGCCGCCTCTGGCGGCGGGGGAGGGAGGGGGGAGGCCCCTTGTTTTCCCGGTTATTCCCACCCCCCCACCCCCCCGCGTCTGTTCGGGAGCGGACCCCCCCGAGCTGGGGGGAGGGTTCCCGCTTGCAGCGGGAGCGCGGAGCTCCCCCCCAGCCCTCCCCCGCCGCCCCGGGGAGGCTCGTCCCTGCGGCCGGGTGGAGCCGGGGGGAGCTGCCCCGAGCCGCCCCCTCCCCGAGCCGCCGGGCTGGGGTTCCGCACGGACGGGCCGGGGGCTGCCGCCGCCTCCCCCACCCTCTCCCCGCCCCCCCCCCCCCCGGCTGGTTCCTTCCCCCTCCCGGTGAGCATCGCCGCTCCTCCGGCCGGCCCCGAGCCCCGGCGGGGGGAGGCAGGGAGGGCGGAGGGCGGTGCTGGGGCCGCCCCGGGGCAGACACCGCTCCGGGGGCAGATGCTGCCTGGGGGAGGCGAAACTCGCTGGGTCCCGGCGCTGCCCGGCTCGGTCCGGAGCACCCGGGGGCGGGGGGGGGGATGCTCCGGTGGGGGCACGGGCAGCGCGCATGACCCTGCATGGATGCTCTTTTTTTTTTTTTATCATTATTGTTTGCTTGGGCTTTACGCGAGGGCTGCAGGCTGCTTTGGGTGATTTGCCTCCCCCCCCCTGCCCCGGTGCTGCCAAGGGCAGAGCAGCACCGCTCCCACCCGGGCAGCCACTGCCTCCACTTCCCACAGGGCTCTGGGGACACCCGTGGGGCAACTGCAGCTCCTGAACTTCCTCCAGCTCTGGTGAGGCTGGGCTGCATGACGTGAAGGCCTTTGGAGAGCAGAGGGACTTTCGCTGTGGTCCTGCTTATTTCTAGTTTCCGCTGAAGCGGCCGGTCAGGCTGAGGTACCACGGAACTGCGGCTTAGGGGTGAAATGTGCCTTAAGGAGATGCTCTGGCGATGACTGCGCTCACTCCAGGGCTTAACCATCTAAAATTTTGCCTTCCAGGCCCCCCTGAGTCGGTCTGGTACCTTGTTCCAGTGTAGAAATTCATCGTTTGGAGTTATGTGCTTGACCTGGAAGAACTGTGCTGCTGGCACCTCAGGGACCCTGTGAACTGCAACGGGAGAGGAGGTAAAATTGCTCTGTCCACCCAGCATGCTGCTCAAAATCCCCGGGAGCCTCTGCCACTGCTTCTTTGGTGGATTACTCAAATTTCCCCTCCATTGTTTTGGGGTTTTTTTGTTTGGTTTGTTGGGAGAGGCGTGGAGAAGGACCATGTTTGCAATGCTGGGCATCTGGGACTGTGCTTCTAAATAGGGATCGCGCTCCTAAACCACCCAGGCTCCTCTGAAACGCTCAGCCCTCGTGTTTGCACAGACAGGTGGTTGTGCGCTGCCAGGAGATGTGCTTAGATGGGATCTTGAGTGCTCTTGGACCTCCCCTCTTGCATTCCTCGGTGTTGCTTCATAGTGTGTCTCTATTGCTATAAAGCTGCAGTGCACCCCAGGGTGGCTGTTAAATAACCTATTTCTAAAAAAGTTGCATAATTCTGGAGCAGAGATGCTCCAGCCTATTGACATGCATTTGAGAAGGGTGCGGGTTTGCCTGCCGTTGTCTGGTGTCTCACCTAACGCAAGGCGACCGTTATCCCTCAGCCATCGAATGGGACAAGTCAGTCTTGGGGGCTGCAGGATGGAACATCCCCTGTCCTGCCTTGAGGTTAAAATAGCTGCCTTCCTCGATTGTGAGCCCCTTGGTTGGCTCAGGGGTGCCGTGGTTGTTTGACTGCAGGGTTACCTCTTCTGGCTGCTCCTCTTGACCATCAGGTCTGTCCCCTCCTTCTCTGGGCTGGTGGGAGCATGTCTTGTGCACAGTCATGGCAGGGTGGTCATGTCCAACCTCTTCTTGTCCTTCTTCCTTGGTGGTGAATCACCTGCCTCTTCAAGATGAGGATGTTGCTGGCTAATGCCCTTCCTCCTCCTCTTCCTCTTCCCAGGGCAGGCAGAGAAACCTGATGATGGTTGCACATCTGCTTCTCTTGCTGAATCAGGCTGGCTGGGAAGCCCCGGGGCGGCGCTGCCTTCCCTGCTCTTCTCCAGCCCAAAGGCCGGCAAAGCCCCCCCGTGGCAGCACTCCCCTCCGGGCACACCCGTGTGTTGGTGCCCTCGCTTGCCCTCGGCTGGTTTCCCTGCCCATGGATGCTGGGGAGGTGGTGGGATAAAGGTTGGAGACTTGTGCCTGGCTCAGCGCTCCGCTTCCTTGTGCGAGCAGAGCGCGGGGGCTGGCAGAGGGAAACTGGGGACCCTGCCACTGCGGGGAGCACCGGTGTGCTCCCTGACTCCCAGGAACTACAGGTTTGAATCCCAGCTGGCTGCATCACAGCAGAGAGGAGGAGAGGTTATCCCTAAAGGGAAAACGGCATCCCAGACCTAATGTGGTTTTTGGTTTTTTTTTTTAAGGGAAAACCATAAGGGCTTGGAGAATCTACTTGCTGGGGGAGCGCCCGTGTTGCGGGGTGCAGGGTCTGGGCTTGGGGTGAGACTTGACTGGAGCCCTGCATCCGTCAACGCCCGCAGATGTGTGCCATGCTTCAGAGGGGGGGACCAGGAGGGGGCCCAGCCCGGTGTGCACCCGCTTCAGGGTCCCGTCGGGAAGACGGGAGCGGGTTTGTGCCCTGTTACACTGGGTCCTGGCAGCATTCGGGGCAGGAGAGGGGCTGCAGTGGCACTGCAGTGGGGCAGCGCCCTGGCTGCGGACCCCAGGAAGGAGGGCTGGCAAAGTCGAACACAGCCTGTAAATCCCTCCTGCGTGGTCGTGGCCGCCACGCTGGGTACGAAGCACTGCCTGCCCGGGAGCTGCCCTGCCCAGCGAAGGCGAGAGGAGATCGCTGAGGCTGACTCTCCAGCCAGGGATGGCATCCGTAGCAGGGTGTTTTGGCATCATCTGGTGGGGGGGGGGGGTGTGTGGGTTCAAAGCCCACTGGAATTTTTATGAGGTGTTTTGCTTAATATACCACTTAAGCAATTAGCAGTGATTGTGGCAGTCCTGGGTAAGGCGCTGGGTAGAATTGAATTTCCCAAGCTCAGATACCATTAGGCAGCGGTTTAACGCTGTTCGCAGGTGGGTATGAGATGGTGATGTATATGGGGAATTGGATCTGCAAAGTTAAAAAACATAATAAGAAAATTTCGTACAGACCTATGTAACTTTATCCCGTGTTTATTATGTGCCATAACTGAAAAACAGCCTTGGGGGGTTCTGTGCCCTAACGAAGTGGGGATCCCTGGTGGTGAGCCAGGATGGAGGCACACAGCAATGACTCTGCCGTACCACGTTGGGATGTGCTTTGCTGAGCGTCCTGCACCCCTGACCCATGCAGCTTACTCCCCAAAACCACCCAAGGAGCTCCTTAATGGCACAGCTATCTACAGGGCAAGTCGTCTTCTTAAAGGCGCTTGCACTTCTGTTGGGAACCGCGGTTGATTTTATGTTGTGGGGCTCTTTCTTTAAATCCCCTGAGTTTCAGGTACATCCAGGGGTGGAGAGTGAGCAGCTAAATCTCCTGTTATTTGGCACATCCGAGTCCAGGAAGGGTCTGCCTCGAGGTGCCAGGTCAGTGGTTAATGTATAACGCGTGTGCGTGACACCGTGCACCCTGCTGCTGCGTGGCACCAGCGGCGGTCCAGCCTGGAGGTGGATGTGCAAATAGTTTTACAAGGATGGGAAGCCGAGAGGAGGAGGAGGGTTTTGTTGTGGGCTGAGGGACGGAAGGAAGTCTAGGCTTAGCGAGGGAAACGTGAGATTGCTTGGTTGGGGATAGGGCTTCGGCCGCTCCTCTTGGGAGGCTCTGCTATTGTGGTGGTTAAAAATAGACTTTGGACTAGTTACTTTTCTGCGGGAAGCTCCCCGGCTGGAAACAGGCAGGTGAGGTGGCACCCAAACAAGAGGGAAGGGACAACAGCCCCTGACCTCCCTTTACCAAAACCTCTATTTTTAAATTTTTTATTTATTTTTATTTTTTCAGGAAATAACTTTTCTTTTGGGCCATCGAGAGGGTGTCTTTGCTTTATTTCCAGATACAGCATTCTGCCTCCAAGCCCCAGGTTACGTTCCTGATGCCCAGCTGTAGCGATACTTTGCACAGCATCGCGTCGCTGCACCCTGGGGACCCTCTCCCCATGGGTGAGGTTGGTACCCCTCGGGTCCCACGCCGGTGTACCCGGATCAGCGGCGTGCCAAGTGGCTTGGGTGATGCTCCAGCCCCGCGCGTGGGCTGGCAGCGTGGCTCCCTGCAAGCTGGATGGAATTACTCGGGGAAGAGATTATCTAAGATCCAGTGGATCTTGTCTATTAACTTGTCTTTATTTTCCAGCAGCTGTCAGCACGAGGGGTAAAAGTTACACTGGGGGAGATTTTGGGAAGGAAGGAGAAAGACAGTCCTGCGATACAAAATTGTTCAGAATAGTGAGAAATGGAGAAAATCGCAGGTTTTGCTGGGGGACTGTCATGGGCCTGAGCTCTGCCTGACCGGTCTTGGCAGACTGGCTGGGAAAGAAGAGCATCCGTGTCCCCCCCTCCAGCACGCAGGGGTCCCGGTCGGGAGCGGGTCCCCCGGCACAGGGTGAGCAGTGCCGTGGGCTGGGGACTCGCTCAGTAAGTGAGCGGCAGGGCTGGAGCTGGTTCGAGCCGCACCTCTCTGAGCGGGATGCGACCCCCAAAGCCCGGTTTATTTGCAGGTGCCCGCGGGGTTGGCATTGGGGCGCAGGATGGGGGGATTGCACGCAGAGCGGTGGGGAGACTGTCATATGTGCAAAAGGGGGAAAAAGGGTCATTTCTTGCCCATTTTCTCTTTTGAAGATGTCTCCCTTCAGCACGTGTACCCCAAAACCCTGTCCTGGAAAACAGCTGTCCAACACTGCCGGGTGCTTTGGGGGTATCTGTTTTGAGAGTCGTTCTGGCTAACGCTGCGGCTGGAGGAGTCCCTCAATGGGCAGCAGAAAAAGACCTGAGAAGCTTTTTCACTCTGGTCAAATGTTTTCTAGGCTCCAGATGACAGGAGGGCCCTGTGGTGCATCTGGGCAGGGACTCAAAGCATGCTTTTAGTGGGGGATTGGTTCAGGGAAGGTGGCTTGACCATTAAATTTGAGACCAAAATGCTGTTCAATTAATATTTTAGTGGGATGGACAGTAAATGAGAGGAACAAAGATTTTTTCCATTTCTATCTGATTCAGACAGCCGGTCTGATTTAAGATCTATAGGGTATAAATAGCACACGGAGCAATGAAGAGCGCAGAGAGCAATCAACTTCTCCCACCCCAGGGCGGCGGTGAGGATGGTAAGTGGGTCTGGAGGGGTGCGTAACGCACACGGGCAGATAGCTTTTGCTTTTTTTTGTTCTACGGCTTTCTGTTCCTCAACTCAGCCTCTGTGCCTGGTGAAAGCTCTGACAGGTCTTGAGGGCTGGGAGCTTTCCCAGCCCCTCGATGTGGCAAAGGAAGCCCCTGGGAGGAGGATGATGCTCGGTCTTTGCACGCTTCAGGTGTCTGCTGTGGAAGGGGGAGGCGTCAGCTCCGCGGCCAACGCATCCCCCATACCTCTGGGTTTGCGCAGTTAGAGCAAAGACGACGTGCTTGCTTCCCTTCTGCCATCAGCTCCGAGCCCCGCGTGCCGCTCGCTCTGCCCCGCCGTCCCGAGGGCAGTCCCCGTCCCGCTTTTAGCTATTTTCCCATCTGCCCGGGGCAGGCAGCGCTTTGGGGCCGTGCAGGCAGGCAGCAGCCTCCCTTCTGAGCTGCCAGAGGGGCTGCCTGCCTGCCGGCCTGCCTGCCAGGAGCGTCACCTCGCAGCCTGCTGCCGGGGGGGGGGGCCGGGGACGTGTCGTCTTGCTCTGGGACCTGCTCGTGACTCGGGGATCTCCCCTGGCCCAGCACGCTGAGGTCAGGCGCTTTTCTGGGGGAGCAGGTGCCTGGGTTTCCTTGCCTTGTTCCCACGGGATCACCAGCCGGAGCTCTGAGTGGCATCGATCTTGCTGGAAACCGAGCAGCTTGCTGGACCGGGGCAGCCGGGACCGAGCCGGGAACCTCCTGGGAACCTCCGTCCCCATGAGCCAGGGCTTTGCTGCAGACCTTTCCGTGCAGGATCCTCTGCTCCCGGCCAGGCACGCGCTTGGCCCCGGAGCTCTCCTGCGCAGGCAGAGGTGGAGGGATGCAGGCTTGCCTCTTGTCACCCCTATCCAACACAATTTTTTTTTTCCCCCCCCTTGAATTTCAGATTGATTTGGCCCAGCCTGGCTGCGCCACACTGCACTGGGCAGAAGGGAAACATCTCTTTATTAGGGTTGTTTCCTTAAATAAAGCCCTCGAAGCAAGTGCTGGGTTAGCTGTTCTGGCTATCCCATGACCAGCGTTGTGCGTTCGGGTTATTAACACCTCATTAGATGTTGGTTCCTCCCCGTGTCTCTGGTTCAGCAAATCCCAGTGGCTTTGTCATTGCTCCCTGGCTCCTGCTTCACTGGAGACTTTTTTTTCTTTTCTTTTTTTTATGGTCTCTTGCACTTCTGCTGACAGTTTAAATTTCATTTCTTCTTGAGGTCAGTAGCTTACTTCAACTTTCAGATCTTTCTACTTGTGCGTACCGACACGCGTCCCCGGTGCACGGGGTGCATCAGCAGGGCTTATTGGGAGAGGTTGTCATAACATCGCTGCCAGTGGCTGGCTCTCGCCTGCGATTGCAACCTGGGTTTCCACTTGGCCGATCCCCAGAAATCCTTTATTTTTTCCTTCCTTTTTAAACCTTGGCTTGCTTTCCCGGGTGACAGCGGCAACAGGGCACAGCTCTGCCCTGGGAGGTGTTTGGGGACTCATGCAGGTGGGTTAGGAGCCCGTCATCAGCCTGAGGTCCTTCCCTTCGACAACAAACCTCCTCGGTTTATATATTCTTACGTTTGTCTTCTCGTGTAACCCAGGGACTCGAGGCTCTGGCCCCTGAGCCAGTTCTGGATTCGGCAGATAGCACCTCCAAAGGGATCTGTTTCCTTCAAAAGGTGCCCGGGAGCACGCTGCAACCCTTGGTAAGCTGGGCTGGGAGCAGATGGCCCTTGCTTTCCAAAAAAGCAATTGCAGATTCGTTGCTTATTTTCATCTTGAGCTTATTTTCATCTTCGTTTCCACCGCTCTGCCCGGGGATGCTGTCTGTGGCATGATAAGTTATTTCGAGAAGTGGGGCAGAGCTGTTGGTATGGAGGGGAGCGGAGGCACCGAGATGAAAGGTAAATACACGGATAATTGGGAGCCTGCTTCCCGCAGAAATCGGGTGAATGCCTGTGTGCTGGGGTGGGTGCTGGGATGGCGACAGCTCTGCGGTCCTGGGGGGCTGCCCCCCGCCTGCTCCCAGCCTCTGCCGTGGGATCCCGGCCGGGGGCTCGCAGACCTGTTCCAGGCTGGGGGGGGCTGGAGATGCACCACAGGGTTAGTAACCCCCCACAACCCCGCCGCCGCCTCCTCAGACCTGCCAGATGTCTCTCCTCTAGGCCTCATTTTTATAAATTGGCCTTTTAAAGTCTGTCATCCCCGTGCAGATGAAAGGAGGATGCTGTGATGCCTCCGCGTGTGCGTCTCCCAGCCTGAGCCTGGCTGCGGTGCCTGCGTAGTGAGGCTTTTTGTTTGTTTGGGGCTTTATCTTTTTTGAAGTGCCTCTTTTGGTTTGTTTCCTTTTTTTTTTTCTTTTCCTTTTTTTCCTTAATCCCTCCAAGTCCATTGCATCTTGGCTTGCCATCCCTCGGTTTCGGGCAGGCAGGCCCCGCTCTGTAGCACCGGTCTCTCCTGGAGAGGTGGATGGGGAGAAGCGTTCTCCCCCGTCCGTGGGGCGGGGGGCACCAGCAAAGCCCTGGCGCTCGACACCCGGGGCAAAGCCAGGCTGCTCCCTTCTGGCAGATGCAATTAAACCCATCGCCGTGGGGCTTCCTCTTCTCCCCCAAGCTCCTTTCCGCTCTTTTGCCTTTGCGCCCTTTCCCCCTCCCTTGCTCTTGCCGTGCCCGCTTGGATCGGCAGGGAATCGTCTCCCTTTTCTCCCGGAGCCCAAATACTCCTGGCCCGTGGCTTGGTGCCGGGGCTGTGAATTTTAAAGCCAAAGGGCAGTTAGCTGTCACCACGAGCTGAGCCTTTAAATTCTGTTCTCAGTGATGGATGGATAAGTAGGAATTGCATTTGCTGAGCAGGTAACAAACAGCTTTGCACTTTCTGCTGCTTTCCTACTGTCTCTTGGGGAAATTCAGACCCTGCTCCTAGACTGCAGGGATGGGGTTTTCCCAGCCGGCATGGATCCCTGCAATCAGGACCCGCTCGGCTCTCAGGGAAAGCCCTGCAATGCCGGGGGGAGCCGATGTGATGCTGCTGGTGACCGACGCGGTCGGGGTCTGGAGGACGAGGAGTGGGTTAGCCCAGTCCCTGGTGCCCACCCCAACCCCGTGGCTTGTGCAGTTCATCCAAGCGGTAATTAATTATCGGCCATGTAAGCTGCTGGCAGGTTACTGCGCATGATTTATTAGCAGGAGTAATCCCTCGCCAGCAAAAGAGCTGCTCTGTGCATGGAGAACGGTGAACTCCGGGGGAACTCTCCTCTCCTCCCGCAAGTCTGGGTCCCCGGGCGTCGAGTGCTGGGCGGGAGGCGCTGCAGGAGGCAGGGCTTTGGAGCACGGCAGCCTCGGGCACCCCTGGGCTCTGTGTTTGAGGTGGATTAGCCAAACCGCTGCCCTCAGGGGAGAGCGGGGGCTGTCTGGACACACGGACCGTGAGTTTGGGGACATGGGCTGAGGGGTGCCCCAGCTGCTCGCTGGGGAAGGCTCACCGGCGTGCACGAGTGGTCTCGGCACTAGGAGATGATTTTTGGGATGCGATTGCTGCCGGGGTCTCCCTGGGGAGGTGGTTCAAGCTGCCCAAAGCTAGGTAGAGGTTTGGGAGGTGCAGCGTCAGCACAAAGCCAGGGATGCGTGCGTGCCTCCGAGTCCCGCGGCTGCTGGGAGAGGGACCGATGTGGAGGGCGAGCGAAACGGTGCTTCTCCTGTGGGTGTGCAGGTCTGGTCTTCAGCTCCCTTCAACTTCTGGTGGGCTCCTGAGTCCGGCTTCTTTTATTCCCTTGTACCCCATGTACTCATTGCTCTCTGCTGAGGACCTGTCCCGGGCTTATCCATTGCGCCACGGTGCCTGATGCTCAGCAGGGAGGGTGAGGGGCAGGGGCTGAGCTCCCCCACGGCTCCGGCAGCTCGGCTGGGTCTGACGGAGATGTGACCGGACAGGGAGCGCTCGGCCACGGCGGGGGGACGCGAGAGCTGCGCCCGCCCCGGGTGAGATGTCACCTGGCCGAGGAGGGTCTGGGCTATAAAGCCTGGGGCCAAGCGGCTCTGGCAGCGTGTTGGGCTCGGTCCTTGCCACCAAAGAAGCAAGATCCGTGTCTCTTCTAATATGTCCCTTCAAAAAAAAATAACAAAATTGATGTAGCAAAGGATCAGGGCAGAAATACGGATGGAGGAGGAGAAGGACGAGCTGCTGGGTGCGGAGGGGAGGGCGCTGCCCTGGGGCCCCTCTGGGACACCCCGTGGGAGAGCTGCTGCCGTGCCCAGGCAGAACACGCAGGCGAGAGAAATCCTGAAGGCAAATCCCCCTGGGCTCCTCTGGTCGGGGACTCCTTAGCGGTTTTATGAGAAATCAATAATGCTTTTGCATGGTCATAATCGTAAAATAAGTACAATTTATGGCTGCTGTCGGGGCCAAGATTTTTTCCGGTGTGCAAGGTGGAGAGGGAACGGAGTGAAAACACTTTCCCACAGCGTTTGCCTTTGCACCGGGGCTGCAAACCTGCTCTTCCGCGGTGGCGGGGGGGAGACCCCCATTTGCGGGGGGGGGGGGGGGGGGGGTGTTGCCCGTGTCCTTGCCGACGCTGTTCCCTTTCCCCCGCAGCCCGCCGGCAAGTGGAATGGGGCAGCCATGAACGGCGATGCCCTGTGCCAGGAGCCCTCTTCCCCGCTCCCCGACTGGAGGGAGTTCTGCGAGCTGCACGCCCAGGCAGCCGCCGTCGACTTCGCCCAGAAGTTCTGCCAGTTCCTGAAGGAGAACCCCCACTACGACACCCCCGGGGCAGAGACCTCCTTCTCCCACCATTTCGCCGCCAACTTCTTGGACATCTTCAGCCTGGAGGTCAGCCGGGTGTTCGTGTCCGACTCCCCCACCAAGTACAACATCGTGCCTTTCGTGGGGCTGCAGAACTGCCACGTCCCCTACGGGCGCGAGGTCACCCCGAGGAAGGAGGAGACGTCCACCGAGTCCTTGGACAGCATGGACACCCCGTTGGGTGCCGGACGGTACCTGAGCCCCGCGCAGCAGGCGCAGGCACGCAAAGTGTCCTCCTACGGCCAGTCCCGCAGCTCGGAGGACGTCTCCATCCACGCCGCCACCAAGCCCAAGTTCAAGAAAGGTTTCTCCTTGAGGAACATGAGCTTGTGCGTGGTGGATGGTATGAAGGAGATGTGGCATCGCAAGTCCTCTCCAGAGCCGGGCACCGAGGCTGCCCCGGGTGGCCGGAGAGCCGAGAGGGAGCCGTGGCCGGCTGGGGGCAAGGAGCCCGGCGACCCACGGGAGAAATGGACCCACAAGCTGCGCCTCTCCAAGGTGCCCTCCTCCAAGGTGGAGCTGGTGGACATCCAGAGGGAAGGGACGCTGCGCTACATGGTGGCCGACGACACGAACTGTGTGGGGAGCTCGCAGTGGCAGAAGTGCCGCCTCCTGCTCCGGAAAGCGGTGAAAGTGGAAGGAGAGAGGTTCCTCCTCGAGTTTTATGTCCCTCCAAAGGTAAGGCCCGTTTTTTTTCTGCTGTTGCTTTTCTGAGCGATTCAAGCAGCAGTTAGGCTTTGCTCGACGTTTTTCTTGTTTCCACTGCTGAGCTGGGATGAAATCCAGCTCCGGTCCGGGGGGAGATTCGGTGCTGTGTGGCCAAGATGTGAACGCACGGGACAATGTGGTTGAAACCCATCCAACCTGCAAGCCCCCATCGCTGCCGTTCACCAGGGCATAGCCCCCTCCTTCCCCACAGCCCTTGGGGGAGATGCCGAAGCCTCTGCCTGGTCCTTTGGCCCCCAAATATCAGCTAGCTTGGTGGAAAAGCTTATTCCCCCATCAACACATGGGGCGTCCAGGCCATCAGAGGGCTTTTTCTTTCCCCAGCGCGTTGCAGAGACACATGGTTGACCAGTGGCTCGCGCAGCAGCGGTGTAGCTGGGATCACTGCCTGGGCTTTGTGCTTTAGATCTCAGAGGGTCGCTACTCCACTTTCTGAAAGAAGTGTTATTTTTTTTTTCTTTTAAAAATAATTCATTTGGAATAATTTTGTACCTGCAAGCCCTCCCCTAATGCAGTTTTTGGTGATGGGGACAGAAGATGCCAGCGATGCCCTTCAGGGCTGGAGCATCACTACCATGGGTGGGGTTTGCAGCTCTCCTCCCAGACAGCGCCAGCTACGTACCCTCCTGGGCAGAGGAACGCTGATTATTGCTGTTACCCACAATATCACTTTTCCTTGCCTGCATCTGTTCTTCTTCTGTAACTTCAGTGAAAGCATCAAAATCAGGAGCCGGTTTTCATCACGGCATTTCCTCAGCGCGTCCTCCCTCCCCTTCTCGTGTGCATCCCCCCCTGCACGCAACGGAGGGAAACATTGTCCCTGTTTTCCTGGGGAAAAGGCTGAGTGGTGGAGCCGTTTGCTCTAGAAATGTGGATGAGGAGACCTTCAGCCTCCTCCTCGCCGCAGCGCTGCCTTTGTTCCTGGGCCGAGCGAAGGGATGCGTCGTGCTGCCAAACCCTCACCCGTGCTAACGCCGTGGTTGTGCCTCGTCTGTGTCGTGTGCTCGCCTCTGCGAAGAGCACAAGGCGAATAATAAGCTGTTCCCTGGGGCTTTACTAGCTCTATGTGTTGGTAATGAAATCTCAGGTTATTTAAATACCACGGGAAGAAGAAAAATCTCATTTACTTCATCTTCTCCAGGACTTTTTGCTTGTGTTCCAGTCCCCGTGGGTGCAGCTGAGCCAACGCGAGCCCTCGTGCCGGGCACATGCCCCGGGCTGAGCCTCCACGGGTCTGGGTGTGCTCGTAACCCTCGGTTTGGCAGAGGGGTAGATCCATGCGTTATACATACAGACAGCAGAATAGCTCTTATTTTTAAACAACCTTTTCTGGGTTTTTTGAGGCCAAAATGAACCTTGGCACTGCTGGCGTTAGTCAGTGCCTCTCGCTTAGCCATCGCGTCTCTCCCAATAAAATATGAGTTTAAACTCAAGCGCTCAGCGCTGGTGCGGATGGCATGCGTCGCTGGTAGCTGGCTCGGGGGGCTTCCTCAGCCCAGGCACCGCACGAGACCCGGCTGGAAGGAAACCACCGCATCCACAGCACGGAGCGTCCGGTGAACCCGGTGGGTGCGGGCTGCCCGGAGCAGCACTGGCGAGTCGGCCGCACCAAAGGGGCAATAAACTCAGGTTAAAATGGAACAACTGCTGCTCTTAAAACATTTAAGAGAGTGTTCATAGAGGGATTTTCTTTTAGTGTATCTTGATTTGCCTCTAAAAATCAATTTTGAAATGATTTTTATGGCAACTTTTACGAACGCTGTCTGCTCTTCTGTTGTAATCACACCCTGCTTGGGATGAGGGCAGAAAGATGTAAACCAATCTTGCTTTCCATCTGGCAAATGATTCAGCTGTAAAAGTGGCACCAGCCTGGCACAGCTGGAGGAAAACAGCTTTTTGCTTCAGCAGCCCACAGGTTTGTTTTTCTGTAGGCCCTACAAAAACTACGGTCATGTGTTTAAATCTTTACAGGGAAGCGCCTTTCTGGAGAATACCCTTCTCCAGCTCACCGGTGAATTAACACCGTATTTTCTTTCCTTTCGAAGCAGCAGCCTCCTCCTTTCTGACCTTCCGTGCAAACACCAGGATGGAAAATTTCCCCGGGGCAGGGCTGAGCCCCGCACGGCCGAGAGGTGCCTGGAGGCAGCGCTGGGGCCCCGGGGCTGGCAGAAATGAAACGTTCTGGAGGGGAAAGAGCGGTTCCTGTTCTTTATTTATTTATTTCCTCCCTCCCAAAAAAAATGGGAACCGAACCCTCTGTTGGCAACCTGCAGCTCATCACCGCCCTTGTCCCACCCTGTGCACCCCAAGCACCAGGCGCAGGTTTCGGTGACCGAGTCTCATCTCTTCTTCCCACAGCCACGATTCTCCAAATCCCAGAGCCCTGGAGGGGACCGGCACCGGAGAGCAGCTCCGTGGGCTCCTTTGGGGGGGGATTTGTTATAATTAAAACAAATATCTGGGGAATTTGTTGCTCAGCAGAGACTTTGAGCGGGAGGCACCAGGTCCTGCCCCTGCACTGAGGCTCGTGCGTGCTGGGAGCTCCGGGGAGGGGGGGAATTAATTTTTCTTTATTTTTATGTAATTAAAATTCCCCGCACAGCTAAGGCTACTGTGTTGTAGCTTCTCGGTTGAAACGCCGCTCCTGTGCTGGATAAACAGGGCGGCTTTCTGCACGGGGCCTGTCCCCTGTCAGATAGCACAGCTCTCTCGCTGCGTACCTCCATCAGGAGAGGGTTTAGAAAGGAGAAAAATAAGCGGTGTTGGCGGAGCTGGCGTATCGGCCTGCGCTGGGGCAGGGAAGGGGTTTGGCAGTTAAATGCGCTAACGCCCCTATCTTCCACCGGGCCTCCTCTTGGTTTAATTAAAAGAGCTTGGAGTTATCAGGCACATGAGGGAAATCAATGCTTTCCCCCCCCCCCCACCCCTTGTAATAACCACGCAGGCTGAGCTGCAGCCTTGCCTCTCTGAGAGCCATGCTGTGTCGTCCCCCAGGAGAGTTTGATTCAATTGAGTGACTTTTTTTTTATTTATTTATTGATTTCTTTTAATATATATTTTTTTTCTTTCCGCAGGCTTCCAAACCGAAGGTAAGCATCCCGCTCTCGGCCATCATTGAAGTCCGCACCACCATGCCGTTGGAGATGCCCGACAAAGACAACACCTTCGTCCTAAAGGTGAGAGCAGGGCGGTAGCGGTGGGGATCCCGACGGGGACCCCATCTGCGTCCGCATCCAGCCCCCGCTGCAGGGATGCTCGGTCCCCAAGGGGATCGTTGCCTTTGTTTTCGGAGCTGAGAGGCCAAGAGCACTAATGCTCCCCGCGGGATCCCTGCCTCCCCGCCCCGGGCTGCAATCTCCACCTGATGCCCGGGTATTTTGGGATCGAGCTGTTTGCCTGGCTTTCACCATGGGGTTTTGCTTCTCCGTGTCACCAGGAGACGGGTTAAATTAGTGTCCAGAGACAACCTGCAAGGGGAAACGCTCTTTGGTGCGGCTGCCCGTGGGTTTGTGACTGCCGCTGCCCCGGATCGGTGGCACGTGGTGGCCGTTTCATTGACACAGGGCGATGGGAATGGCTGTGCGTGGCCACTGAGGTCCTGGAGATCAACCGCCCCGCGGGAGCCTGGGGGCATGAGCAGAGAATGAAAGGCTCGCTTTCCAGAAAGAGTTTACTATATAATGCAATTAATTATCTTAATGCTCCCTCCCACTCTGCGGAAAGACAGCAGCCTGTCGTGGCAGATCGGGGCTGAATTTCACAGGGTCCCGGCTCAGGGCACGATGTGCCACCGTGATGATGGACGTGTTGTTGGAGATGGTGTTTCTCTCCAGCTTCTGAGGCTGTGTGTCCCAGCTCCTGGACTCGTGCTCTCCATCGGAGCCGTTGGACGTGCCCGGCTGGGAGGTAGCACGTGTATGCGGGGGAACAGCAGCATTTTGAGGATTTCTGTGCCCTACCTCTGCCAAAAACCCACTTCTCTCCCCGATGCTTCTCCCTAAAAGCACGTGGCGAAGGCAGAGCAGAGAGGCCGGGCTTCCCAGCTGAACAAACCTGCTTGAAAGCTTAGAAAACTGGGAAAGCAGAGCAGGGGAAAAAACTGAGCCTGGCTCTGAGAGCCCCCATGCCTGATAGCCCACCTGGCCCCGGCACACGTTCCCGTGGGAAATCACTCTCCACCAAACCTGGCTCCTTGTAAAGGTCCCACAACTTCTCTTAGCATCCTCCTCCAGGGCATCCTTCCTGCCCCAAGGGCTTCTCACTGTTCAACCCCTGCTGCCACCAGTGTCCACCATGGATGTTCAGCTGGTGTCTTCTGTGCCTCAAAGACCAGCCTCACGTGTCGTCTTCTCTCCAGACTGACCAGCCCCAAGTCTTCCCTGCTCTCCTTGTGTGTTCTGGAGAGGGTGTGCCCCAAAGCTTACGTGGTGCCATGGCCAGGAGCGGATGGGAAGGATTGCTTCTCCTTTGATTGCTTCTGCTTTCTTCTTCCTCTTTACCCACCCCAAGTTGATCCAGTTGCTTTCTTTGTACCCTGATGACGAAGTTGACTCATACGCAGCTTGCGGGCTGGTGTAACCCCTCAATGCTTTTTGCAGAACCACCCCAGAGTCGCAGTTCCCCAGCCCAGACACCCACGGCGATCAGTGTGAGCCCAGAGCTCACCCGTGTCCTTGAGCTGGGGGCTGGCTTAGGCTTTTTCTTCCACAGAGCGTTTCTCAGCTTCCACAAGTTCATTTGAATTCTCATCTCATCCTCGAACACACTTGCGATGTAGTGTCATCTGTGAATTGATTAGGCATCTTCTCTTTGCTTTTGTCCTAATCATTACTGAAGAGCAGCATGCGCAGAGAAAGTCCTTGGTGTGAAGGAGCTTCTGAGCATATCCCTCAGCTTTGATCATTAGCCACTGATAACCCATTAACCATCAATAATCGCTCTTGGAATATGGCTCATCAGCTACTTGTGATCGTGTTTTCTAGATGCCCTTACAAGTCTCATCTCAACCGTGTCTTGCTACCCGCCTTGCTGGAGTGTCACCTCAGTGTCCAAAGCGTGGCCAACGCCGAGGACGCGGCACTGCTGCTCCCCGTCCCGGGGGCTGCCACGAGCGAGTGCAGACGGGTTGGTAGGGTTTGGTCGCGGCAGATCCCTGCTGGGGAGTTCAGCTCCGGGGTGCTTCCTGGGTGCCTGCGGAGGGTTGGCTTCTCTGGCTGCTGGAGGAGGCTCTGGGCTTGCCCTCTTCCCATTTTCTGGAGCCAGACATGTTCTCTCCACTCCCACCACTCAGCTTCAGCCATTTCTGTAATTACCCCGGGGAACGCACCAAACCCCACAGGTCTGACAATGCCTGATTGACCAGGTACCCTCCTGCCCCGTTCTGGCCCGGGCGCTTACCCTGCCGCGGGGTGAATCGATTGCAATCGATCCTTTGAGCGAGCCGAGGCAGCCAACGAGGCCTTGAGCCCGTCCGCTCGCTCCCCATCTCCTGCCGCTCCAGCCAGCCTTTGCCCTCCCCTCGCGGCTGTCGGCACACGATGCTTTCCCCCTATTCCCAACGTTCTTTATTATTTGTAGCTCATTTTTTGCCCCCGCCCTTCTTGCTGGGACGTCTTCTTGCCGCTCTTTTGCGTTCCCCCTTTGCTGGCTGGACTCGCAGAGGGGGTGAAGCACCCCTCGATGTCGGGGTATGGATTGGAGGGGTAAGAATGGGAGCGGGGTGCCCTGGTTTCCCTGCCGCTTTCCCATCTACAGCGTTGATGTCAAACCCGATCTCAACCTTCGCACACAACACACCGCGCTCCGGCGGGTTCTGATGGGTGAAAAAAGCCCCTCCCTTGTTCGGGGAGGCCACGCTGGAATAGTTTCTGTCAAATTGCCTAAAAATTAGCAGGCAGCGTGTCCCCGCCGCCCATCAGACACCAAGCATCTGCAGGTTTGGGTTTTTTGGTTTTTGTTTTGTTTTTTTTTTTTTTTTTCCATTGCACAAGCAGGGACTTGCAAAATACCCCAGCCCTGCATGTGCTTCGCTTGCTGGCGTGCTCTGCATGAGAGAGCAGCCCCGTCTCCCACGCTGGCTTTGTGCGTTGCCCTCGGAAAGTCAGAGAGGCTCCTTTGCTCTGGTTAAACAAAATGGGGGGGGGGGGGGGGGGATTTTTGCTGCTCCCCTCCTCTCTGCTTGGGGCAGGATGGCCCCCGGGCTGCAGCAGGGGAGCAGATTGCTGCTCAGCCCCAGCCCAGGCGCTGGGCACCGCTCCCTGAGCACCCTGCTTATTTTCAGGACGGTGATTCAGTTGTTTGTGATTAATTTAATTTGCTGGGAGGTTGTCTCGGCTGGCAATGCGATACCCTCCTGGAGTCAGGGCTGTCTCGCCAGCTCGGGAACGAGATGTATAAGGGGTCCGGGAGGGATGTGGGGAAACCTGGCAGAGGCACGCGGCATCGCGTGGTGTGGCTTATGGGACCCGTTGCTGATGGGGGGGGCTTCTGGGTCCTCCCTAGCCCCAGAAAGGGCCAGCTCCTTTGGGCTTGCAATTTGGAAGGTTCTTTTGCATCCTGGTTTTTATTTTTTTTTTTTTTTTCCTGTTACAGTAGGTTTCTCTCTCACTCCATTGCAATCAGAGGCCTCATGGACCACCAGGCAGGAAAGATAACAAAGGAGAAGTTTTAAACTCCTGGGTTTAGGGGTCTGGCAGGATTTTGAGGCAGTGAGAGGACGGCTCTACCTGTGCAGCGCCAGTTTTTGGGGGACACTGAGGCACCCCAGAAGCGAGGGATGCTGTCGGTGCTGGTGTGTGGTGCTGTGCACCCGCCGTGCCTCCGCCCAGGTGGGGGTTTGCCACGGAGGCTGCAAAACCCGTGTGATGCGGTTGCTGATAACGGTGGGATGTACTCGGGGGGGTTTTCCTCCGAGCCTCGGCTTTGGTCAGGGGTCACCCTCGGACACACCAAAGCATCTCTGTGGGTCACCCTCAGCACCCCTTTGCTGCCACGGGAGGGGGCACTTATCCCCCCCCGTTCAACCAGGGTGCTGTTTATCAGCAGCAGGTGAATGTGGGGGTCTGGCTGGTGTCCAGCTGCGTTATGGGGTGTGCTTTGCTTTGGGGGGCAGGGGGGGCGGTGGCAGGACCCTGGCCGCAGCCTGACGCTGTCTCGCGTTGCCTGCAGGTGGAGAACGGGGCCGAGTACATCCTGGAGACCATCGACTCCCTGCAGAAGCACTCCTGGGTGGCCGATATCCAGGACTGCATCGACCCCGGGTAAGGCTCGCCAGAGGAAGATGCTGCGTGGGGGCTGAGCTCACCGCCGAGCACGGGTTATTACCCAATTTTTGCTACTTGGGTTATTACAGAAAGTCCCTGACTGACATCAGCAGAAGCCTGGAGGCTGAGTTAGCAGCCTGCGTGTCGGAGGTGCAGCCTCGCGGAGGGCTGGCCGCTTGCTCACCCTTTCCTGCTCCGCATCGCCTTGGCCCGCAGAGGCAGGTGACCCGGGAATGCAGCCCACAACACCCACCCTCTGAAGCTTTTTTTTTTACTATATTTGAGCTATTTTTCTATACTTTTTTCCAGTCCAGCATCCATAGAATATTTACAATTCTGCTGGCTAAATCGATTTATTTATGTTTCTATCACGGTGGCTTTAATGCTGCGATGGGAGTCACAACAACTGTGCCAAAACTTCTCATCCGCTTTTTCGTGGGTCCGTGCATTGGGTTATGTTGTAGGGAGGTTTATGTGCCCAGCACCGCTGCCCTTCAGCTGGCTCAGCCCCAGCCCCAGGGAGGCAGGATCAGCCCAGGCTGGGCTCCGGGGAAACCCCAGCACTGGCATTCTTGGCACAGTTTTGGAAAAACAAGGTGCCCGAGCTTGCAGAGGTGAAAACCCTGAGCAAACCTGGAACAGGGGCTTGGAGAGGCTCCAGCTGCCTCCACCCCCTTCTGCGGGAGAGACGCAGTTTGGGAGCTGCGGGGTCAGTCACGGCGGAGGCTGCGTCTTGTGGGGAGGATGCACTAATGCGCTCCAGATCTGTGTTCCTTCAGCTCCTTTTGCTGGTTTTTAAAATACATAATTCAAGAAGCGATGCTGAGGCTGGGCTGCTGACAGAGGTGAGGCTGGGAAACACAGCCCCTTTTTTTTTTTTTTTTTTTTTTCCCCTCTGCACGTTTCAGTGCTGGTTTTCCAGCCGGAGCCGCTCGACTCAAGCTGTGGCCGTGCTCACCTCGAGCCACAGCAGAAGCTGCCGGCAGCCCTGTGCCAGCCCCTCGCTCTGCCGCCGGCAGCCTCCCAGCCTTTTATGTTTGCTTAGCATCCAGCGCAGTCCTGCTTTGGCCTCCGGACGTGACCGTAAAGCAAATAATAATGAACTCCAGAGCAAATAATAATGAGCTGTTTAATACACCGACACACACGCTTGGTGCCAAGAATGAATTTTCAATCAGCTCCTGATGCTTTTGCCAAGGGCTGCGTGCTGGAGCCGCCGCGTGAGCGCCCGTCGACGGCTTTTCTGCGAAGCGCTGTTGGTTTGGGTTTCCTTCCTCCCTTCTTGTTTTTAACCGGCTTCAGCTGAATGACTCCCAATGGCTGATTCACTTACTGGCCACTAAATAATTCAGCGGCTCCCTCGTGAGCTGTTACTGCTAACGCGGCCGCTTCCTCGCTGCCTGCGCCCACGTGGCTGCTGTTAAGCAAGAGCAGCGGAGTGCCACGGGCAGCTTTGGCAGTGCCGGGCTCTTGCCGGCAGCCAGGATAAAAATAGGCTGTGGAGCAAACTGGGGGGGTTTGTGCAAGGAGGAGGCTGCAGCGTGCCGGCAGGAGTCGGGCAGCAGGGATGTTCTCCATGGGGGGTTGCACCGCTGTGGCCCCCACCTTGCTCTGCTCCCGCTCGCTGTCTCACTCCGGGCCTCCCGGCATGGTTTTTTGGTGTCTTTTGGGGACGTAATTCCCATGGGTTGGTGATTTCCTTTGCGGAGAGTGAAAGCAAAAGCGGCCTTGGGTGGAAGTTGGTGGTTGGAGTCTACGTATGTCTTGCGAAGTAAAGTGATGAAAGTCAGGGTAACAGATTTGCATCCAAACCAACAAGGCTGCAGCTGGGACCAGCTGGCGTGACCCAGGCAGCGAAGGCTTTGAAGGGTTTAATCCCCCCACGCTGGTTTCTCACCCCCCCAAAAAAGCCACCTTGTTCCACCAACCGCTCTGCCTCTCGATGCTGCAGGCGCTTCTGTCCATGGCAGCCCCTCCAGGAGGAAGCGGGGAGCATCGGGATGTGCTCCCAGATCACAGCTGGAATTGTGTTTGAGCATCCCCATCGCGTGCCCGCGAGCGGAGGTGCCGCGTGCGCCTGCAGTGTGTGACCGCCTGCTCTGTGCTCTCCCCCCAGGGACAGCGGGGACGACATCGAGCTGGCATCCTGCGCGCAGGGAGCCTGTCTGCCGGGCAGGGTGTCCTCCTGCAGCTGCGAGTTCCTGGCTGACGGTAAGGCCCTACGTCTGGGAAAAACACGCGCCAGGGAGGGTGGGAGTCTCCGGGTGCCAGGTCTGGTTCGAGGGGTCACATCCTGCCAGCGATAAAGTTAAGAAACCCGAAGCAGGTGCTGCAGGGCAATCTTCCTCTGGCAATTGCCTTCCTCTTCATTATGCTTGCGCCCGCCCCGTTGAAGACATCGACCTTGCCCCCGTACGTCCTCGTACGTGCAGAAGATCGAGTCCCCGTCTGCAGGCGCTGGGGTCTCTGGGTCCCAGCAAGCAGCCTCCGCCTGCACAGCCTCACCTCATCTCTGTGCCCACCCAAGACACCTCTGTGCCTCCATCATGGTCACACCGGGGGAGGGAAACCCAGCACAGGCCGAGAGGGAGTCCCCTGAGCTGCAGCTAGAGCCCTAACCTAGCCCCGAGGTGTCTCCGAGAGCCAGGGGTGCTCCGACGCAGCTGCCTTCAGAGCAGGACAGCCCTTGTCCGGTGGTGCCGAGCCACAAGCTCATCCCTCTGCAAATTCCCTTCCAGATGTGCCCAGGCCGCCAGACAGATGTGCCCGGCCTGGCGCTCACACCACCACCATGGCCGCTGCCATCCCTGCACCCCACGGCCGGGGCAGGGACTCCCTGGGGGAACTCCTGGCCCACGTCCCGCTGGAGAGCTTCCTGCAGACGCTGGAGTCCTCCCCTGCCACCAGTGGGCATCTCGCAGGTACCGGGATACAGGATGCGGCCCCAGCACCTCACTCTTGGGGGTGCACAGAAGGAGAGGAGGAAGGGGTGGGAGAGGCAATGTCTGGGTGCTCCCTAAAATCCTGCTGTCCCTGCGGCCAGGGGATGACAGCGAGACGGAGATCAACCTCTCTGACTTCCCCTGGTTCCACGGGACTCTCTCGCGGATCAAGGCAGCTCAGCTGGTGCTCTTCGGGGGTGTCCGGAGCCACGGCTTGTTCGTCATCCGGCAGAGCGAAACACGGCCGGGGGAGTACGTGTTGACCTTCAACTTCCAGGGGAAAGCAAAGGTGGGTGCCCCCTGCTTCTCCCTGAATATCAGTGCCAGCCCTGCCCAGCACCCTGGGCTCCTTCCCACTGCGGCTCTGTGAGCAAGCGGGTCCATGCGGTGACCCCAAACGCGGCAGCTCTGTGAGGAGCTGCACCTCGGCAGGGCGTCCCTCGGGACCACCTTGTCCCCCAAGAGCCCTCTGTGCCCTGCCCAGCCCCGTCAGCGCTTTCCCAGCTGGATCAGCGCCTGCTGTGCAGGCGTAAGGCTGAATATCCCACGGGAGCCCAGCGTAGCCTGGCACATCACCCCCTGCCCTCTTCTTGTCCGCTCCACGTCCTGAAGTACACAGATGCACTATAAAAAAACAATCCACATGTAGTTTTCCACCGAGTGCTTTCTCTACTAGAGGGCACACGTGAGGTATTGAGAGAGAACTGCCTGGCCTTGTCACCCGTCCTGCAAGAAGCAGTTCAGGTGGGCTGTGGGCTTCCCTAGGCTGGCCGTGTCACCAGGACTGGAGCTGCGGTCCTGCACCCAGCCAACTCTTTTCTGGCTGCTTCTGTACGGTGTTCATCACCAGGAGGGGACAAACCTCTGGGGCTGCAGCGAGTGGGGTTTTGCAGTCCCTCCCTGGCAGATGTAAAACCCTGCAGCAGCAGACCTCCCGGCCAGGCAGGGGAAAAAATAACAGTCCTATGCTAGGAGCAAACCTCCCGGGGCTGATGGAGGCGGCTCCTTCTGCTGATGGCAAGGGTGAATCTCACCCTTGCAATCCCCAGCTCACCCGCTGGCTCCCTGCGCTTGCAGCACCTCCGCCTGTCGCTGAACGAGAGTGGGCAGTGCCACGTGCAGCACCTCTGGTTCCAGACCATCTTCGACATGCTGCGCCACTTCCACACGCACCCCATCCCACTCGAGTCGGGCGGCGCGGCCGACATCACCCTCCGCAGCTACGTCGTGGCCCAGAGCCCGCTGCCCGGTAGGTGCCGGGGCCGTGCAGGGGCATGGCTGTGTGTGGAGGGTGGGATTGGTGGTTGGGCTGGGATCTCGCGTGGACCTAAAAGGGACCGATCCCTGGGGTGCCCCCACTGACACCCTCCCTAAAGCTGCTTGTGCCGGTGTGCGTGGCTCTGGAGGCGCACACGGTGGGCACTGTCCCACTGATGGTGGGCAGGGACCACGCAGCAGCAGGGTGGTACCAGGGTGACCTGTGTGTCCCTGCCTGCGGGTGTCAGTCCCAGGAGAGGAGCAGAGGGGTCTGCGGGACTCGGAGCATCCTGCTGTGCTTGGAGAGGGTGGGCAAGGAGGGTTGGGGAAGGGTCAAGGAGGGAGAGGGCAAGCAAGGAAAAGGGTGGGGGTGGGAAGGTGGCAGTGAGGGGGTGGGGGGGGCGCAAAGCCCCCAGGCAGTGGTGGAGGGGTCAAGCTCCTGTCTCCCTTGCAGATGCCAGCCCCCCGCCAGCCCTCGTGTCGCAGTCGCCAGGCTGCCGGGTCGACCTGCCTCCTCCTCACTACTTCTGCAGCACGCCATCCACCGGCCCGCCGGCCCCTGTACCCACCGAGGGGGTGGCCATGGCCCCCGCTGTCACTGTCCCTGCACCCTACCACCGCCTGGAGGGTGCCCTGGGCCCCCGGAGCCGCAGCGACAGCACCGAGCGCCGGCCGGAGCCCCCCACCGCCAGTGCTGAGGACTACCACGAGGCTGACGGTGCCCGGAGCCGGACCCGGGCGGTAGAAAACCAATACTCCTTCTACTGAGCCCCCCATGCCCGGGGGCTGGATGGTGGGGGGATGCGGGGCACCTGTGCCCCTCACCGCTGCACCAGCCTCGCCACCTCCTCCTGCCACCACCAGCAGCCCAGCCGGGATGTCCTCCTCGCTCCCCGCCGCTCTCAGGAGCCGTGTCAGCAGCAGGCGAGGTCCTTGACTGGACCCGGCGCCAGCCCCGAGGCTGGGGCAGTGCTGGGGGTTTGGGAGGCTGAAAGCATCAGTGCCATTTCAGAACTTGCAGCCTCTTCTCTTTCCCTCTGGACCAAGAGCTCTCCCGGGGCTGAGCCAGGCTCCCTGCATCCCCTCCCTGGGGATGCCCATCGTGGGATGGCAGCCCAAAGCTCTGACGGGCTCCGTCCTCCAGCCAAAGCACCTCAGCACGTCCCCTCCGGGGTGAGAGCCCAGCGTGGCTGACATCACTGCTGGCACCATCGCCCCGCAAACCAGCCCCCGAGGGGCTCTGGCGTTTTGGGATGGCGATGGAAAGGGCACATCCCCGCGCAGAGGCTTTTCTTTGACATGTGGATCCGTGTGCCTGAGAGGGCACCGCTGCAGAGGTGCGAGGGTTTACCCAGGCTGGCTTTCAGGCTGCCTCCAGGGCACGCGCTTCCCACCCTCTGCCAGGAGAAGGCTTTTTCCAAAGCTTAATGAATCGCATTCATTGCTGTCCTGCCACTTCTGTTCCTTTGTCCTTTCTCTCCTTGCTGTACCTACAGAGAGTCCGTGGATAACCCCTTTCTTCCTCCCTTCCTTGCTTTTTCAAAACCTGAGCTTTCCGCAAGGGCATCAGCTCAGCCTTCTGCCTTCTCTGTGCTGTAGCTAGGCGATATTTTCCATTGCTCAAGGCAAAGCTTGGAAAAAAAATGACAACACCCCAGCTTTGCATCAGTTGTTAGTCATTCGGGATGTCTTGGGGGGGGTGTCAGACAGAAGCTGGGGCTGTGTCCGGAGGTGAGGGGCAGCCTCACCCCGCAGGTGCTCGGCTGGGCTCCCAGGAATGAAAACACTACGCATCTTCGGTAGATGCTATTGAAGGTTTTGGGGTTTTGTCTTAGAGAGATAGAAATGCCCAGGAAGAGCAAAAGGAATGGGGCTGCTGCCAGGTGGGTGAACAGCCAGCTGACTGCAGCCACGGGCAGGATTGCCCTCGTCAGTGGCTGAAGTCCCTCCCTGGCAGATGTAAAACCCTGCCAGTGATGGTCGTAGCAGCATTGCTGCCAGGAAGGACCCGGCACTGCAGCGGTCACCGCTTCTTGGTGCCTTTCTGATAGACCAGTGCAGCCCCGTGCATCCGCAGCAGGAAGAGGAGGTGCCCTGATAGAGGTGAGCCCTGGAAGAAGAGAGCATAGAGCAGATGCCCGCTGTGGCCAGGTATGCGTTATGTTGTCGATGCTTTTCCTACAGGTCACTGAAGCCCTTAGGGTGGTTTTAGAGGCCAGGCTGCTTACCAAGATTGTGTGCCTCGTGTGGGGTGGGCGATCCCCCGAAAGGGCAGCTTTGCTTGTAGACAAGGTGCTTGCACGTCCCTCTTGGTTTGCCTCGCGCAGCTTGTCTTCCCCATCACCAGGATTCCTGGCTCCTCGTGTGGCTGCCAGGCCTGGGTGACAGTGCTAGCAGGACCTGAGCAAGGTGGCTTTGAAGTGTCTGGGTAGGTCTCCAGGTAGAGCAGACCCCACCGTACCCAGCTAGAAGTTACCACTTAGTGCAAAGAGGTACAAGCCAAGCCACAACCTAGGTCAAAACACCTTGAATTTGCCTGGAGTTTTGGGCTAGGTCAATTTTTTTTTTAGGTGCCTTCTTTCCTGAGCTAGCAAAGCATGTCCCCAGTACTGGAGTCACTTGTCTCTCCCACTTCAAGGGAGCAGGGAAGGTGTCTCCAAGGCTCCTTGCCTCCACCTGTGATGTGAGAGCTGCCTTTCTGGCCCGTGGGTGGATGAGGGCTGGTGGATCTCATTCCTGCAGCAAATGCCACCTTCTCCCCAAACCCATGGCCCTTCAGAGGGCGACGAGAGCAGTTTGCTCTGGCCGGGGTATTTCTCTTTCTTCATCACAGCTAAAGCCCAGCTCGGAGGAGCCCATGCAGCAGGGAGAGGCCAGATGCTCTTGGTTGGTGGGTTTAATGTGGATCTGCTTCCTTCACACACACGGTGAATGAGGGGGGACCTCCGGATGCTGCACAGACATCATGACTCTTGCTCCTCACTGAGGTCCCAACAGGCCGGTGGCTGTGGTTGGGAGCACTGCCTTATAGACCTTCACATGTTGGCTGATTTTTTCACCTTCTGCGTCACGGGATAGGACAAGGAGGGGGAAGCAATGATCTGCAAGCAAAAATGTTAATTTGTAAATAGGGAAGAGTCTGGAAGAGTTTACTGTTCTGTAGAATAAATTAATTTTATTTAAAAAAAAGGGAGGGGGGATGACTTGTTAAACAAATGGAGAACTTGAGTTACAGTTTTAAAATAAAATCACTTGCAAAAAGGACAGCACATGAGCTTGGGACTTTGCTGGATTTGCTACATAAAAAAAGAGGAGAGAGAGGGAGGATGCTGTCATGTTGCGTGTGTGTAGACCTCATTGCTATCTCGAGGCACTTGAGGCTGGGCTCAGACTGCCCCTGCCCGATGGAGTGCACTCAGGAGGGACGAGACGGGTATTTTTGTCACTGTTCAGCAGAGGGAGGTGGAGGATGGGTCCAGGCTGCACAGGGCAGGGTTTCATCCCCCAGTCTGTTATTTTCTTTGGTCTGTCACTGGTGCAAGTCGGACGCCTCCATCCCTGGAGCAGCCCGGAGAACAGGGAATTAGCAGCCCTGGCAGTGAAGATGGACCTCCCTTGCCAAAGGCCTGTGCTAGCATCTCCTAGCAGCCGGCTTCCCCGCAGCACGTCATTCCCCCTTCATCTCTCCTGGGAGGCAGTGCCTCGCACTCTGCCATTCTATGTCTTTCTAGTGTGCTCTCTCCTGCTGAGGATCCCCTGGGAAAACTGGTACAGCCCAGACTGTACTGTCACAGCTAAGCCGTGTGACAGACGTGGCTTCCAGACACAGTTAACACGCGGCTTTTGGGGGAGTGGAGGGAGCTGCTCAGCTCTGTAATCAGGCCACGGTTGTGTCGTGATCCATTCACAAAAAACATTCCCTCCCCAAAAGTTTCCTGAGCCTGTTCACCTGTCCTGCAGAGTTCATCCATCGGGAGGTGACAGCCCCTCCGTATGGACTCCTCCTCCACGTTGCCCGCGGGCTGTGCCTGCAGGACAGCTGCTCCTCCTGCCCCATCGTAAGCCCTTCACACCTCAGCGTATTAGCAAATTGACTAATTATGCCATTAGTCTTGCTGGAAAACGTGCTTTGCTTTCCTTTCACAGGGCTCCTGGGAGGGCAGGGGCAGGATGCAGCAGCCCTTTGCATCAAACACGGAGATCTGGTAGTGAAACGAGGGGAAAGCAGCCTCAGCGCGTGGGCTGTGCCGTGCCAGCCGTGCCCTCTGCCCAGGGACGAAGCAGGACTGGTCTGCGGGGAGCTGGCGCTGAGCTACACCCTGGCAGATTGTACGAAGAGAGCAAAACTGTAACAGGATTTCAGCAGCACAGCCTTCCACGTTTCACACGGGCGTTTGAGCTGTCCACGGCTGCTCCTGCCTGCCCGACACGCAGGGTTTTCCTCGGCAAAGGGTTACCGGTGCTTCCAGAAGGATCCTTTGGGTAGGAAAACTCCTCAGAATGCCTTTGCTCTGAAACACAAATGAGCTGCTTTGATACAGCTCAGGGAGCTGAATTTTGTGTTTAGTTTGTGCTGAACCATGACAACACTTCCCTGTTCTAATGCAAATCCCCAGTAAGCTCAGTTCTGTCCAAATCCCAGCCCAGCACTCTGATTTTGTGGGCTTTGTGTTTTTTAATGGCATGATGAAATACTTCCTAATTTTTTTATGACTCAGGTAACAGTCTTATCCCCTCTCCCCAGACACATCTTAAAAGTAACATGCGCGTAACACATCAAGAGTCTGCACTAATTCCCTAGGCATGTAGTTTGAGAGTGAGATGCTCCCAGGTCTCTTTCCCCACACTGTGTGGGCTCCGCTGGATGACAGGCAACTGCCTACTGTTTCCCAGGGCTGTGAGTTGTTGCTGGTGCAAGTCACACTTTGGGCAAGAGAATCGAGCTGCCCAGCTTCTCCCTGCAGCCCTTGGGCTGTCACAATGTCTGCAGGCACGGCTGCTGTTCTGCCTTCCTCTTGTGGGGACTGGCATGAGAGCGCTAAGACCTGACAGCTCCTCACTCGCACCCCTGCTTTTGGAGGCTGTGTTTTGGAGAGGTGGCCATGGCGGCAAGGAGGAAGAAACAGGGTGACACCTTACAGGCTAGTGGGTTAAACTGGCCTGTGTTGTGCTCAGGACTCGGCAGAGGGGAGGGGAAACTCAATCGATTTAGAAGCAGCAACTCTGCTTCTAAAAGCCGTTCTGCAGTGACTGAGAGGGGATGGGGGCATGTACCTGCCCAGCCTCTGCAACAGGAGCTGGTGTCTCCGTGGTAGGGGCCAAGTACGGGCTGGCGGTATCTGTTTTCTGTCCTGGTGGGCTGAAGAGGACCCAAGGTTGGGAGAGCTGTGGGCACAGGAGCCCGTGAGCTGGGAGACAGCGTGGGAGAAGCTGTTTGCATTGCTCCAGCCAAGGCTGCGGCTGCAAGGATGCTTTTCAGGGCCAGAGCGGCCAGCTGGGAACTCTGCCAACCCTAAATTCACACCATTCTTTTACAAATCAGGTTGGTAAGACAAACACGAGGCATAAACTAGTGCGATTTCCATAGCAACCTCAGTAGAGGTTGAAAAGTCTTTTGTAAACATAGGAATGAACCTGAGGATCAGCTCCGATTTTCTTCACAGAAGGGAGAAGAGCATGAGGGCTTAATAAATTCAGGTCATACAAATGACCCATAAATCTCAGAAGGAACCATTCCCAACCTCTCTGTTCCCCTTTCTGTCACCCTCTCCACATGCACAGCACGAAGCCGTCTGAAACCCAGAGCCCAAATTCACTGCTCCAGCTTATCTCCATAAACTACACAAAGGCTTATGCCCCTCTTCCATTGCAGCTGACCTTTAGTAGCTAATTCTCTGACGCACGCACAGCCCGAGCACATGCCATGCCATTTCTGTAGGGCCACAGCAGCTTGACAAGGTATTTGGCTTGCAGAGGAAGCCTGTCTCACAGCCAGCTCCGGCTTCTCTTCCCCACTCGCGGCTTCCTCCATCCCCATCAGACAAGTGTGAATCTGGGTGTATGAGCCCTCAGCTGGTCCAGACACCGTTCCTGCAAAGCCCAGATGTGAATACGAATACAGACGGTGCAGTGTCCCCCCCACTACCTGCCCGCCTCTCCCAGCGCTCGGCGAGGCCGCGCCATGGGGAATCACGCTGCCGTTCATCACTGTCAGCGGACAAAGCCTGCGGGCGATGCAGGCAGCGCCGGTTAATTACCAAAGTGACACGAACAGATGGTGCAGGCAGCCTGCCGGGGAGGCACTAGGAAGTCCCGTATCACTTACGCCGTCACGGGGAAGGGATTTGGCAGGGCTGAGGATGCCAGTGCGAAATGCACTGAACTTTCACCCTCCTCGGGGTTCTGCTGTCAGGGCTGAGCCCGGAGCTGGGCCAGAGCGCAGCAGGTGCCAGAGCTGCCTTGCTAACGGGCCCGCGGGGAACAGGCTGCAGCCCGGAGAACGTGCTTGGGGGCACGGGGGAAATCAGAGCTCCAGCAAACGCAGGTTTCGGGGGAAGCGGGTCCCCACAGCTACAGCTGGGACCCGGGAGAAGCGGCGCAGGGGCCGACTTCACCCTTCAGCAAGGCCGCGGCAGAGCCCCGCGCCGCCCTCGGCCGCCGGGGCACACGGCTGACGGGCGCCGCTTGCCTGCTTTCGCCCGACGGCCCTCGGCCGTGCCCCGGGGGCCTGGCAGGCCCGCCAGACGCCCCCGTTTCCCCACGGGGGTCCGTTATACACTGCGCGTTCCCTTCACTGCGCGGCCCGGGCCCCGCCGCCATGACAGGCCGCGGCAGCCTCGCAGGCCGGGCGCGTCGCGCGGCGTGACGTCACGGCGGGGGCGGGGCGCGGGGGCGGCTGGAGCATGGCGGCACCCTCGGCCCCGCGGCCGCCCCGGCCCCGCAAGGAGCCGCAGCCGCTCGTCATCCCGCGGAGCGCCGCCGAGGAGCAGCGCCTCCGCCTCGAGCGGCTCATGAGGAACCCGGTGAGGGCACCTGCCGGGCCTCTCCCCTGCCCGGGTCGGCGGGTCCGTGAGGGGAGAGGGAGACCCGACCCCCCGCCCCGGGGTCCGTGAGGGGAGAGGGACCGACCTCCGCTTCCTCCTCCCCGCTTCCGTGAGGGGAGAGGGACCGACACCCCCTCACTACCGCCCTCCACTCCCCTCCCCCGGGCTCTGTGAGGGGAGAGGGGCCGAACCCACCCTTCCTCCTTCCCGGTTCCTTGAAGGGAGACGGACCGGCACCCCCCACACTTCCTGCTCCCCAGGTCCTTGAGGGGAGAGGGACCGAACCCCGCCACCCCCGGGCTCTGTGAGGAGAGAGGGACCGACCTCCATCCCCCTCCGTCCTGGGTCCGTGAGGGGAGAAGGACCGACACCGCCTCCTCCTCCCCCCCTGCCTGGGTCTGTGAGGGGAGAGAGGCCGATACCCCACACACACCCCGGTGTCCGTGAGGGGAGAAGGACCCATCTTTCCTGGGGTGCCATGAGGGGAGAGACCCTTCTTTGGGGACCCAGGGGGAGGACTGGCCCCTCAGTGTTCTGCCAGCTGGTCTTTCCTCTGCCTGCTGCTTTTAATGGTGTGGGGAGCATGACCCTGGTTCCTCTAACTATGTGTTTCAATCCTTGTCCGGAGGAGGTGTTTGCCGGGTGGAGACTGTGTCTCCTTCTGTGTCTGTGCTGGAGGAGGCCGAGATGTCCCTGTGCTGTGTTCTTCCTCTGACCTTGCACCTTGTGTTCTCCCTTCCCTGCTCTTCCCTGTCCTGCATAGCTCTGGCATGGAAGGTGCACAAATGCCTTTCATCGCTTCCCAGACTAGGTAGTGGGAGTGTACTCATTTTCTGTGAGTGCTTGGAGGTGCTGGCTTGCTTCCTTCTAGTTTCCATACTGAAAAGAAGCACACATACTCCTAATCCTTCTGGGGTACGTTGACCTGCAGGCCTAAATGTGAGGGAAAGAGGATACCTTCTGATTCTCCTTTTCTGCCTGCTCCTGATCTCTGTGCATGAGGAAATTACTGTGCTGCTTCTGAGATCTGTCAGCTGATGGAAGAGGCTGTTGTCAGACATATTCCACCTTTCAACAATGTGTTAAAATTGCAGACTTTGCTCCTAGAAGATACTGATGACTGGTTGGTTTGTTCTTGCAGGAAAAGACTGTACCAATTCCTGAAAAACTGAATGAATGGGCACCACGACCTCCCCCGGAGTTTGTTAGAGATGTCATGGGTAAAGATACTATTCTTCAGATAACTGCAGGGTCAGCTACATTAAACTCAGAAAAGTGTTTAACAGAAAAGGCCAGAGACAATTTTCTGTTGTTGCTCATTTTGCTGGAGAAAAGAGGTATGAAATGTGCTTCAAGAGTTGCTTTTTCAAGGGTTTTTTTTTTTGTTCTTGGGTTCCACTTTGCTGCTGCTTGTCAGAATGCAAAGTGAACAATGCCTGTGGCACTCCAGCACGTAGACTGTGTGCCGTGAAATAAGCTGCTGCTGTAGGGATGACAAGGTGTAAGTAAATCTGTCCTTTCCACGGATCTGAGAGTGCTCTGGAAACTTTTGAAGTACCTGTTTTGACTCCTTTGAGTTTGAATTTCAGGCAGTGAGAAGGAGACATGTGCAGTGGATATGATTGTATATGGTCAGGCGGGGAGCTGGCAGCTGTGCAAGGAACCCGACCCAAGTATTTTGCTTACGCTTTACTTTTACCTGCAGGGATTAAATTTAGTAGTTGTAGTATGTGCATGTAGAAGTTCTGTCTTTCTTTGGGACCTTCATCCTTATTAATGATCCTTTCTAGAGGATGACTTGTTCTTACTTCAGAATAATTGATCTTAGACTAAAGCTGTTACACGCTTCTGAATAAACTGTTCCGCTTATTGTAATTCCCTCATGGCTTTTTCAAATAGCTTTGCCGCGTGCTTGAGTTGAACTGTCTTGTTTTTCTGGGAGCACCTGACATGCTGGGATTCTGCTGGTATCAAAAGCACCCCTATTGCAGTCCCAGCTGCCATGTTTTAATTACTAGGTGTCGTTTTTGAGGCATGTATTTGTGTGCTTTGCATTGAGCAATGGCTCAGGAGACACAGGAAGAGAATGGAGTGCGATGTTGAAAGCTCCTGTGAGACTTCAACATGCAGGTTGATGCCAGGAAGAGAGAGCTATAGGGATTTCATTTATGAAGAAATGGTCAAAAACTGTCAGTGGTATCTGTCTTGCATGGGGAAGTATAATATGATGGGCTTTATCATCTTTCCATTGACCTTTATGCTGAAAATTAGTGAGAAGCAGCCTCAGTAGGATGCTGTAGCTCACCTCTGCCTAGAAGAGAGTGGGGTGTGCATTTGATCTCTAGTTCTTTTGCTGCCTCAATGTCCAGCTAAGACTGGATTCTCTCTAGGAAAGTAATTGACCAGCAGAAACTGCAGTGAACCGTAAGTGTATGGTTTTGCAGCTCACTTTGGCTTTTGATTGTGAGTGATTTGAGCTTATATAAAATGGTGACACACTCTGTGTGTTGTTAGTAGATTTTTCATCTTGCAGTGCCTTTTTGTGTGTCCTGTCCCTCAGGATCTAGCTGTAGTCATTTATGAGCATCTAGTATATATTATTTTCTAGCAGACTAACCCTTTTTTTATTGCAGGTTCCAGTGCTGGAGCTGGAAGTGGAGAGTTTCACGTGTACCGGCATCTTCGTCGGCGAGAGTACCAGAGGCAAGATTTCATGGATGCTATGGCTGAGAAGGTCAGCAGGACTCTATAGTTTCCCCTCTCCTCAAAGTATTTGGTGTTTGTTGCATTTTTTTTTCTTTTAAAATCATGCACAAATAATTCGGTTCTAAACCACCCCTTGTCAGAGGAAAACTGTAGGAATATGTGGTATGTGGTGTCTGTCAGAATTGAAAAATTTGGTGCTTTGTCAGACGTGCTCCATCTTCTCTGTTCGCTGGGGTCCTAGCACACAGTAAGACTGCACATGAATGGTTGTCTTCTCAGGTTAGATTGAAAATGCTTTAAAAACTAGAAATCCCTAATATCACTGTCTTGCACAGACAGAATCAAAGCAAGTGCTTGTGCACAGAGTCCGGATCTCTCTCTCTGAACTCTTGGTAGAGTAGAATAGTGGCTCTTTCAGAGAGCATTGTCATTACAGTCTCTCTCGGCCAAGAGGAGTCCTTTGATCCATATGTTAATGGTTGTGTCTCAAATTATTCTCTTGTTTTTACTGAAACATCCTTTAGGGCAGAAGCCAAATCTCCCTTGTCTGTTTTGGTGAGGATTCCTCCCTCTAAAGGTTTCAATGTTTGGCTAAGGCTGCAGGTTAAAAATGCTGTGTGTACGGAAGTCATCCCTAGGAATATGGGATATTCTTTTGTATAAAGAACTAGCCAGACAAAATTTGGCAAAGCTCCCTTCTGTATTTTGCTAAAAGACTTCTCCCTAAAAGGACATGACTTTTAAAAAGAAGTATTTTAATTTAGATTGTGACCAAAGTATGACATGTGATCAATTACAGCAAAGACTAGATGAGGAATTCCAGAAGAAACTGGAGAGGAATAAGATGATTGCAGAAGAACAAACAGCAAAACGCAGAAGGAAGCGGTAAGGGCAGATTTTTCCCAGGAGGCTTGACATGGAAACCCTCAAGCCATGTGCCTCATCTGTAGCTGCATGTTTTGGATAAATACTGTCATTCTGTGTCTGCATCTATCAGCTGAGAACTCTAGCTGTGGAAATTAATTTTGTTAATGTCATCGTTTGGTTTCTAAAGGTGGCTGTAAACTTGACAGGCTTTGCTGGCATGGTTTATTTTCCGTGCCATCGCTAGCAGGATAACTTTTGACTGGTTGAGCAGCTTTTGCTGACACAGCGGTGTCCACTGCGACGTGCCTTGCTGCGTATTTGTTATAACAATGTCAGGAAAGGTTTATGTGTACATCTGGCTTAAATAAATATCTGAAGCAGCTGGCACTGAGCAGCTTAAGTGCAAAAATGGGTGCTGCTTAATGGGTACGCATATGGATTCGGACTAGCAGAGCGTGGTGGTGCCTGATGCTGTCCTCTGCACACTGTCAGTATGACTAGTCCAGTTCAGTCTGTGAATACTGAAAAGGCCACTGATGGGTGCGGTATTGTTAAAATCCGCTTCTACCTACCTCATTGAAATGTCTGGTCAAGTCTGGCAAGTTAGATGGAAAAATTAAAACAATAATAAATCCATCTTTCTCTTAGGCTTTAGACAAAGTGAAACAGTTACAAGATTGATGCTCTCAAGAAGTAGTCTGAGCATTGTAATGCAGTGATACAAGAATTTAAATTCCACAGTCTGTGTCCACCATACCTTTCAGAAATAGCAGAGTATCACGGCTCAGCTCTTTCAGAGGGTCTGGCCCTGAGCAGCCTCTCTCTTGCTTCTTTGAGAATGGAGGGTTTGCATCTTGTAGCTGAGAGCTGCTGCTGAAAGGCCTGTGCAAAATGACTCACTGGCATATTAGCACAAAAGTGCACAACACAGATGCTGTTGCCAGCTTACTTTAATTTAGTGTGGTCCAACAGATGGCCGGCAAGTCAGATCTGGCCCGCTGGCTTTTCCCGGCTGAGATGGAGAGCAACTGTTCAAACAGCGAATGTTGCCTAAACACTAACAATTCCTTGTCCCCCTTCTATAGTCTAATGGTGTAGGTACCAAGCGGCTTTCCCCTGTAGAAGCCCTTCTAACTTCCTTCACCACCCTTTCTCTTCTGTCCTGAGTTAACAGGCACAGTACTTGGCACTCTGTTTCAAGAGAATTTGTCTGTCGTGTTGAAAGAGGAGCATGAATCCCGGACTGCTCTGCCCTGTGTCTGCCGTTGGACTGCCTGGTTACCTTTGCTAGGCAAACAGAACTCACATTCCCTCTTACCCCTAATGTTACATAGTGATGAAGGACAAAGCATACTGCACTATTTTTTTTCAGTTAAAATATATATTACTGATGATGACATTTTTATTTTTTGTCAGTGTTCAGTTCCAGCAATCTGGGTTTTGACACCATTTTCTCTTTTTGTTTATCAGGCTAGGTAGCTAAAATGTAGGGGCAGTTTTCTTTTTGTTCCTTCTGTGTTTTTGGAGTTTTTTGTATATCGTAGTTTTGGTTGCAGTGGTGTCAGGGAAGACTTTTTTTTTTATTATTTCTATCAGATTAAAACAAAATAGAAAAATTTCTGTTGGTCATGTGTCTAAGTTTGTTCTTGCTGAATTTTCAGTTGAGGCCAAATTCAAATTGAGTTTCTCTTCTGAAGTCTGCTTTTCCAAGATGTCTGTAACATGTCCTTTTTCAGGATATGAGTATGCAGAAGTGTTACAATATTGGATTTGCATAAAAGTCTTTTCTTCTTCGCTTTATAGCCAGAAGTTAAAAGAGAAGAAACTGCAAGCTAAGAAAAATAAACTGGAACAAAAGAAGCAGGAAAAAGGTCAGTGAAATTGAAGTTTCTCTTCTTAAGACTTAGTTCTGTTCCGTATTTGAAACCTAGAAGGGTTTGTTCCCCAAGCATTCTTGAAATATGGAGAGGAAGACTGAGCCTTAGACTTGTTATTTTAGCTAATGTTTCCTCTTTGAAAGCTGTCTGTGTTGAGATTTAATCTTATAAATAACTTGGCTGTTTGTGAATATTTTCCCTTTATTAGGGGAAATTTTGGACAGTAGACATTGGAATCTGAGTTTGTTGATTGTGGAAGTTTTGCCCCAGCTACTCTGACAAACTGCAGTTTTAGAAAATCTTCTGCTAAAAAAGGCAGTATTGTGAAAGGCTGTTCTTTTTTAAAGTATATCTTGAATGCGTATGGGAAAACAGGTGGAAAAAATACACAGTTTGGACAGCAAGAAACTGAGTTATGGTTTTGCGTGTAAGAAGTTGAGCCACCTTGGTGCCATCTGTTCCACGTGACTCTGGTTTCACATAGAAATAAATGTGAAAACCACGACTGCCTCTGTTTTCCTGCAGTCTTGAAAATTAATGTTCAGCGATGTCAGTGTAAATGCTCAAACTTTTGAATTCTTGTTGCTTCTTTTCAGTGAGTATATTTCAGCTTACTCTTTCAAATAGTTGTCCTTCGGATTAGCACACTAACTCTGCAGTCAGTCTTAAAAGTTACAACAGTTCCTGTTAATTCAGCTAGAACAGTGACTTATCTGACAATTCCACCTTATTTCCGCTTTGCTTTTCAGAATTGGATTTGTTTCAGCTGAACCATTGCCAGCCTCTCATATAAACATGGGAAGACAAATTAATCGTTAGGTTAATTTTACTTGTGACAGCAAATGAATATAGCAGACTGGGTTTTTTTGGTGTTTTGCTTTGGTTCTTTTTTTTTTTTTAAGTTTATGAATTGTGACTGGGAGGAGAATTTAAGTGTGAGTCAACGTACTTTAGTTCCCTTTGAGTGAATACCCATCCCTTTAGGGAGAGAGGGGAGCTGGATCAGAGACTGGCACTGTGGTATGGGCCTGCTGTGTACCAATTGTTGGGCTGGAGTGGGTTTGCTCAGCACAAGGAAATCATCTTCTGGAAGCCAGAATCCAAACTCCCCTGTCTTTAGAACGGTTCTTAGCTCTTTACAGTATGTAGCGCTCTATTAAAAAAAAAAAAAAAATCAGTGGCAATAGAAGCCACTGATAGCCATCTGAGTCTACTGAGAACAGGCTTGTCTTTTTCTAGTTTTGTGTGCCCTGGGTTGAGATCTGAGAGGGGGTTTTTTCTAAATTAATTGAAATTTATTTGTTGGGTGTGGCAGGCAAGCATTTCTCTTCCTTTTTGAATGAATAAAGAAAACCTCTGAGTTGCCATCTTTCACCTTGGTAGTAGTAAAAACACTGAGAATAAAGGTTGGCGCTAAATAAGGTCAGCTGTTAAAGTTGTATTATTGAACAGACCCCTAATAAAAAATGAAAGTACAGAACTTCACCACGCGGTGGCATCAGACCAGTAATCTTAAATCCTACGTGTAACTGGTCAGAGCGTGAGCTGTGATTTGGTCTGAGAAACAGTAAAGGCATAAGAGCTACTGGAAGCAGAAGAATGGCTATTAGATTCAGGTCCCACTTTATACCATACCTAATTTGCATTATCCATTATTTAATTTCTAGTAGATGTTTTCTGGTCTTTTAGCAGGCTTTACAGGTTTTCTGTGACCCTTGTTAATCTTACACGTACCTTAACGAGTTCCTGTCCTTGTATTAGACCAAACAGTCTGTAAAAGTTTGTGGCAACTTGTGGAGTTTCTGTAAACTGGGATAGATGTAGAAATACACTGAGTCTTGCCTGTGGCTTCCCAGTGCCTACATTCTTTAACAGTACTCTGTGATACTGCAAAGTTCATGCCAACATGCAGAGGTGAGGTTGGTAATGAGATAATCTGTCACCTCAGTGTTTGACTACCTCAGTTTGAAATAATGTTACATAGGAGGTGGAGTTGTTTAATGATGGACTTGGCACAGTGGTAATGGGGGTAAGGGAATATTTCTCCAAGGGAGAATTTGATACTCCGAGCTCTACACCGCTCGGTAGAATTAATATAACCTGATACACATTTCCTTGGTATCTGGGACTACTTTGTTGTGAGATATTTAACAAGGAAGACATGTGGGAATATGTTATCTATCTGTACTAATTAGCGTGACCTAATACCCATTTGCATAGCACCTGAGACTATTTTGTTGTGAAATACTTAACAAGGAAGACACGTGGGAATATGTTATCAATTCATACTGTTTGTGGTTTTAGAACCTGATCAATCTCAAGAGCGAGTCAGCAGCGAGGATGATGAAGAGGATAGCAAGGAGGAGGAAGAGAAGGAAGATGATGCTGAAGAGCCAAGTTTTGTGATGGGAAGAGGATGAGGCCTTTCAGGGACAGCTGGAAACACTGTTCATTGCTTTATATTCAGGAGCATGAAAGTCTTTCATCTCAGCCAAGCAGAACCCATTGGCGTACGTTATATCTGCTTAACGGTGAATGACCTTCACGTCACAGGCCCAAGAGATATTGATAGAGAAATGCCAAATAAGAGATTTTTTCTTAATTGCTTGTATAACTGCTGTGCAGTCTGCTCTAAGCTTGCTCTAAAGAGTCAGCCATAAGACTCTGTGACCCTAGAGTTCTTTCTAACATGGCCTGGAGTGGTTTTCTGCCTGAAAGCTAAAACATATCCATTACCATTTAAGGAAAATCTTACTGTGAGGGCTATGTATTCTACTCATGTCAAAGCTGGTAGCAGTGGGATACATGAATCTAAGGGAAGAGTTCAACCTAAAGTAGAAAAGTGGTCTGTAGCCAGACCCTCCTGCACTGTGAGTGTTCTGAATTTGGGGTTTTGTATGGGGTCATCTCTAACCCAAAGAAATCAGTTTATGTTGCTAGACAAGTTCTATAGATTTTTAAGCAGGATCCCTTTTTTATCGCTAAAACTTTCCCTATTACTTTTCTTCCATGTTTTTTAAATTAATAAAGCGGATGTGTTGGATTGTTCTGTCTTTTTTTTTTTAAGAGGATTTCAGTAAAATAAAGAGATGCTTGCAGTGCTACAGGAAGGGACAAAGAGACCAAGTGATGTGGCGCACAAGAAAATGTTAGCTGCATTTCATTTACTTTTGCTTTTGAACAATGTGTTTTCTAAAAGATTATGTCTGTAAAGCCTCTGAATCCTGTGGCAGAAAGGCTTGGAACGGAATGGTTTTGCTTGCGTTCAGCTTCATGCAGTGACACTTGCCTTTCTCTCTGCTTTGAACTTTGGGTTCCCTGGTAGGAATCCATATATATAATTACTTATCGGTGCTTGAATGAAAAGCATATGCAGTAGTGGGTTTATTTGTAACTTTGGTTGTTGTCTTTTCAATGTATCTTTAATTAGAAGTGCCTGCTATCTTTTAGACACGCTCATCCCAGGACCTCAGCATCCAGAATGTGCTGCTACTTCTTCTCAAGCCTTTGTTAATGCCAAATTATTTAAAGCAAAAATAAAAAGGGAGAATCTTTTCAGATTTAGCCTTTGCACAGTGCTGCCAGAAATCCTGCATTTTGTCTGAGCTGGCTTTATGTAATGGCTTCTTGGTGGTATTACTGTGGCGGCAGGGAAGCAGGTGTGATAAGTGAGGTTTGTATTTAGTTCCCTGTACGTACCCAAAGACTTTAGAGCTGAATAACTTTGGAGCTGCAAGGTCCATATTCCCACCACCCCCCTGGTTAGACATCTGCATGGAATTGTTTTCTGCTTAGTCTCCATAGAGGCAGGTGCTTCAGAGTAAGTTGTGACAGTGTTTCATGCTCTGACGCTTAAGATGCAGAAAGGGTGTTCTGCAGTCCTTGGCATTTTCCCTGTGGAGAGATGAGTTATGAGAATTGCTTCACTTGAATCCCCCTTAGGGCAGGTAAACCCCGTTGATACGTCTGTGTTGTAGGATGAGCCATAAAAACTCATGTTTGTGATGTTTCTTAGCTTTTGCGGACGGAGAAGAAGCGTCTCACAAATAAACAAAGACTGTTGGGCCTCTGAGCTTGTCAGGCTTTTGAGCTGAATAAATAAGTGCTGTTTTCATTAAGTAGAGCAGATGTTGCTGCATGAGGACACGCTTACCTCAGTCATGGGGAAGATGGACTTGAGTTTGTGAATGAAACAAATTCAGGTTGTGTGGCCTCATCCTGCCTCCTTACGACACCACTGTTACCCATGCTGAATTATTCATACTCTTTATTTTCTAGGAATGCTAAGTTTGTAGGTGAAATCCATAAAAAGCAAAGAGAATGTGTTGCTGAAGGTGGTATCTGCCTTACAGTCTTTCTTGCTGGGGTGGCTGAATGTAGCAGTAGGAGCTGTACTTGGTAGGTGTTGCTATGAATTCTGAAAAATACTATGCCATGTTGTGGTGGTTTGTATTAGTACTATGTCTTCCAGAATACAAAGGCACTTCAGAGTGAGCGTTTGAAGGGATGTTTCTTTGTGAAGACAAAATGCAAGTACTCTCTGACCTCAAAATGGGGAAAACATCATCCATTGAGTAGACAAAGGGAAGTGCTCCCATGTGTAGTAAAATGAGGAACAATTCTACAATTGCTTCCTATTCCAAATATGGCACCAAAAAAGCAGTAATAATGTAAAGGCTTTAAACTGCCAAGGACTTTGACCGGCTTACATTAAGTTCTTGCTCTGGATTCTTTTCTAGAGGAGTCCCTCTCCTTTCTTTGATGGAGACTAATCTTCAGGGGCTAAAGTTTGCTGCTGTTCCATTTCTGCATGTGTCCGTACAAGCGTGGGACCCTGAGAGACAGTGGTGTTAGTGCTGTGACCAAGCAGAGGTATTCGTAATCTCGGAGGTGAAAAGCATACTCAGGATAACAAATGTATTTGTCTTTTTAATAAGCTTTTAGGAATTCTTTTCCTTTGTCTTTTCCCTCCCCCAGGCAGAAGTGAGTTCAGGAAGACCTGTGTGATAAAGCTGACCCATTGTGCTGCCTTTCACCATTTTCTTTATCTCACTTTCAGGGAAGGAACTCCCTCCTCTTTCCCTTGAGTCTGTCCCTATCCTTGCTCTGTTGATGGGTTTATAGAGGATTTCCTGCCGAGTCAATAGCGGAGGAACCAGGGAGATAGTGGTCTGGCTTCCGTAGCCCTCCTGTACGCAGCGAGCCTCTTCTGTGCTTCAGCCAGAGGATGTTGCAGTGGCGGAGGCAGAAGCCAGCGCTGCCTTTTGACTTATGTAAGTGGTGGCTTTTTGCTGTGTAATTAATAATTGTAATAAAAGCACGTTTGCATCCCATTGCACCAATACCTTCTCTGTGGAAAGATTTAGAGGGCCAGATCGAATAACACCGTTATCAATGGGGGGCGATTTCAACCTGACCCTGAATTTAGGGAGCCGCAGACCTGATTTTTTTCCTGCAGACGCATGTTCACACGGGGAGCGCTGCGGGCTGCGGGCTGCGGCCCCCGGGATCCCAGCTGTAGCTGGAACGGCCCCGTGGCCCCGGAGGCGCTGGGGACAGCTCGGGATGTCGGGGCGCCTGGAGCCCGCAGCGCTGCCCGCCCGGTGCTCGGCGCTGCACAGCGGGGAGGGAGGGGGGAGCCCTTCGCCCCGCCCCTAGCCCCGCCCCCGCCGCCAGGGGGCGGTGCTTGGCGTGGCCACGGCCCAATGAGGCGGCGGTCACGTGTGGCGGGCGGGGCGGCTGCCCGCCCCCTCATTTCCTGCGGGTCACGTGGCGGGTGCCCGGCGTTGCCTTGGCAGCGGCGGAGGCGGCTCCGGCTCTCGGCAGCCGGCGGTGGCGGCGGGCGCTCCGGGGCCCCGGCCCCCGGCCAGCCAGCGCGGTGAGCCAGCGCCCGCCCCCGGGGAGCTGCATCCTGCCCGGGTGGGGAGGCCCTGCCCCGGGGGCTGGGGGGAGGGGGGGGGGGTGTCTCATCCTGACCGGGGTGGCGGGCCCCGTGCTCTGGGGTGGTGGGCTTCATCCCCACCGGGGGGTTTGGGGTGGGGGGGCCTCATCCTGCATAGATGGGAGCATCCGGCGTGCTCCGGGAGGAGGGGGTCTCATCGTGCCCGGGGTGCTGGGGGGAGAGTTGGTCTTATCCTGCCTGACGGGCTTCCCCTGCCCCGGTGGGGGGTGTGGGCAGACAAGGGGGGTCCCATCCTGTTTTGGAGCTCCCTTGGGATGCAGAGGGCAGGCATGCATCGGGGTCGTATCCTGACAAAGGGATCCTCTCTCTGGGGGTGCTGTACGGGAGACACCTCCTGCCTACGGTGCGGGGAAGCCCCAGACCCGGGGTGCTGCTGGAAGGGGGGATCCCAGCCGTGGGGAGGGAGCGGGCCTCATCCTGCCTGGGGAGGTCCCTGTCTGAGGGTGCCTTTGGAGGGAAGGGCCCTGGCTGTGAGGGGGTGGAGTGGGATCCTGGCAGTGGGGCGAGGGGGTCACATCTTGCTCGGGGGGGGATCCTCTGCTTGAGGGGTGCTGCTAGAAGGGGGGTCACAGCTGGGACCTGAGTGGTGTGACATCCCGGGGTGCTGCTGGGAAGGGGTCCCAAGCCAGGAGAGAACATGGAAGGGGTTCCCCATTGCGAAGAGGGCCTGAGCTTGGGAGTAGCAGAAGAAGGGGGAATAGTGGGATCTGGGGTTAGGCTTAGCGATGGTGTGCGGGCTCTTGAACCATACTGTACAGGGGAGGAAGGTGCTGGAACAAATCTGCTGATCAGTCTCAGCTGTGGGGCAGAAACCTGGGTCCGAGGGGGAGGCCGGCGTCCCCAAGCCAGGCAGGGAAGCTGACAGCGCTGCTGAGACAGCGCTCTGCGGGGGATCGTTCAGGGCATGCCGGCGGTGGGAAAGGGATTCGCATATCTCGGCCCTGGCAGCGTCTGTGTCCTTCCCTGCTGGGAAGAAATCCCCGCACGTGCGCTTGCAACTGCACAGGGGCAGCTGAGATGTGAGGCACAACAAAGGCTTTCCCTGCTACGCTCGCTGATCCGAAGGACAGCACGGGACAGATTAACAAAATCGGTATGAGGTAGCAATCGCAGAGAGCTTTCTGTCTTCAGCGGTGTGAAATGAAGCGGGGTCAAGTGCATCAGTGGTGCAACGAAAGTGAGTAAAGACACAGCTGGGATGGACTTGGCCAGAGCCGGCTGTTAGGAAGAGGTCTCCTGGGGAAGTCCTGATTCTCCATCCAAAACTAAACAGCCCGGTGTGGTAAAACCCCTAAGGATAGTTATTTCTGTAAGAGCAAGCATCCTAAACCTTTAACGTTGCAGGAACGTGAAATCTCCAGAATAAGTCTCCCCTGATGCAGATAACCGGTTGAAAAGTATTTACAGAGTAAAACTGCTTAAGATACAGTGCACGTAAAATGCTTCTGTGGTCTTGTGTTTCAGCCATTGGAGCCCTCCACCCAGTCTCTCCATGTCTGCAGCCAGCAAGGTGAGTTTGCCGTCCTCTTACTGCTTGTTTGGGCTACGTTTGTGTTTATGGATTTTATTCTGAAGTTGTTTACTTATTTGGGAACATCTCTTGAGCTGCTCCAGAGAGAAAATTCATCCTTGTGGTATTTTTAGCTTATTTTTCTAAGGAAAGAACCAGATGTGATTGGGTATTCTTGCTCTCCCTCTGTAACCTCTGAATTCATTTGTTTTTCAATGGAATTTGTCCCGGGGTTGAAGTTTCCTACATACAACGTTCCTACGCATTTTGTGAAAATAAATGGCAGGGAAGAGGCCATCAGTGTCCCAACTACGGACAAAGCTAATAAATTCACCCCACGCTATAGATGACAGAATCCACACAGGATGTTGTCACAGGAAATAGCTTCATAATTTTGCTGCTCACAGAATGTCTCTGCTCTGATCCCCCCAGGAGGCTTGGGGAGAGTTTGGTCGTCGTCTTCTGTAAAACAGGCGATTCTTGCCTTTTTCTGGAAACGCAGAGCAAGCAGGGAGGTTTGTCCTTTGTCCCTGTTATTCTGTTCTTGTTTTTATTGTTGTGTGAAAGTTCTTTTATGGTTGCTCTTTTTTTTTTTTTTCCTTCTTTTTAATAATTTGAAAACTGTTGAGCAGCTCAGGAGCTATCCTGGAGTCCTCCAGGGGCTGCAATAATGGCCTTGTCAAAAACCGCCCAGAAGAACAAGCCTTGTGTTCTTGCTGCCATCCTTATTATGTCTGAAGGGGCTGAAATCTGAAAGCCCACCATGCTCAGGAGGGACAGACAATCTCAGAACCTGCAATGCTTTATTTGCTGCTGAAGTCTAGTCTTATTGTGCCTGGAACAGCTTTGTTCCCTTTTAGTAATACCATTCGGAGTTGTGGGCAGCCGGTGTCCTTTTTATCTTTGCCATTTCTTCAAGTCTCACAGCAAATGTTGGTTTATTAGCTGTGGCCCACGTACGTGGAGAGCAGGGGGAGGATGCAGACAGGGCTGGGGCTTGTCTCAAGTGAACAGCAAGGTGCTTATGACCCTGAGGTGTGGCGCTGGGACTAATTAGTACCACACCGTGGGTGATTCTGGGCATGCAGCTCCTCCTTCTAGGAGCTGGTGAGTATTTATAGCCAGAAAAGTCTTGTCTGGTGCAGCTCTGGTGTTGCTACTTGCCACCGCCGTGGTGGTCGGTGGCAGACTTGTGAGTGTTGGGGATTAATCAGAGAATTGTGGTTTCCGTTCTACAGAAGGCTGAGTTAAACATCTTGTTTCAGATGTTTGTCAGAGTTGAGAAATTCTTGCTCAAAACGTTTAGCAAATCCTGTTCTGCGTCTGTGGATGGCACAGAGATCAGCAGAGCCATTCGGCAGCAGCCTGGCTAAGTTGGGGTGTAAGGAGGTTTGGATCTCGCGCTTGTCTCTGCTGGCTGCTGTGGCATTCACCACCTGAAACAGTCTTGCTGCTCTCTTACATCGTTCAGTGTAATCTCTTGAATCTGAAGATGCTGAAACTACTAGGAAGGCAACTAGCTTTTCCCCTTGGATTTGTCTTTTCCTTTCCCCATGCGAAGAGCCACCGGTGGAAGTAAGGGAACAGGATTCTTGGTCAGATGTGGCCGATAAGCGCAGTGTGAGCAGTTCAGGAAATTTAACTTCCCATTGCAGGAACCTGGGAAGTTCATTTGTTAACCCTACACAGCGTTCAGCTCGATAACTGTTGGGGAAGTCTTGTGCCCGTCTAAACTGAGCTATGATGAGCGATGGGTTAACTGAAACCTGGTTTCCAAAGAAAGAGCAAAAAGTGACTCTGAACCCGCTAGTTACTTTGGTACTCTGAAGGACATGCATTTGGAACCAATCCGTGCTGCGCTGTGAAATTAACTGTCAGCTTAAAACAAAATTATAAGATGGTGGCTTTATTTCCAAAGTGTCTTTATGTAAAACAATTTTTTTTTATTAGCGAGGAGGAATTAAAGGGGAAAGTTGAGATGCCAGCTTTGAAACGAAAAGCCAGATGCTGTCCAACCTTCCTGAATTCCCGCTGGAGTAGTTCCTGAGTTTACTTGTGTAATCTTTCCTAGTTCTCATGGTCATTTTTAGCAACTACGGATGGTCCTCTCTCTGTTCTGTGCCTTGCAAGTGTGACGGTATTTGGTCCATAATTTTTCTGCTGACTGAGGGAAACTTTGTTTAAACGTGTTTTTTTCCAGTAGTTGATGCTTGTCCTGTCTGCTACCTCCTTTGGAACATGACTATTTTGTTTCCTCAGCATTTCTCTCATCATGAGTTCTGAATTAAACGTTCCGGTGGATCCTTCCACTCCTGCTTGCTGTTCTGAACCTGGCACAAAAGGCATGGATTATCGGGACTGGGTCCGGCGCAGCTACCTGGAATTAGTCACATCAAACCACCACTCCGTTCAGGCCCTTTCATGGAGGAAATTGTACCTGAGCCGAGCCAAACTGAAAGCTTCCAGCAGAACTTCTGCTCTGCTCTCTGGATTTGCAATGGTACGTGTACTTTGTAGCAACGCTTTCTGGATCGTGAAGGTTTTGGTTCTGTAAAATCATCTCCTAATCAGTATTTTCCTCCTGTGAAGAAGCAGGACATACTGTTGTTTTCTGAAGAGGCAGGAGGCATCTGCCTGGGGGCTTCTGCTTGGCTGCTGCTGCTGCAAAGTTTGAGGCTGGCGCTCTCAGGGCAGCGACGGATACATGAGCTGCCTAACAGCCAACCCACACGCTCCCGAGTCAGCCTTTAAAAATACTCATCCCCTACCTGTAAATGATCCGAAGTGCTCCACCAGTGTTGCTAAACACCATAGGACCTGGGCTCTCCGTTGGCCCCGAGGCCAGTCGTCGCTGGCTGCCTTCACATGGGCTTGCGCTTAGGGCGTGGAGCTCCCCTGGGCCCCAGCTGTGGTCCTGAACGTTATCTTAATTTCTGTATGTGTTTTTTCACGTCACGGTGTCTAAAATAAGGTGGAGGTTGGGTCACAGTCTGCCAGAGCAAAGTTTGCATAGCATGATCGGGGAGATCATGTTATATGCGGAGGTGTGAGAAGAGGCTCTGCAGCCTCAGACCTGGTGTCAGAGGACTCTCTAGCGTGAAAGGAGCCAAACCTGGTGTATTTTTGTCAGTACCGCCTATTGGGAATAATCCTGGGACTTGCTTTCCTCTGTGCAGCACTTGGGTGTTATCTGGAAGCTGTCTGCATAGGTCAAAACCATGTCAGGGAGCGAGCAAATAAGCAAGATGGAGACGGTCAGTGGTCCAGTGCTGAGACCTGTCCGAGCTGTTGTGTTAGCAAAACACAGCCATGCTGTGCCGGCGTGAGCCTCTTCATCTCCCCTCCGGTTCTTGCTTATTGGGAGTGAGAATTGAAACCTGTTTGGGGGAGTTTTCTGCCCAGGAAATGGGCAGGTCTGGTTGTTCTGGAGGTCGGTCAGCTGAATGCAGAGGGGCCGAGGGCAGCGCCTGGCTGAGTGGGACACGATGGGAAGATGTTGCACCCTGCAGCTCAGAAGCTGGAGGGAAGACAGATCTCAGGAACGTTCCGGATAGCTTTCCTTGTTTTATTTTAGCTGCTTCTGCTGCTTTTTCCTCCCCCAATCCCCCAGAACATGAATCATCTGTAACATTACAACAGTCTGGGATGACAAAGTTGGTCACCTGCAGTGAAGTTGGAAAAACGCAAGCGGGGAGTTAAGTGGGAGCAGGCTGCAGGGCAGACGGAGCGCTTGGTCGCTTTGGGGTTCCTCTCCGCTCACTGGCTGCGTGCAAGCCATGCTCGTAAAAACTTTTCACGCCGCGCATGTTGGTTTGTAACCGAGCTTGTGTGCTCAAGTGGCAGAAGGTACCTCCTCGTTTTGAGAAAGTTAAGTGCTCTTCTGTAGATTTCTTTCACTCTGAAGCTTTTTACTTAAAAAGCTGCTCATGCACTTGTCTCTTGTGCTTCTGGGTGACTCAAGTTCTGTGTTAGTTGTTTGTGACTGTTCTCTTTAACACGATTATTAAATTAACGTTTTGCGTTGCTGTGAACTGTTGCATCCAGGCAACGTGGTTCCACGAGCAGGTGCTGTGCTGGGGTGCGCTGTCGCTGGCACCGCTGGGACTGGGGGGGCTGGCAGCCCACCCACACTGCGGGGCCGAGCCACGTATCTGAAAACAAAGCGTGCCTTCTCGACTCGCACGACGGAAAGTTGCTGAAAGTCCTCGGCAAACACAAAATTAACCATTTGACTTCTATTCTCTTTAAACTGTTTAAAATGCAAGTCAAATGAACGCATAGTTATAAGTAGTGTTAATTATAATCACCAGCTTAACATAATAAGTACACCTGAAATCGGTAATTGTCAGAAATAAAAACTTTTGCAATAAGGAATTCTCTTTATTAGCAAGTTCTTTCCCAGCTGATGGTACTGGACCTTCCAGTGAAAGCTGAGGTATCTACTCCTACTGGGTTATTTCTCCGCTGGTAATTTGGCACGTGGGTATTTGGTACGCGGATGTTTACTCTCTATAAGAGCATCTATTTGGCTATTGATGAAAGTAGAGAAGTTACTTAGTTTCCCTGAAACCCTGTGTGCATTTAACTATGTAAACAAATGTGGTATGGGGCCTGGCTATTGCTTTATTTACTTCCCTGTCAGTGTGTTTGATTCAAGCCGGTTCCATATTGGCTGAAAATTATTACGAGCTGATGGATATTTAATCAACAGGCGGTGGCTTTGATCCAGCTCCTTCTGGACAGGCTGCAGAATAATGCGAACCTTCCTCGTTACTCGATGCTATCTCTGGTATTTCTGGCAGAGTCGGGCAGATCAGGAGGATGTGGGTCCTCTCCAGTGCCAGGTCTGTTTGGAGGTGAACTGTACGGCTACTGCAGATGAAGGAGATTTAGAGGGAGCTTAGGAAACCTCCTTAATAATTTTCCTTAATTATTACTGCTAATCAGTCTTCTCAATACTTGTCCGATTGCTACAGGATATGTATTTGATTTAAAAAAAAAACAAAAAACAAACCAACCAACAAAGAAAACCTAACAGATCTACTGGAGTGATTGTTTTTACAGGTTGCCAAACCATCTGTGTGAATGTAACATGGTTTATGTTAAGCCATTTGTCATCCTTTTGCCTGATACTATCTATCCTGGTCTAAATTTCTCCAGATGAGCATTATCTTTGTTGTGGACAGTTTGGGCTATACTGGTCTAAAAACCCAACCATAATTGCATGTAATTTATTTGCAGTTTAATTCTAAAATGGTTTGAGTACTTGGTCCTTGAGCAAACCTGTGAGCTGGAGTTCAACAGGGTGAATCTCAAGCTTAAAATTAAGCCTATGCTGAAATACTCTGCAGCGCGGCAGAGTGCTCAGTGCCTTGCGAAGTCAAGCCCTTGACGCCTTGGCTTCTGGGGAGAGGTTAAAATAAAGGAGGCTGTTATCACGGAAGAGTATAATTGTATCAAACATGACATATTAATAGTTTTACAGACGAAGCAGCATATTTAATGATTTTTAAATGGGTTATGTCAGTTTGTCCTCTTTCTCTTATCCCGGTCAGAGAATGACATGACAATCTGTACAGGGTAAAGCGGTAAGAGCTCACTCACCTTTCCAGTACTTGTTTGGGTTAAATGAACTGTTTTTCTGCCTTGCTGCCCTATCTGGATTGTTGATGTTTTTCCCTGAAATACCTCTTACTGAGCCATCAGTCAGTGTTAAAAATTCATCACATTGCACAGCTGAAGCTAGCCCTAGGGAATAGGTTAGTCTGGGAGGAAACATCCAATTAGCTGAAAAGTGCTGCTCATGCGAAGGATAACAAGTAGAAATTGATATGTTGACATCAGCCAGGCTTTCAGCTTTATATTAAAGCTATAAAATGAACATGCAGGTACAATTCCTATTCAGCTTGCTGAATACTATGTCCCTGGGTATTACAGCACCCAATAATGAACAATATTCCTGCAGCTTTTCCTGGCTGATAGGGTGTGACTGGCAATCACAGCACTGTACAAACGTATTGTACAGAATAAGTTTGATCTCCTCCTCCTTGAATCAATATAGGGGGAACTGCAGAGAGCATGTACACAAGGCAATGTGTAATGTGTTTAAATTAAATTGACCTTGTGACAGATGGTGAAGCTAATCCTGCGTTGTTATTTTCTCTTCCTATACAACAAGAACTACTGTAAACTGCAAAGAGGAACCTTTAAAAAACAACAAAAAGTAAACCCCCCACATGTTCATAATCAGAATAAAAGGCTGGGAATGTCCAAGAATGGCCACAATATTTTTGGTGTCTCTAATGCCCTAAATAGTTGATGTAAGTATAAAATCTGGACTTGCAGAGATTGACCATTTGCTGTTATATCGTGGTTGCTACTAAATGCGTTCAGACTCGATTGTGATCCACCCGTTCAGGCTGCTGATGGTTTCAAAGTAAATGCAGGTAAGGCAGCAGCCATGCCAACATACACACTGCTTTCATCCCCTTTAATCCTTTTCAGGGTTACCCACGGGGAGATCGTGAGCCTACCCCAGTGCCTAAATTACATTATTAACAAGTAATGCCAGAGTGAGTGGTGCAGATTATTATACAGAGCCTGAAATGGCTGCGAAGCGGTGGTCTCGTGCGAAGTCTGGGTAAAGTAATGATGAGTCCGTTCTGCAAAATCCATCTACCCCCCAGAATCGAGCTGCTTGTTCGGCCTTTGCCTTCTCACGATGGTGGAGAGGCACTGCCCCGAGGCAGGCATCCGAGCATCGGCTTCTCCTCTCCTTAACGCATCCGGCAAGCTGTGCCGTGCCGGAACAGCAGGTCAGCTGGGATCACCAGAGGTTTTGCCTGCTGCCAGGCAAGTCAGTAGCTGTGCAAATCATGAAGTGCAGCTGCAGGTCCAAGCAAGCTGTGAGAGAGTTACTGGAGAGGAATGTTTGATAGTTTTGTCCACTGTTTTTGTGGCTTCTCTTAGCAAAAGGTTTCTGCAGTCCTTTCAGGGATGCCACCACACAGCAGTACTATTTTACTTCACAGGTTAAGTAATTTCACAAATTCTTCTGCTAAACCAGACCTGTACTCAGACTCCAGTTCTGATCTCAGAAGAGCCCCCTGCTCTCTTGTGCTTATTCTGCTTGTTAAGCTTTGTTTGATTAAAGAAAAAACAGATGGCTTTAGAGACTTTGCTATATGATAGCCCTTGTTTGGAGAAAATCAATTCCTATCTGAGTTGTTGAGCACATCCATAAGCCAGTAGCTGTCCACTTCTGCTGAGTATATCACTAAGTTATTAGCTCTCAGGGGAGAAGTTTGAGGATATAAATAACTTGTATCTGGGCGTATTTGTAATAAAAACAAATGTACAATGTTCTGAGAATAGAAGGCAGCTATTTTAACTACGGACTAACTTAAACTGTAAAGTAGCTTGTGTGCTTCCCATGGGGGGGTAGTGAAACCTTGCTGGCTGCTGGCCAGAAGAGCTGCTTGCTTTTGCTTTTCTTTACGCGCCCAAAGTCAAAACTTCCTGCACTGCAGCCGCAAGTGATGAGCGGAAGGAGAACGTGTGATGGGCGGGTGGGCTAGCAGGCTGTCAGCTGCCTCCGAGCTCCGCTTGTTGTCTAATGAGTTCCTTCTGCTGTGTGTTTGGTTTGATGCGGTTCGTATGGCTCATGGTTGCAAGGAGGGATATGTTATTTCAGAAAACTACAGTGCAGAAACACGTGCGTGAGCCTTCAGAAAGGCCAAGCTGCAGACTGCATGTATGTCTTCATGGGAAAGAGAAATGATCCATCTAGACTGCCATTCTGAAAAGCACTTGAGTGTGTACTTGACCTTAGGTGCTCTTCCTGAATAAAGATGATTTCCTGAATGAAAGTCTTGAAAAGAGGAAAACTAGCAGCTGTTGACAAGCTTTTTTTGTTCCTTTCCCCCCAGGTTGCCATGGTGGAGGTGCAGCTGGAGGTACAGTACAAGTACCCCCAGATGCTGCTGATCGCGTTCAGTGCCTGCACGACGGTGCTCGTGGCAGTTCATCTGTTTGCCCTTCTCATCAGCACCTGCATTCTGCCCAACGTGGAAGCAGTGAGCAACATCCACAACCTGAACTCCATCAGCGAGTCCCCGCATGAGCGCATGCATCCCTACATTGAGCTGGCGTGGGGCTTCTCCACCGTCCTGGGGATCCTCCTTTTCCTTGCGGAAGTCGTGCTGCTGTGCTGGATAAAATTTCTGCCCGTGGGCTCCATCCTGAAAAATGAGACCACCAACGTCGAGAAGCCCAGCGGCCATGCAGGTTGGCAGTCAGCACTGGTCTCCACCATCATCATGGTCCCAGTGGGTCTGATTTTTGTCGTCTTCACCATTCACTTCTACCGCTCTTTGGTGCGGCACAAAACGGAGCGCCACAACCGAGAGATCGAAGAGCTTCACAAACTGAAAGTGCAGTTAGACGGGCATGACAGAGGCATGCAGGTAGTGTGACAGAGGCAGAGGCTGCTTCCAGCAAATCTGCTCGGCTAAGGCTAAGAGCAAAATACCTGTTTTGCTAGTTGGTGAGACGCACCAGTGATGGATTGTCTTGAGGCTTAACTATGTAAACGCTAATTGCCTGCCATATATAGCTGTGGGTTCTAGTGCTGTTTCAGATGCTGGGGTCTCTGGCCTGTTTCTGGTCCTACACATTTGTGTACTTAAGTTGACACTGCCATGGAGTTCAAGGTCAAAACTTGGTTCAGGTAGCCAAAAATCTGTATTTTTCCCAAATGCAATATTCTGTTGCCAAAAGTAAAACCACATCAGCTGTCCAAAAAGCCTGTGTGTGTGTAGGACCTGTCTTATGTGTCAGAAGTCCCTGGCTGTCAGTGCAGCAGCAATTAACTGGCAGCTCGTTTGTAGACCTGAGCTGGTTAACGAGGGTATCTGCAGCTGACTTGGACATCCAGGAAAGCACAATAGAAACTGTGAGTGTTGATCACCTTTGTTCCAAAGCAAGTGTTCCATGAATACATCACCAGAAAGAAATCAGTCTTAGCTTTTATCTTTTTTTTTTTTTTTCCTTGCTATTTCTTACTATATTTTTACAGCCGGGGAGATAGAATTTCAAATTGGAGGAGGCTGGGAAGTTCTTCTGGTCTTACATTCTTCAGCAGCATCTGTCACTTTAGATTGAATGAATGCCAAGATCATGTGTTTTTTCCCAATAAGAGGCAAGAGTGCCCAGGGAAGGTTTACAGGTGGTTTAGTTTTAACAAGGACATTCTTAAAACAGAACAGTGACAGCGAATTTAATGAGACAAAACTTTGAAGGACTAGGAAAGCAAGTTTCAAGGAGGTAAGGAGTGACAACATATAGCATATTGTAGAAATCTGTCGCTACGTCATCATCATTTATGTATCGTTGCAATGTCTTTGCCCAGTTTGCTGGAGAGAACAAGCCCCAGTCCTGCGTATTTCATCACTTGCTTGGGTTTTTTTGGTCAGCTGTAGCATTTTCTGTCAAAAATGAGCGCTTCCTTCTCCCTCCACCAAAGCAGGCAACTCCTCTGGTGGAACCTGGAGCTGTACTGACGAGTCTGACAGAGCTGGATCCGGTGAGAGTGCTGTGTGCTGTTAAAGAGCTATCACATTTCATTTGAGCTGACTTTTTCCAGCAGCAGAGAAAATGACACTTGCACGTCTGTATTGCTTAGCAAGGCAAGCTTGTAAATTCTATAGCATCCTTTTGGGTGAAAACTTCTGTAAAAATGCTTTTATGATTTATGGTAACTTTGTGGAGGGAAAAGCATGTTTTGCAATCATCAGCTCTTGCAAGGGAAAGTAAGGCTTTGTGCCACACAGGGCTGAAAGAAGCATAAGCACATTTTCTTGGCCCTGATCCTGTGCTGATTTCCTGCTCCGCACTCAAACATCGCAGTTTCAGTCTCCCAGGCCTTATAGGCTTCCGAAATCGTTAAGGATAGTTGTAATGCTCTATTTAACCCTGGTCCCTTATTCCACTGGGATTTGAGAAATCTAATGGCAGTGTATTACATGTCAGCTTCCCAGAATGGAGAGTACATGCAAATCCCAGTGCAGCAGGGCGAGACTATCCCTATATTCCTCTCTGGCGAGGGCCTTGGGAACCCAATTCTAATCTCTCTTGTTTACATGCGAGTTTGAGCATTGCTGAACAAGTTGCTTAGCACTGTGTCTGTGGCTTTCATCTGTTGTTCTTGCCGCAGTTGGCGTGTACCATATTGGCTGACATGCAGCAAAGAAAATAGTCTTTGTGTGCTAAATGACTAGTCTGTACTTATGTGCATATGCAAAAAAAATGCGGAGTGTCCTCCAGGAAGTGGGTGGTCGTGAAATTCATACCATCTCCCCAGGAGTCTGCCCTCTCTCCCTCTTCTTTTTACCATAATAAAGGTTTACACAACAAAATCAGCGTTGAGCTTTCTGCCAAGTATTACACATGTAAGCTCTTCCACCAACAAAATTTCTGTTGTGAGGCCAGAGCCAGACCAGACAGGATGAATCTCTCATCTCTACTTTGCACTCTCCTTTAATATCAGTAATAATTGGACTCTGTGTGCTGTGGAGCTCAGGAGGTTGTTGAGGAAAGTATTGAGCCATTTTTGCAATTACAAAAAGAAAAAAAAAAGTTTCACGGTGCACATACAGTGCTGCAAAAGCAATGCAGCTCACTTGGAAACAGTCAAATTGTTCATTTAATTCTTTGCAAATATAATAAACTTCAGCAAATGGAGAAATGCAGCAGAAACTGTGCTTTGATTTTGTAGAATAACTTGGTGAGGCTTTGGTGGGATTGGATTCAAGCTAAGTCTCAAGGCAGCGCATCTGTGACTGGAGTGGGATCGCCTTACTCCAGCAGGGAGTCTGAGGTACGGTTTGAAATGGTGTCCCAAGGGCAACTGCACTTAGAATAATCATGTGCTTTCCCATCTTTGCTTGCAGCTTTGCTTCTTGTGTCTCTCTGGGCACCGAGTTCTCCCTTCCAGGAGAAGCCCATGGGAGTATTTTTGCTCTTTGGCCTCTGGCATCTCTCTAGGTTACCCATCACCTTTGTGCTGTAACTCTACTCTTATTTTTTTCCCAACAACTGCATTTGCTTTTTTGCTCCTGCCTCTCTTCCTCCAACTTGTTTACATTTTTTCCGGTTGGGTCCAGACTTGTGCTGCAGAAAGGTTGCCTGTGGTATCAGCCACAGTAGCTCATCCGTAAAGGAGTAGCGACATTGTACTTGCCCAGATGGGTGTTTCTGTGCTACGGCGCCAGAAAATCCTCCTTGCTTCTGCTGCTGCCCCCATGGCTATCAGCAGGATTCCCATCAGTCAAGCGTGGAGACGCCTGCCTTTCCGCACCATCCCTGGTGTCCCAGCGGGGCTGGCAGTGCGCTGTGTCACGTCCGGGTTTGCCTGCCGATGCCTGGCCACATCTGTCCTGTGCTGCCTCCTCTCTGTCATTCCTGGGGTGTCCCAGGTTTTGTGTGGCTCCGTTCCTGCGGTGCCTGCGCAGGGATGCTTTTCCCAAGGGTCCTGCCCTCAGGCTGGGACACACGGCGAGGATCTGCCCCGATGTGTTAGCTTTCTGTACCAGCCTTGGGCCCTGGGGTGCTGTAGTTTGGGGTGGCTGTTGCCCTAATGCTCAGCTCCTTTGGGCTGTGACTCTCTGGACCAGTTACTGCCTTGTTTGGGCCATTTCCCCAGTTTCTGCAGTGGGGCTCGCCTTGGCTTGCTGCAGGGGACAGCCACGATCTCACTCCAGAGTCCTGAGTCCTCTTAGATATTTTTTTTGGACATTTTTTGCCCAGCAGAAAAATGCCTCTGCAGGCTCCAGCACTGGAAAGACCCTTCCTAAAGTGGGGAGGAAACTGTCGAGGACAGAGGTACAGCCCTGTTTCCTATCGTTCAGGGGCACCTGCCTTGGTTTAGGAGGCGACTCTTCTGTCTCCTTCCCTCATTAGCAGGAGTCAAGACCGGGCATGAATGCGAGCCAGAGGGAGCTGTTGGAGCCGGAGCAGTATCGGGTTCTCCCTTTGCTGTGGTTAGTGGCAGCTCTTACTCTGTGAGCTCCCTATTTTTAACGTTGCCCTGGGGCAGCCCTGGCTCTGGTAGCTGCTGCTCCGTTGTTTCGGTAGATACGTGACTCTCAGGGAGGCTTTATGACCAGGGGAGATGGAGTAGATGTTGGATTTGACCGTCTGGTCCCGACCCACGTGATGGATGAAAGTGATACTGTGCGAGAGCCCCGGGTGGAGCGTGCTCTGTGGTAAGCGCTCAAATATGTGGAAGTGTTTATAGAGAGCTGGTGGCTGCAGCTGCAGAGCGAACATCCTTCGGTTCCCTGACACCGGGACTCGGGGACGGGCAATCCCAGTTTGCCACAGGGATGGTCGCACTGGGCTCAGGGATGGAGGTGCAGGGTTCCCGGCTGGCTGTGGGACTGGTTGCTCACACTTCACGTTCTCCTTTTGCCTTTCCATGGCTTTCCATGGGGTTTCATAATGTCCTTTCTCTTCTTTCCCTGCCTTAAAACAAACAAAAGGCCTTTGAGTTTCCCTGCTGCTGTAGTTTCATTATCTTCTAAATCTTGTTGCGTCTACTTTTAAGACAGCTTCCTCAATAACCTCCCCCCCCCAAGCTGCAGCCTCAAATTCAGAACGCAGCACAACTGGGCCAGCGTGGTTATTTTCTGATTAACTTCTCGCAGGCCGTCTCTGCTGTACCCATTTCAAACAAAGCGGTTTCAGTAATTACTGGCTGGCTGAATTTGGAAAGCGTTCCTGTGAATACCTGTGTGTACGACTGGGATTACAGCAATGAGGAGCATTAAGTGCTACGAGGAAAAAAAATATCTGTGTTTAGCTTTGTCTATTCTTGTTTTATCTCTGCATGAACAATATTTAATGTAGAACAAGGTAATAATCTCAGTTATTGTCCAGCTGTGTGAGAGAAACTGGATAAACTTGCTAAGTTTTATGCTTCTTGCTGATTTCAGACTGATTTTTTTGAAAGGCAGCTCAAGTCCTCCAGCATCCTCTATGGGTTATCTTGGGTTTTGCCTTTTTTTTTCTTTTTTTTCTTTTTTTTTTAAAAAGCTTGGTCAGATAGTATCCTTCTCCTTTTAAAATACACAACTAGATAACAATTAGATGCGCTTCCTTTTAATGGGGGCCTGGTTCTTGGTGTGTTTTACAAGTGCTAATCTTGGTTAAGAAGATAAAGGGCTGTGATAGGAATTCCCATAACATGAAGACCATTAAAGCTTCTCTTACATTAATAATACTAGCATAGTGGCCAAAGTTACTTTTAAGAGCTAATTAATTAAGATTAAAACCTCTATATATTTTTCTCCAATTTCTATGATATTTGACAATCCAAATCAATTGTAAATATTTTACAGCACTGTGATTCTGGCTTTTTAGGGGAGAATGTACATAAAGTTCTATAAAGTTCTATAAAGTAATACAGAACCGATGGGTGTGTGATTGCATTTTGGTCCAAGATGATGCCCAAGAGGCTGTTTAACAGGTGAAAAATGTCAATAGATAGACATAGCAATGACTGGGTAGTGACTAGATTAAGTTTTGGACTTCAAAAACATCTAGACAAAGCCCTCAGTTTGGGGCTCTGAATATAACTATTTCCATTTTTTAAATTTAAGATATCAACTAGGAAGAGCTGGAATTTTCTGGCAAGAATGGCAGCTTCTTGTATAGTTTGATCGAGGCAGAAAAATTCAGCTAACAAGTGCAGAGCACAAAATGAACTAATATTGTTTTTCTTGTTATTGTGGCGCACTGATTCATCAGAAGCCATCATCTGCTTTCACTGCGAAGAGAATGAAACAGCAGGTGCGCGCACAGAAAGTATTTTAACAGACTGAGAGCACAACATAAATCTAAAAGGGAACATTGGAAGTAAGGGCCAAACATTAATGGAAATACTTGGCTGCCGCAGTTTGCTGAGCAAAGAGGAGATTGCTGGAGAGGCTCCGTGCTGAAAGGGTGATGAGGATGTGGGCTCAACCTTGCTTTATCCGTGAAAGCCTGCCCTGGGTTTCCTCCCGTAGCGTGGCTTGGTGCCGAGCTCCAGCGGGCTGCCGGCCGTGTCCTGCTGCTTGGCCGAATGTCCTCTGCTCTGACAGCAGCTCCAGGAGCTGGCCTGGGGACTTCACGCGCTCTGTGGGTGCTGAGCCCCCGTGGGCACCCGTGGCACGGTGCTGGTCACACCAGGCTGCCGGGAACTGCTCTTTTGAGAGTGCAAGGCCCTGCTTTTGGGGGTGAGCTGGAGAAGTTGCAACCTATGAGAAATTTCCTGGGATAAAGCTCGCTGTGAGCAAGCATGGCCTGCCTGTCGTGTGTTGGCTGGCTGCGTTCACAGTGACGGGTTGCTGTGAGCGAGGGCATGCTGTGACTGCCGAAACCGCTGCCGCAGCACGTAGGTGACACCTACGTCAGGATGGAGGCCTGGGGTTTAGGACTGCACACGGGAGCCCTGCTCGTGGGTCCCTGTTGGAATTTATACCGTAGATGTCCACAACTGTTTAAAACTGGGCTAAACTGAAACTGGTTCATTGCAGCCACAAAGGACTGTAGTTGTATCTGTGAGCTTAAACTGATAAAAAAATAACCTGATTCAGTTAACTGATTTCTAGTAACTGTTTTGTTGGGGGAAGAGCTCCCATCCCTGCAGTGCCTGATGCGGAGGGCACTGTCTATGGCAGGAGCACACCACCATACAGTAAAACCTGTGCATTGTGCCAGGCAAGTACTTCTAGGGCAAGAATACAGCTGTGCAGGGACACTGCGATCCTATGTATAAATGTGTCCCCTTTCCTTACCAACTCAAAACAGGCAGCATTGTAAAGGGTTTTACTGCTCTAGGTGTGACTGTGCTGAATGGTTTTGATGACACAACTGTGTTTATTAAAGGATCATGCTTCTTCCACAGCACAACTTCATTTTCAAGAGCACAGAAGTTTGTCCAGAGCAGACAGATGGCTTCAAATCAGCTTCTGCTACAAATGACTACTTGAATCTTAGGTACAAGGCATGATTCAAACCTGACTGCTGGAGGTGCCAAGAAAAAAAATGATAGCCGCCAGGGTTGCAGTCTGTTGCCCAGCTTATTCCCAAAATCAGACTCTCACTACTGAGAGTTGACAGCGGGGTTCAGAGATGACAAATGATCAGAAAATAACACAGTCTGTGCAAGTCTTTGGTCTGCGCTCTGTCCAAGCTGCCTCTGCAAAGAGTCGGCATCGGCCCTCTGCAAATGCTGCTCTTTGGTCCCAGAAGATACAGGTCACACACAGTATTTATGATTAATCCTCGCTGTTAGAGCATGAATCTTCAGCAAAGGATAATTACTTTAATTAGTTCTCAGTGTGTTGTACTATCTGTGGAGAGATGCTTGCTTACCCTCCTCCCCTGGAGAGCTGATCTCTAAAGGAGCTATCTGCAGCGGGTGAGGAGATGGTTGTGTCCCTACGGCACGGTGCAGCGCTAAAAGCACTATGACACAACCAAGTACAGGCTAGCAAAGGTGACAATCTGCTGCAGGGCTTGGGCTGAATCTGTGCCAAGGGCTGTTTGATACTCAGCTCAGTTTAATGATTCTAAGTTTCTTTCTTGGGTTAAGTATTTAAGAACTGGCTATTTGCTTTTTTGCGTTTTGTTACAATGCAGCTAATGAATGCAACAGCTCGTTGCTGACTTTTCGCCTAAAAGCTCCCATTGCTCAGGAGAGTCTGAAGAAACAAGCAGCCCACCCCTTCCTTGCACTCTCTTATTTCTGTTTGTTAAATTCCCATTTGATTAAGCTTGTCTTTGTACACACCTGGTTCCTTGCGCACACTTCAGAAATAAACCGAGTTGTACAAATTCCGTACTTTATTTTTCAAATTTCCTAACAAATTGCAATTCTGGCTTCCTCTTGCTGATCACACTGGTCTTCCTTGAAATGAAAGAGCTATTTCTAGCAGTTCTTTACCCAGTTCCTCATGCCTTCCTCCGGCGCTGAACTCTGCAGACAGCTCCCTGAACGTGACACAGATTCGGCGATGCTCTATATGCTTGCGGTAAATTGCGTGTTTCCACTTGTACCGTGCGTCACCGTACAGCACCACCAGAGACCTTCGAGGTAAGTGAATGGCAACAGTCACCTCTTTACTTGGAACAAGCCTTGGGGATAAAATGCAGTTGATTCCCTCTTCACCTGAATTTTTGCACGTTGTCGTCTCTGTAAAAGATCCAGGGAGACTTAATTCCCCGTTTTCTCTACTGAAAGTGGGAAATAATTGGATCCTGTCCTCTGAATCACAAGACATGGATAGCACAGTTTTTGAGAGCAAGTTTAAGCTAACCAGGCGCTCTCCCCAAAGCCACCAGTCATCAAAATGCGGGTCGATGGCAGAACCTCTTTCTGGCATGTAGTCCAGATTACATTGTTCAACAGGTAAGAAACTGCCCAATACAGAGCAGGCCTTCATTTGTGCCACAATCTTTTTACTAAAACTTGGCAAACCAGTAAAGCTGCCAGCTTTCATCCTTTGTTTCTTGAAGTTCACTTTGGGTCCATAGTCCTGTTGGGGAAAAAAGAGGGGGAAAGCTAGTGTTAAGGAAAAATCTGGAAGGGATCTGTTAAGGAAAAGTCTTTTTGGAGAAACCGTGATCCCTACAGGGCTCATGGTCAAGACTTTTGAATTCTTCTCATCTCTTCCAGTGACCTGGTCACGAGGTTGCAAAAGCGCTCAGCAAAGCTACATTAATCTCACTGGAATTAGATTTCTTATCTGTAAGTAAAGCCGAAACCCAAATCACCCAGTTCTTTCCCTTGGAGATTGTGTGAACTTCAATGCCTGAACATGCACCATCAAGTATGATTTGTTACAACTACCATATATTTTTGCAAGAGGTTGACTTTAATTACAAGTAATTCTTGCAATTGATTTCAGGAAAAGTTTTCAAAGGAAAACATTTAATGAAGCACCTAACTGTGCTGGGTTTTAACTGAAAAGAGCTTTCCTTTTCCAGAGGGACCTAAGAACAAATGTGCTTCTAAAGTCAAACCTGTTTCTTTCGGCCAGACTGTGATGGTTTCCAGTCATCTTGATCCATCAGTTCAACTATCTCAGATTCTTCATCTTCGCTAATGAACTCCTCTGTCAGAAACACCCCTGGAAATGGAAATGCCCAGCCAGCAAATTCCGAGTCCTCGTTTCCTTTAGCTAGGCCTGTTGCAGGACAGTAAGTGAAATTATCTTCTCCCTGTGAAAATAACAATGGAGAAGAAAAAAAGCAGTGGGGGGGGAACTTACCAAGATAAGGTATTTCCATGATTTACCCCTGCAACCTTGATGCTGCAGCACAAAAACTGTCCATACAGGATTCCTGTAGAGATGAGAAATTTTACAGCTACTTTTGGGGAACAACTCTTCCCTGCTATTTTTACAGTGCCTGCATTACTGTACTGCCTGCTTGAAGCCGCTTTTCTTTCCTAGTAATGTCTTTATCCTGCAAAGATGGGGAAGAAGAGATGATCCTCGGTGCCAAACGTATAAAGAGATTAATGGTCGGTATTCCTCAGCCCGGCTGTAGAGATAGGGTTTGTCATAGCAAATAAATGTTGAATGTGGAAAGCTGATAAAAATTGCCAAGGCCAAAAGGCTAAGCTGTAGGGAACCTGCCTTTTCTTAATGGATGAAGCCAGGCAAGGGCTGTCTGGGCTTTTGAGGCTGCCGTGTGCATCTGTAACGCTACTGAGGCGAAGCCCCCGGGGGGGCTCTGCTTTGTCCCCAGCCTGGGCTCCCGCCCGGGGCCCCGCAGCCTTCCCCCAGGGAGCCGGGGCCCTCTCCCGCCATGGTGGGGTGTCCCCCGCATCCCCTCCCAGCTTCCCCCCCCCCCCAGCGCCGAGCCATCGCTCCCTGCCCCGGCTCAGCCGCGGCCCCCGCCCGCCAGGCCCGCCCTGAGGGGAACATGGCAGGCGCCCCCCCGTCCTCCTCCCGCCGGCCCCGCCCCGCCGCCGGCCCCGCCCCGCCGCCCCCTCCCCGGTACCTGCGGGGGCGGAGCGGCCTGTGCGGGCCCCTCGCAGAGCAGGCAGGAGCGGATCCCCTTGCAGCCGCAGCCCGGCCCTTTGCCGCCGCCCGCCGCCTCCATCCTCGCCGGCTGCGCTGAGGATACGGCCCTCCTCCCTCCCTTCCTCCCCGTCTCCTCTTCCTCCTCCCCTCCCGCCGCTGCGGCCCGGTCCGCTTCCAGGTGAGGGGAGCGGGAGAGGAGGCGGGGGGGGGTGGAGACCGGGGCCGAGGCGGCGGCGGCGGGGCACACGGGCTCGGTGCAGGCCGCGCGGCCGACCGGTCGGGTGAGCGGAGGGGGGTGGGTGGGAACACGGACTCGCTCTCCCAGCAGCCTCCGCGGCGTGGCCGAGCCTCGTACCACTGCTCGGCGCCGCGGGGGTTGCTGGGAGTTGTAGTCCCGCTACCCACCGCGCTCCCCGCGGGGGCGCCTCAGGCCGCGGCCGGCGCCGGCCCTCACCGCGGCCTCCGGGCAAAAAGCGCCGCGCAGGGGCAGCGTGAGGCGGTGACCGCGGCCCAGAGCCGCACCTGGCCGCCTCGGCGCGAAGCCAGCGCCGCCGTCTCTGCCCGCGGGCGGTGCCGCGGCCTGCGCCCAGCAGCCGGTGTCCCGCGGCCCGGGCACAGCCCCGGGGCTGCCGCGGTCTGAGGGGTCACCGGGGCCGCCTCGCACCCGGGAAGCCGCCCCTGGCTGGGCTGACAGGGCGGCGGCGGCGTTGGCATCCCCAGCGTGGCGGTGGTTGTGCCGCAGGCGTCGGGCAGTGCCAGGCGTGCCGGGCGCTCCTCGGTTCAGCCGAAGCGGTGGTGCAGCTGGTGTGGGGTAGTTAAAACTAAACTGGTTTTAATCGCTGGCCAGAACGGACACCCTGCTGTAGGACTGCCGACCCGAGAGGTGCTGCTGTGTGGGGCAGGAGGAGGGTTGGTGGCGGTTCCCAGTTAGGCGGGGGCACGGGGTTTGTCAGGCCTGGGGTCGTTGAAGGCGCCTTCTGCAGCGTCCCCTGTGATGTGGTGATGGGGTCATGTTGTGTCATGGTCTTGTCTGCGGCTCCCGCGGTGTCACGGGTGACACAGCTATGTCTGAGGTGTCGGTGTGGTCAAAAAGAGGGCGATGGGAACATCCACTGTCATTGGTGTCAAATTTTTCTTACAGATATCAGAGCTCAGGGAGGTCTATTGGGTTCAGCAGGTAAGGGCCTGATCCTGTGGTTTGGCTTTCAGTGACAGCTCTGTCACTTGAAGGATCAAATCCTGAACAGCTGCCGTTCAAACTGTTCTTCAGGCTCTATGCTCTTTATGCTGGTATAAAATATTCCATGCGTGGAGGATTGTCCTTACTTACAGGTGTTAACAAAGCAATGCCCTGTTGCTCATCAAACCCGACGGTCCGGGTGCTGTAGGGATGTTATGGTGCTGAAGTCAAGGCTAAGGACAGCTCGGTGCTTCGCGTGTTCCTCGCGATTTACTGGAGTGGTGTTTAGGCAGCGGTGAGACTAACTCAAAAAGACAGTAGCAAGCCTGGCCTAGGAGCTCTTTTCTCTTTTATTTCTCTCTCTTGGAATCTGTGTCAGAAGGAGCGGTAAGCTACGAACCGGTAATTTAATGAAGCTACTTTGGCCCTATCAGTGTTGCTATTCTAAATATCAGTGTATCCATGTATGCGCGTGTACTATCCACAGCAATGCATGAAAACATCCGTTAATTACCAATAACATACAGAAGGTTGTTGATATTTTTTTTCCTTGGCAAGGAAATGATGTTATTGATTGGTGGGTATTTATATTTCTGGTAACAAATTCAGTTTTCCAAAATCTTAGGGAATTTAGAAGCTGTCAGGCAAGAGTCTATCCATCTGGTCAGACCAGTGAGCACACTGTGTCATTTCCTTGGAAGACATTCACAACAGGTGTATTTATTCTTACAGTTGCTGTTTATTTGAAAGCATGTTGGAGTTTTTGGAGCAAAGCCCTGTTGCTCAGGAGAGGTACAAACAGGTAACTGCGAGACTGTCCTAGTCCCGAGTGCCGTCACCCCGTGGACAGTTTTCATCTACAGCAAATCTGTCGTTTAAATAGCCAAGGGAGGTATTGCTTCTGTTTTGGAGATGGGTTGGGTCAGTGTATTGGGAGCATGTGCCCAGTGTAATAACAATCTCTGGTATTTTCATTTCAACCATGTAAAAAAGGCGACTTCAAACACAGCAGCAAAATCAGTAGCTAACCTCATAACTTTTTTTTTCCCCCTCCCTTTTGGAGTCAGTTGAAAGGACTTCCTCTTATTCCTGTTTGTTTTACCAGGAAGGTTACAAGAAGAGATCCTACAGCTGACTGATGACTGATTCCAGCAGAAGGGTGGAGATTAAAAATGTCAAAAATTACTACAGAACTTCTTTTGGAAAGAGCGGTTCCAAGATCTACGAGGCTCCGAAAGATCGAGACGCTGAAGTAAGTGCAGACGGACCCATGGAAAATTCCAGCTGAATTCAGCCTGGGCGATCCCTTTTTTTTGTCTTTCTTCCCCTAAGCTTTTTTACTGAAAAAAGACAGACAGTTACAGAGCACGGAACGGGAGGTGGCATTCTCGATGCAGGATCAGTGAGCACTAGTGGAACTGCATTCACTAGATAGGTTATCAGCACTTCCACCTCTTCTCACCATTTATATTGCATATATGCTGCCACCTTCTTTCTGTAAAACTGCTTAAGGCTGGATCATAATTTCCTAGCCCTAAGATATACTCCCTACCCCCAAAACACTTCTGTCTTTGCTAGCAATTGTTTAATATGAATAAGAGAATCTCTTCTGGCCTGGATTTTAGAGGGTTTTAAAAATATTTTTGGCATTATTTCCCCTCCCTTTTCCTCTCCCTCCATCACTTTCCATCTCCTCTAAATCCAATTATGTTAGTACCTCAAACATTGCAGAGGGGGAGAATAAACTCCTGACACACTTAGAAACCACTAAAAACAGTTTTGTTGCTCAGATCCTTAACAGAGGTCATTGAAAATATGTGTCTTTCCAAATGTTTAACACAGTGGAATTTTGCTATTCCAGAACTGGTCAATCCAAGTGAGTCAGCTAGCCAGTTTCTGGCTGGCACCTTTGTTGTTTTTGTTGCTGATGTAAGAGTTTTGGGTTTCATATGTACTCTTTAAAGTTACTTCTTTTAATTGGTCTTGTGCTAAAAGAATTGTTTTTAGAGAGAAACTAAAAAAATTATCTGAAGAGTATAGGCTGCAGTAATCTGGGTAACAAAGTGATGTTGAGATGTGTGAAGTAGTGAATTTCTAGAGCGTGGCTTTTTCCGTGCAGCTTTGTTTCATGATTTTGAAGGGTTATATTTCAGAAAGTCCATTTGGGGAATACTGAGTTGAGTTTCTCCCCAAAATGACACAGGAGTCACGTTCAGCTTCGCAGCCAGCTGAATTCTGTTCAACATTTCTTATGTGCTTTCACTGGCTGGTTAGGCTGCTGAGATGACAAGTGAAGGAGAAGTGGTCTTGCTTCCTAATTTTATTTACCTCATTTATTCACACTTCATTTATAGTTAGAAGGTCTTCTTTTACTAATCATTAGAGATGGAGATTCTATTTGTTAAAGGAACTCAGGCTTGTGTCCTCAAGAGATGTTGGCTGTCAGGACTAGAAGCTCTGTCTGAAGCTCAACTAAATGATCTAATCAAATCTAAATCACCCTTCTTATAATATGCAGTTTTCACTTTTTTACAGAGAAGAGGTATTTTATTTTTTTTTTCTTCATAAATATTGTACCACTTCCTCTTTCAGGACAGAATGCTTCTGCTTTGGTGGCAGCCTTAGGATTTTGTTAAGTAGATTTCCATATTTGCCATTGGAAGTTTTTGCAGCAAAAACCACTATAAAAGAGATGGAAGAAACACTTTTTTTGTGAAGTTAGTTCTTTGAAAACAGCCAAATGATTTGGGGACCTACTCTGCACTTGGCCTGAACTTAACTTCTAATGCAGAGAAGAAATGTTTTGAGCCAGATTGGCAAACTGATCCAATTTGCCACATCGTCTGCGTGCAAGTGTCAGCATGAAGTGAGGGGGAGGACAGGACTAGCCTTTTGGAATCACCGTAGTCTTATTGCTTACACCAATTCTGAGATGGTGATTTCTAAAAAATCAGTGAAATAATGAATCTAGTGCATTCTATGGACGGGGTAGACTGATGGTGTAGTGAATAAGTGTCTTGTGTTGCCACAGTTTGTTTTGTTGAATTTATGTTGCAAAGGAATAAAATACCAAAATTGTTAGAGGCATAGTAATTTTTTCTACAAACGAGAAGTTTTCTGGTGATTCACTGCTCACAGCCAGCTCTGTTACCCACAGGAGGTTTATCTGGGTTGCATGTTATTGTACTGCAAATACTTTGGTGGACTTGAGTCTCTGATGGTGTCTTGTTAGCTCAGACACAGCATCTTTTCCATGTATGTGTGCTTGCAGTCCAAAACGCTGCAGACAAGAAAAAGCAGGTTTGGTTAGATTTACCAGCGAGTTGTGCTAGACTGAGAGGTGCCACCAGGTGGGACCTTGTACCCTGTGAAAGTCAGCACTTGTTTTTCTGATGAACTGCAGATAGTTCATGCTCTCTTTTGTTTTCAGCCTGTCCAAGCTGCAGTTGAAGACTGGAGACTTAGACCCACGTTTGTTTTCCCGTCTGAGGCATCTGCAGAAACTAGATCTCTCTGATAATTTACTGGACAAATTTCCCAACAGCCTAACCCTGCCTGATCTGCGTGTCCTAAACTGCAACAACAACAAACTGGAAGATGTAACTGCTCTGAAACAGTTCCCTCTGCTCGAGGAGCTAACCTATGAGAACAATGTGTACTTGACAGTGAGTTACCTCCCATCCTTACAAGCTAAGCATTAAACAGAGTGCGAAACAAGGAGCAGTTATGCCTAGCTCTAACATACTGTTCTTAGGCAGCAAGCGTTGGGGCATCTGAGAAAGCAGCCAGTTTTTTTGTGCCCCTTCACCAGTTTGTGCCGCTATTTTGCAATCTGCAGAAGTGACTTGCCCAAAACCACACAGATATTAAAATCTGGGTGTCTTGAACTCCGGATTCTCCAGGGCAGAGTCCCATCTTAGGTAGCTTATCAGGCAGGATATCTTATGCTCATGCTTGTGTAAAATACAGTAGTGACTGCGTAGAAATGTCCTTCTCATATGTTAGTTTTAGTGCCTCTTGTGCTCTGGAAGAGCAGACTTGGCCCTCTGATGAGGGCTTGAACTTGGTGATTAGTCTAGTTTAGTTTTTCTGACCTCTCCCAAGAGGCTCTGCTAACTGTACAGTTCAAGCATCTGAAACTGCATTTTTACTTGTGCTTTAAACTGGTGTCAGCCACCATCGCCATCCCCAGGTGCTTATTTGCTGTTGCATGCTGGCAGAAATTTATGTGTGGCTGTATGGTAAACTGGATTGGGGAACTGGTCTGACGTAAAACGCACCTGACCCAAAGCAGCCCTGCTGGTATTCGTTTACTGGAGGCAGGGCAGGCCTTCCTCTGCTCGGAGTTCAAGGATGTGAAGGAATACCCTGCGTGGCGCTCAGGCCGGAGCAGATGAGCCTGGTTACACGGCCACCACCTTGTGTTGGATGTTAGTACTGCATAAGTGTGAGCCAGGTCTTTTGTCTGCAGTTTAAGATCCCAACTCATAGGAGAACATTAATTTACAACTAAAAGGTGATATTCAAATTGGAAATGCTGAGGAGATTTTATGAAATGGCTTTTCCTGGCTAAATATGTTCTTCTTATCCTTGACTGTATTTTAATAAAGAACTAAAGCTAGTACAATTTTTGTAACTGATGTCTTCTCTTTTTAGCTCAACGATGATTATAAAGTAATGTTTCTTTTGCAAAATCTTCGGCTACTCAATGGCAAGGATATAACCAAACTGGCTAATCATGTGAGGCGTGTCAATAGCCGTAAGCTCACCAGCAAGGTAAAATGTGTGATATTTTCTTAATCTCGAAACACCTGAGAAGTAACGAAATACGATGCTCAGTTTAATGACAAAGTTGCAAACGAGCTTGAAACGATTAACAGTAATTCTGGTATGATCTGAGCACAGCCTGCGGTATGAGCCACCTAGTAAATGTTTTACTGCTGCTTTCTCTGGTCACTGCTTGCATTTGCTCTACCTGTTCTGTGTAGCCAACTTCTGCCTTCAGTTTAAATCACAGGAGCAGGGCCAACACGGTCTGTGTCTGACCCTCTAGTTTTTCAGGTCACTCCGATTATCTTTCAAAAATGGGAGAAGCCTGGTGCTGACATAACAGCTGCATACACCTCCCCATCTAATTTATGTTACTGTCCTGGCCCCAGGAATGAGGAGCACAAAACCAAGCTCAGAATAATCTTGCTTTTTCTAGCGTATACACCAGGAACAAGGATTTGTTCTTTCTTCTTCAGCTGTGCATGTTTGTAACTGTATTTTCACTCATTAACGTACACAGTTTAGCTTCTGACAGATTGTCCCCACAAAGCATGTTGTGATCTTGGGCAAAATTATTGTTCTATTATGAAAAAAGTTTGGGTTTTTTTTTTTTGTGCGGTACTGCTCTTGCCATTTGTATTCTAGTTAGTTGATCTTATTCATTCCTTCTGTGTAGCAGTGGTGGAGAGATCAAATACTAAAGACTGGGATGGCTTATTGTGCTGTTATCTGTGTAATACCTTGTACCTCAAAGGGTCTTGGTGAGGGCTGCGCAGCCTCTTATCCTCCAGGCAACTGGGCATGGTTGGCTGTCTAATGAGACACCAAATGCTCCCTCGTGCTGTTCATTTTGTGCTGGTCTCTGTGCCCCAGATACCTTTCCCTGATGGTATTCTTGTACCTGGCAGTCCATTTCTTTCTGCTGTGTCTAGATGTAAAATGTCTGTTGGGTCCAAATGGTTATGGATGTGTTACCGCCCACCAGAAACTCTCAGATGGGAAACCGTGCTGATAGCTGAGCATCTGCATGATTGTGCCCATAGTTCAGAAGCATTTTGGAGTTGAGGTATCTTTATTAACAGGGACCAGTCCTGCTCACGCAGGCACTTGGAACTACAAGAAAACTCGAACATCCCCGTTATGCCGTGCTTATTATAATAAATTAATTACCTGTCAGGTACTCCCTGTTAGTAGGGCGTAGTGTAAGACTCCTTAAGACCATTTGCTGTGGATATGGAGGCATGAAATCAGGCATTGCTCTGGGTCCATGCTGATGGTATCTGCTTAGCCACACTCAGGGCAACTGGGTTTCTTGTCAGCTGAAGTGGTGGTTTGAACACCGATGAAATAAACGGGAGCAGTGCCATCATGTAGCTAGCAGAGCCTCAGGGTTGGAAACTTCTTAAATGCTTTCACAAGTACTTTTGTGCTTTTCTGCTCTGGTTTTCTGTAGTATTCTGTTGAATAAACTCAGTCTTTCTGCCTAGGTTACTGCTCACTGGGAAAAATTCTTCCGTGACCAACTTCCTGAGAAATACACAGCTGAGCAAGTGAAGTCCATCAAGAAGAAGTTCCTGAAGTCAGTGCAAACCAATGTAGTACACGGACCCAGCTCACTGAGTGAATTCACCCGCTGGCGGGTAGGTTACGCTTCACTCACCCTCCTGTTCTTCAGGCAAGGACTCTGCAGCCCGGTTCTGAACAGATTTGATGAGAATGCTCTATGGATTTGGGTTCAGGGTATCAGGGCTCTTGCAGACGGGTGGTATCACTTTTTCGGGTTTCTTCACTGCTTTGTTAAGCAGTTGCAGAAGCGGTAGGACTAAGTGTGCACCAAGTTGCAATGACTGTCATTAAACATTGTTTTTTTAATTCATAAACAACAATTATCCTTGTACTAATTAACAAGCCTGCAGTATCCTTAGTACTTAATGATTTGAAAATAACTCTAATGCCAACCTTCGGTCTTGATGGAAGCTGTATGAAAGGAGAAAAGATAATGACAGAACCGTAGTTACTTGCAGCGTGGAAAGATACCATTTAGTCTGTAACATATGTTTTAATTGTATGTGCATACGTACAATTGAGGCTTCCATCTCTCTTTTGTCTCGTTTCATTGCTGTGCTGTTGTTATTGCAAATGCATACCCTGGATGTTCATGACAAAGTGAAGTTCTTGGGTCATGTAATGTCAGCAGAGGACTTGGCCTGCAGGCTGTCAGCTGAGGACTCCTCCATCACTAGTGAAATTCATGTGGAATACTGGAAGCAGATATTAAAAATTCTTGTGTAATGACAAGCAGCTCTTGTCATTATACCTCAGAGTTTGACTGCTGTTGCTTTTTGTCCTTTTTTTTTTTTTTTAACATATCCATATATTTGCTTCTAAGGTGAAAATGATTGCAGAAGAGTTTCTGGCATACTCACTGGGTCTGGAGTTAAACACAGATCCTGAACCAGAGGAAAATACGGATGAGAATGAGGAAGAAAGTACAGAAAGCCCCAGGGAAGCTGCAGAGGACGTGGGTCAGGTACATGATTTTTCCAATGACATTAACAATGTCCTTTTTTATTTCTTACGAATTCAGTAGCACTTGTCAGTTTACATTTATGACCCTTTGGTAACTGTAGGGCCAGACCCAGGCTCCAGCCTGTGTTCAACAGCTGAGGCTTGTTTTTTATGGCCAGATTGAAGCTTTCCCAGCAGTGTGAAGGTTGGGTTGCTCTCCAAGACGACAGAGCTTCCATTCTCATAGGAGACCCAAAAGATTTCATGAGTATAGTCCTACTGACTCCACCTCTCCTTTGGGGAAGGGATATTTTTAATGAGAGAACTGGGCTGATGCATGGCCAGACTGATGGTGCTCGCGCTCTTTGAAACGGCTGCAGACCGAAGCCCCTTGGTCTGTGGGCCAGATTTGTTTTTCCCCATATGTAAATGGCAAGTAAATAGGTCAAGGGAAGGGAGATGAAAATGTGGCTGGCTGTGTGATTTTTCATTAGCTTCTGCCTCTAGCAACTCTGCAGCTCTGGGCTGTCTGATTCTTGAAACCCAGTCTGTAACCGTGGGAGGGCACTTGCATTTGAATAATTAATATCTCTGACTTACTTACAAATCATCTGCACGTATCGGGAAAGCTAGAAACCTTCTGCAGAAACTGACAACATGCCTTATAGGTCACGGTAACACCCAGCAAGAGGAAGAGAAATAATTCAAAACCAGGCTCTGGAAACAAAAGGTCCAAGTCCCAGGCGAACACCGAGGAGGAGGCTGTAGTTAGTCCCAGAAAGTCCAGCCATATGCAGGATGACCCAACTCCTGATAAACCAAGAACATCGAACCAGCCAGCCAAAGAGGCAACCCCTGAGCAGGGAGCTGAAGGGACACATAAGAATGGAGAGCAGTTTCCCAAGGGGCAAAGCAACAGAAGATCCAGCCAGCTGACAGGGGAACAGAAAAGCCAGGAGCAGGACAACGGAGTTGTTAGCTTGACTCCAGTAAAGAACTCCAAGGGCAAGGTATGTTCATCAGCCCCTTGGGACTGGCTTTTGGCCTCTTGGTTTAGTGGGAGGAGCTGCATTCAGGTTTCATCAGAGCTTGGAGCTTGTAATTGGCCAGATATATTGTAAGTTACAGGTTTTGTTTTGTTTTGTTGTTTTAAGTCTCTCAGAGGCATCGGGGAAGTCCCCCCTTGGAGACAGTGAATCCCCTGCAGGGGATGGATGGACCAGCGCTCTGAGGTGGTGCACTGAAAGCCTGTTCCTAGAAATGGGACTGGCATGACTTGCTTTCAGGTCAAACTGATGGCTGCATGGGGAAAGGTCTTTCCCCCTCAGCTCAGACCGGTGGGGATCTAAAGGGTTTTTCACATTTCTCTGCAGCAGGAAATGGGGTTCACTGCTGGGGTCTGCTGGGCACATCTTTTCTAAACAGTTGCCTGCTGGTTTAGGAGTCTTGAGCATTGGTGGCACCTCAGTCTCTCCTGTTCTCTGTAGCACAGAAGGGCTGAAAAATACTTCAGTTTAACTCAGATTGCTGTGTTCACTAGAGGGTTCTGTCAAGGCAATCACAGGCAAACCGCTGTCAGGGGAATGAATTTTCTAAATGTGGATGGTTTATTGTAGGAGGATGTCAGTGCAGAGCCATTGCATTTTCTTCAGTGTCACAGTAAAGGCAACAGCCGCGAGGATTTTAAAACGCAGCTCTGGTCCTGTGTCTTCGAGCCATTGCTAGACTGTGGAGCCAGGAAAGGTGAGCTCTTAAAGAGGTTTGCAGGATTCCCAGAACCACCCGGCTCTGGAATCCCAGCGGACTCCATGCGCTAGACCCCTGCTCCTTCAAGCTGTAGTCTCCGTTGTCAGGAAGAGACTTGCTTACATACTTCTTCTTTGACTTTGAATACAGGAGACTGGGAGAGCACCAGAGGCAGTAATAAGCTGCAGTCTTCATGTGTTATCCGTGAACCCGGGAACTTCTCACCTATTCTTTTCATCTTTCAGATCCCATTGTGAGCTCCTCCAGAACTGTGGCAACATGTGGAGGGGAATCCATCTGTCTGATTGATTGTGAGACGGGAACGGTGCTGAAAAAGTATAAGGTGGCTACAGAGGTAGGTTGCAAGTGGGAAGAGTAAGCATTGAATGGAAATACCGTAATCCTTTATGATTACATATATGTAAACATAATATATATTACAAAAAGTTCTGAAAGAGTTTCAGACTTAGCGTGGGCAGGTCTTAAAGGCATGAAGATGGATAGTAAACATTTCTTGCTTATCCTTTTAGCCTGGTTTGGTTTATTTTTTTTATTAGTTTAAAAGATTAGTCTGCCTCTCTTCTCCTCATGCAGACATACGTATGTGTATCCAGGCTGCTAGGACTGCTTGATGGCATAGAAGAATAAACATCCTGTTTTGATAGTTTGTGTTCTTCTGAGGGTTGTTTTGAGATTTGACACTCCAGCTCAAATAGTCATGTCATTTCACCTGAATAGCTCTTGTGATAGTTGTCTTATCTCTGAGCTAACAGCCATCCTGCCGGCTGTTCTCTTTCTATCCTAGGAGTTTTTCAGTGTCGCATGGACAACCCTCACAATGGTAATCAGCGACAGTCGGAAAAAATCTCATAATATCTTGGCGGCTGCTGGGAGGAGAGGGATCGTCAAGCTGATTCATGTGGCAGCTGACTTCTGCTACGGAGAGATAAAGGCTCATAAAAAGCCCATTGCTACTGTCTGCTTCAGCCCAACTCAAGAAACTCACCTCTTCAGTAAGTCTCTGGTTCAGAATCTCTCTAGCGTTAGTACTTGATCTAGAAAAGGCTGGGATTCCTTAACAAGGGGAATTGTCACCAGTACAAGTAGGTGTGGGTAGGTGAATATTTACAGGGACCTCACACGCATACAGAAAAGCACGGACAGACATTATGGAGAGAGCGTTGTTACTCTCCTGTGGCACTAATCTACAGAAGGTACAAATTGTTTCAGCCACAGAGCCTGACTCTTCAGCTGAGGTGCAGCAGCTCCTGTTTCTCTCTCAGTAGCTCTCAGAGCAGCTGTCAGGCACACATTAGCCATAAACAAGCCCGGTAGTGGATCCGTTCCGCAGGGATGAGTAAGAAGAATGATAGCCAGAGCAGCCTGCTGGGGGCCAGGCAGCAAGCGGTCAGCTGGCAGGGCTCTCATCAAGCATGGCAACAGGGGCAAGGCAGCGTATAACGGGCTGTTGGATTTCATTTTTTTTTCCAACAAGCACAACTATATGCTTAATTGCTTTTGAATAAATGAATATTTTTTTTTTTTTTTATTTTTAGTTCTGTGCCTCCTCAGAAATTTTTTATTCAGGTCCTGATGTAGCAGAGAGCGTTGCCCCAGTAGAGCCCACAGAGGCTGAGGCTTTTGGACTGCTAGGAAATGAGCCATCATATTACAAATTGCAGCTGCATTGTCAGGCCTGTAAAGTAAGCTGTTACAGAGCCATTCGGACCACACCTGCACCCCGCAGCGCATTGTTTCTCTAACCTACAATTACCCACATCCTGGAGTGGTTAGACTGCTATGTGAACCATTAAAAGGGGAATTTTTTTTTGAAACATTGGTATCCATAGTGGATACTTTTGAAGAAGAAACCCAAAAGTGCAAAAAGCAGAAGCCTAGAGGGATGAGGAGGTTGACAGCACATCCATGGAATGGTGTGGACAGCAAGGCTCATTATATTGCATAGAAAAATGTATAGTAATAAAGTGAGAGTTTTTGCATGCCTGTTTGAGGACTGGACACTAACTGTTTACTTTGAGTTTGAGGGATGCCATCTGATTAGGATCCAGATTACTCTGAGTAATCTCTTAGGTTTGTTTCTGCTGTCAGTATATCAGCTTGGTGAAAAAAAGCCATTAAGTGTCTTTCACACTTACATCAGTGCCTAACTTTCCCAAGCGGAGCTGCTGTGGCTGTGAACACAGGAACCTGTGGCTAGGTAGAATAAAGTGGCATCAGCCTGAGAGTAGAGGTTGGAGCTCATGTTTAAGACTCCACTAGAACCCATGACCAGAAATATGAGCTGAAAGGAGCACTAATTAATGACCTTGTGAAGCCACAATTTAAGTAATGGGCACCGGGAAACAAACTTTCTTTTATCTGCTCCTCTTAGAGCACAGGATAAGAATGCAAATTACTGACTGTGCATGTTTGACAATGTCTGTGAAGCGATGTTGAGCCAGGAGCCTCGGTGACTGTTGCTGTGCTTTAATGAGCTCTCTGATGCCACAGGCGTAGAGTGTTACAGCCTGTGACACAGGTAGAATTGCCAGCTAGCAGGAGAAGAGCCAGATGAGCAGCGGTGTCACTACCTGCTTCTCTTCTGTGTCCCACAGCTGCATCCTATGACAAGCGAATTGCACTCTGGGATATTGGGATTCCAGACTGTGACTACAATTTCAAAGCAAGGTAAAGGTTCAAAAACCAGATGTGGCCAGTCCAGGAGCCTATAACTATCACGTCGCAGCACCACTTAACTGCCGGTTCTCTTTTTTTTTTTTTGTTTTTTTTGTTTTGTTTTGTTTTAGCCAGCTGCTAGTGCTGGAAGCGCTCTCTATCCCCTTACGGATTGCCCTGGTCCCCACCTGCCCAGATCAGTACCTGCTGGCTGGCTGTGAAGACGGCTGCTTTGTCTGGAATATAAAACTGGACAAAGAACAAAAAAGCAGGTGAGAACCCAAAGTTGGGGGCATGCATTTTCTTTCCATAACAAGAAGAGGTAGTTTTAGCAAAGGCTTCATTTCTAACTGAGGAGGTCTGAGCAAAAGCAGCACGTCCTACCAAACTTAAAACATGCTCCCCACCCCATAATAGCAAGAAAAAAAAAAAAATACTAGGAGAATGCTAGAGTCTTCAAAGCTAGCAGCCATGGGCTTGTATTGAGGCTCTGTTCTATGAGTGCTGCAGGCTGCTCTGAAGGAGGGCTGACATGAGTAATACAATAACCCCAAACTTAAGGGTGTATCATCATGGAGTAGTGTAAGGGAGTGTAAATTCTTGGATCAAGTTCCAGTCTCACAGCGAGACCTACCCTGCTTCTGGTACGTGAGGTTACCCAGGAAACTAGCACTCTGTTGGAGCACAGAAAAAAAAAAATACAAGAAGTCCTGCCCTGCTGACATACACTAACCCTGATGCCTACAAAAACAGATGAAGTAAAACAGCAGTCTCTTAAGCAAACAGGCTCCTTCTATATTAATAATCCCAGGTGGCTGAAAGCATAAGTTCAAGTGGGAATGCAGCGGAGTTTGGAAGAGGCTCACTAACCCATGAATTTCCTTCTGGGCTCTGTACCCGAGTGCCCTCCACAGCTGACTCATTTCACCCTTTCCCCCTACTCTAGGCCTTTTGAAGCCATATTCCAGTTTCCCGATGAGGATGGAGGCTTGACAACATCTCACAGGGTTGACGGTTTGGCTTTTCTGAATGATGATGTCATTGGTGAGTATAAGCACAATAGCCTAAGCCAGAAAAAGTGTCAGGCACCTCAGCGTGCGGCAGGCTGAAGCCAGCATCGTGAGCAGAAGGACTGAACGGGTTGTGACTACCTCTTCTTCGGATTTTTGGGGGCTACACAGAATGGAGTTGTCTCCCAGAGTCACTGTTCCCTAAAACATGGGCTTGAGGTGCAAACCCAGGTCTGAGCAGGGCTGGAACTCAGGTGGCGCCATCCCCGAGAGCCGAAGCAGAAGAGAGGAGAGCTCCTTTCAGCTCAAGGGCCCGTAGCAGCAGTATTATTTTTGCAGGGGAATTGGGGGTTCCCACATCTGGAAGAGTGCTTAAAGCATGGGCTGGGGCCTTCTGAATAGCTTGTGCTTGTTCTACAGCTCAGGAGACAGTGTGGGACTGAAAAATCCCCCTGCAGCCTCCAATTATCCTGAAATCAGGTAAAGGAGGGGGAAAGAGTTGCTGCTGGTATCAGGTCCCATGTCTTAAAAAAAAAAAAAAAAACACCTTCTGGGTGCACCACCCTCACCAGAGGCCAGCCTTTATTTTGAGGCATCTCACTTCTCAGCAACTGACACAGCCTCGCCCCTCTTTCTTCCCCAGTTTCCAAGAGCTCTAAACCAGGTTGCATATACTTATGGAGCTGGAGTCGGTCTTTTGACACAAAGGGGAAAGGATGCCAGCGAACGGTTTCTGCAGTTATTCTAGCTGAGCTGGAGTGGTCCGTGACAGACCTGTCCTACCTGACGCTCAGCACCTGCCCAGGTAGGCAGCACCCTTCCTCGGAGCACGCAGCGAGGCCGTACCCGTCACGGTAGCAGAGAGGGCCGCACAGGTCAAGATTTACTTTGAAGGGTTGTGGCTGCCTCCCCTTTTGCCCGTCAGAGGAGCCCATAGTGGGAGGCAGAGGCCTGCATTTCAGTCCCCATGAGAGAGTGGGTCTGGTCTCCCCTCTGCAAGCAGCAAGAGCCCTCGGCTCAATACACAGCCCAGCACCAGCTGTATATAAATAATACAATACATAAATGCAGCTATACCATCTGCCATACAACAGGGGAACAGCTCAGGCTTACGGCGTTACACCGACTGTACAGTGCCAACATCATCTTCCTTGTACAGGTCTTCAAAGCAGACAGAGCTGAGGGCTCAGCCCTGTAGCTTTCCTAGACCCGCTCTAGTGCTTACTGCATCCGGAGTGAGGGCCAGGAGTCCTACACACAGGGCAGCTGGCTTTTAAGACTAACAAGGAATAAACCTGATTTGGTCACCCCTTTCCAAAACCAAACAGTCAGAAGAAGTCCCAAAACATTTATCACTAGCTTTTCTGTACTAGAGTAAGGTAGCCATTTTATCTTTAAATATATACATTTTTCAGAGCAAGGTAGATGAATGTATTTGTGCTGAAAATAAGAGTTTTGCTGAAATGTGCCGTCCTCAGCCGGGATCCTACAACACTGGCTTGAGCTCTGCTTTACAGCAGAATGGACACACAGTTCTCCACCTGTTTTCCAGCTTCTTCCTTTGGTCTTACAGCAAAAGACTATGTCTTCTGCGGTGATGAGAACGGAAGTGTGTGGATGTACAACCTCTCAAACTACACCACAGCATGGAGGTCTGCAAAGGGAAAACGCTCCGACAAGAGGATCCCACCCACACAGGTAGGGCTTATTTAATTTACCCTTTGGGGCAGAGCTGGGCCTCTCTCCCTCCCCTGTGGAGCAGATTTACACCAGAACTTGCCAACTGTTTTCTCTATCTAACACGCACAAGCAATTAAAAGCAATCTCCAGAGCATGACCAAGGCCATCTTTCAAATCTCATGCAAACACAACAGTGACAGGAATGAGGAGCTATAAAGCAAGTCTGGTTGCTCCTGTGTTCTGCAGCTTGGCAACTCTTCCTAGCAGAAGGGCCCTCTGTAAAAAAATTAGTGGTCAAACTGGAGAGCCTGGTAATACCAGCATACAGATGCCGTTTCCTTGATGGGTTCGCTGCTTCTGCATGCCCACACCACTTTTTTTTTTTTTTTGGGGGGGGGGGGGGTGGTATTTCCCTGGCCTCCGGTGATAGTTGTCTTTTGGACAATTACTGTTCCCTTGCATGGTGAAGGCTCTGAAAAGACAACACACACAGTCAAAAGCTCTCACTCCAGAGCCTGGTCTTGAGCTATCATTATATTTATGTATGAGGCGACCTAGTGTTCCATAAGCTTCTTGCAAACATGTTGTCCAAGTCAACAGTTAGTTCCAGCTGCTTTCATTTTTTCCCTTTCTGCTCAAGTCCCTCTGCATTAACCCCTGCTCCTTTAGGAGGGGGATCATAAAGCTGCGCCACCTCCCTCAGACAGGGCAAGAGCCTTTGGTGCAGCTGCCCCAGAGACTCAATCCCCGAACCAGGCCTTGCAGTAATTAACACCCTCCTGCTTTCAGAGACAATACCACCCTTCCTTTCCTACCCAAACTCTGTTCTCCTCGTAGATTCTCAAGTGGCCAGAGCTTCAAGTGAACGGGGAGCAGCTGACTGAAGTCCTAATAAACAATGTGGTATCAGACCCTACTTTTACTTACCTTGTTGTCCTAACTAGTGTGAACATAACAGCAATTTGGAAGAAGTCATAGTTCCTTGTAACAGAGTTTCATTCCCGTGCTTTGAAATAGTGCAGTATTAGTGACTGTTACCCATGTAACCATGCAGTTTTCTAGACCAGCTATTACGTGCAAGAGAAAAAAAGAAAAAAAAAAAAAGGTAAGAGTTTGTTAAACTCATCAAGTCATTGTAAACATCCAGTTTCTTTTACTGTAAGTTTTCACAATTTGTGCATTTGTTTTATAGAAATGACACTTAATAAAACAAAATACCAGTTCAGTTGGCAGTGCCTAGACTTCTTGAAAAGGAAAAGCAGACAGTTCATCCACCGCTATCACGCAGCAGCTTCTCATTCTGAAAGTACACTCGCAATAAACTCATCAACAGCCCAGTACAAATATTTGCCTTAAGGCTCCAATTAGAAAAGTAGAAATCATTTTAATGACTTATCCATCACATCAACCAAGACATTTATCCTCTTGGCAAAGTGCCTGTCTCAAATATCCCTCAAAATATCACCACTGCTGTCAAAAATTAAACAGAAGTGGGACAAGGAGGAAAATATTTGCCATGAATGGAGGTTTAAATATAGCATTCAACTGACACACACATCATTCTGCCTCAGAAGTACAGTTTGCTCTGAAGGGGGTGGTTTTACTCGATTCCTTCTTGTTTGTCTTTAATAGCAACCTGTAAAACAGAAACAAAAAAGAGACATGCACTAAGACACGAACTGTTACTGAGCCGGAGGAGGTTAAAGAACCATACCAGTCTTCAATGAAACACAACTGCAAGCCATCAGTGGCAATCTCTACACCATCCAGAAAAATAATACTTAAATTAAGATCAAACCATAGAAAATTGGTGCACTGTTACCTTTACCAGCACATCAAAGAACACAATACAGAGTGTTTCCTATTCATAGTTCCCCTGGTTGTGTCTGAATAATGTTTCAGGCAGATTATATCTCAAAAAAAAATCCAAGGCTAAATAAATACAACTGCACAGTTGAGCAGAATCAATGGAAAGTAGTCCAAAAAAAAAAAATACTCTGCAGCCTTTTGGCACGAGAATAAAGAAAAAACACTTCGAAGAATAGAAAATTGTTTTCTACACTAATAAGACTGCAAGAAAGCCAACGCTGGCCATTTAAGGAATTACAGAGCACCACTGAACCCTTGCTGGGCCATGCAAATAACCCTTAAGGGCAGCCAGGCTCCACCATGCCTTGACAAGAGCTGAGTAACCCAGCACTGCACGGCTTTGATGAATTTATTGCTGTGAAGTAGCAGCTCTAAGATACACTACCCCCATTGTTTAAAGTATATGAGCTCCCTGCAATTAAAAATATATTAAAAAGAAAAAAAAAAACTTACCCTGAACCTCTCCTCCAGGAGGGAAAGCTCGCTGATCAGATCCGTGATGGCATTGGTGAAAGCTTCCTGGGGGCTGTAATCAGGGGTGGTTTGGACCCGGATGATAATTTTGTGTTCCAGCGGGTGCGGGACTTTGTACCCTGCGAATAACACCTGGGGGTCTTTCAGTAACTGCCTGGAATGGAAAAGCAGCAGTGAACAGCCAGGCGGCACAAATACACTTTTTATTTAAAAAAAAAATTAATTAAAAAGCTGTGTTTCTGATGGGCTTTGCCAACATACTTGCAAATGGCACTATGAACGTGTCTGCAGAGGCTGTTCCCTCATTTTTAAAGACAAGAGCTGCTTTGCCCTGACAACATCTATCACAACTTCGAAAGGCAAAAAAAAAAAACCCAAAAAAAAAAACCAAACCCCAACTCCCCCCAAAATTTCCTCCCCCCTTTCCCCCTTAGCTCACGACTTGATGATGTTCCCCAGCGTGTGGTCCTCCTTGTTGATGGTAAACAAGCAGGCGTTGGGCACCTTCGTGTCTTTATTGATGGTGATCCTGAGTGGATACAGGTTGTTACCACAGCGCCTCAGGGAGCGACTCCGCGGGGACCTGGAGGGCGGGGGGGGGGGAGGCCCGGGCTCCCCGTTCGGGGAGCCCGGGCCTCCCCCCCCCCCGCCCTCCAGGTCCCCGCGGCACAACCAGGCCCCCGCGGCCCGACCAGGGGCTTCCCCCCCTCCGTCCCCGTCCCGCCGCCGCTCACTTCTTCTCGCCCTCGAAGAGGAGGAAGGACTCGAAGGCCGGAGGCGCGTTCATCCCGCCGCCGCTCGCCCCGCCGTTACCACGGCGCCCGTAAAACGTCACTTCCGCTCGCTCCCGGCGGTGACAGCGCCCCCAGGCGGGTGGGAGGAGTCGGTGCGGGCCCCACCCACCCCCCAGGGTTGATCCCAGAAAGGGCACCAGCAGTGAGGTCATCGGTGATGCCATGCAGCGCCACCAGTGATGTCCCCAGCAGAACCACCTGTGACACCACCACCACGGCCTCCAGAAGCAGGGCCATCAGTGATGTCACCGGTGACACCAGTTACACCGTGTGGTCGGTGGGATCAGCAGCAAAACCGTTGGTGGTTCCACCATCAGTGCCCTATTGGTGCCACCAGAAAGGACACCAGCAGGGACACCGGTGATGTCATCAGTGATGCCACGAGGAGCACCAACACCAGCGATGCCCCCAGCAGAACCACTGCCCCTGCAACCACCAGCAATGGCACCAGCAAGGGCCATCAGCCACGTCACCACCACCAGCACCCCCAGTGCCGCCCCCAGAGCTCTGACCAGTCCCAGCCCCCCCGTGCCCGTCCCTGCGCCCACCAGACAGGACAGGACAGGACAGCATGGGGCCGCAGGGTACAAAGTGCCTTTATTACCAGCGCCGCTGGCCCCGAGGTGTGGGGACCGCGACCCCCCCCGGTGGGTGGCACGGGGCCCCTCATGTCTGCAGCTGCAGCAGGGCGGGGGCCGGGGGGGCGGGGGGCTGTGCCCGGCGATGGCAGCCCTCCAGCTCCCCCAGCACCCTGAAGAGCCGGCTCAGCCCCTCGGGCAGGGGGGCACCTGCGGAGGAGAGGAGCGGCAGTGAGACCCTGCACCCCCCGGAGGGGGCACCCCACAACCACCACAGCCCCCCCCCACCCCGGGGACACGTCCCGGCCACAGCATCCCCAACAGGGTTCCCAAATCCCCCCCCGCCCCCCCAACCCTACCTTCACCCTGGGGGCCATTCTGGGCGCCCTCCGGCCGCAGCAGCTCCCAGTACTTCTCCCTGGGGAGAGGGGGAGGAGAGGGACGGGCCCTTGGCAGGGGGTGGGGGTGCAGGGGGGTCCCCCCCTGCCCCAGGGCGGGTGCTCACCTGAGGGTCCCCCGCAGGCCCTGGAGGTGGTGGAAGAGGCGCTGCGCCTCTGCCGCGGGGTCCAGGGGGTCGCTCCAGTCCTGCAGGGTGACGCCATGCCGCGTCCGGTCGCACCCCAGCCCTGCGGGACAGCGGGCTCACGATGGCGGGGGACAGGGACACCCCACCAGCACCCCCGCGGGGGGCCCAGGCGCCCTCCCCGGTACCTGTCCTCTCCCGCTGGTGGCAGCAGCTCCACTTGTCCCCACGGAAGACGCCGGGGTGGTAGTCGCGGAGCACGTGGGGGTTGTTGACGCACACCTTGCGCAGGGCCGACAGCCACTGGTTCAGCTCGTTGATGCACTGCGGGGGGCACAGTGAGGGGGCTGTGACACCCCTCGGGGGGTAGGCTGGGGGGTGTCCCCGTCCCCGTCCCACCTTGCACTGGAGGTAGGCTGTCTCCTGCTGCCCGCCCGCGCCCACGTAGACCACCTGCATGACGTGGGCGCTCCCGAAGCTCTTCTCCTCCACCTTCTCGGCAGCGAGGATGTCGGCCAGGGCGATGGCGCCGTTATGCTGATGGGGGGTGGGACATGACACAGGGGGGCAGTGCCACCCACCCTGACACCGCCCTCACCGCCCACCCCCCCCCGGCACCCCACTACCTCGGCGCCGGGGCTCTTGCCGAAGCTGAGGGCCTCCCCCGTGAGGCAGAAGTGGAGCTTCTTGGCGGCGGCGGCGAGCAGCGGCCCCTTGCCCCGCATCTTGTGGACAATGAGCGGCCCCTCCTTCACCACTGCGGTGGGGGGGCCTGGCGGCCGCCCCTCACCTTCCTCCTCCTCTTCCTCCATCCCCACCAGCCGGGTGATGAAGGCCTTCATCTGGGTGATGCCCTGCTGCAGGGCGGGCAGCAGCGGGGCCAGCCAGGCCTCCTTGGCCCGCCCGGCTGCCGGCTCCATGTTGCCCACCATCTGGACAGCCTGGAGACCCCCGGGGACGGCGGCGTCACCGGTGACGTCACCAGCCCTCCCCAGTGGGAAGCAGCCAGGCACCCCAAAAACCCCACCTGGGTGACACCACCACCCCCGTGTGTCCCCCCCCCGTCCCACCTTAGCCAGCAGCAGCAGCGTGCGGCTGGTGCGTGCGTCGGCGTGCGTCTCCCGCAGGTGGAAGAGCTTGGGGGTCATGATGGCCGGCGAGAAGAAGCGGAGGCAGAGGAAGCTGGTGACGGCCACAAACTTGGCGTGCTGCGGCCGACCGCGGCCAGGGGAGACGTGTGAGGGTCTGTCCCGACGTGGGACGTTCCCGGGCACCGCACACATTGATGTGCCAGGGACACGTGGGCTGGCTTCCAGCACCACAGCTGCTGTTTGGGTGCAGCATGGCCCCGCTGTCCCCCTGTGCCCCATCCCTGGGGGGCTGCCCCCACGCCCAAGAGGGGATCCCATCGACCCAGTGCACCCTGACCCCCGGTCCATCCCCTGCCTCAGCCCAACCTGGTGCTGGGGGAAACGCTCCTCGACGCGCCGGAAGAGCTGCTGGAAAGCAGCGCGGATAACGGGGGGACACGCCGGGGCTGACTTGACGATGGCGTCCAGCAGCTCGCCCAGGTAGGACTGGAGGTGCTGGCAGCCCTGCTCGATCACCTCGCCCTCCGTCTGCACCCGGTGCAGCCCCGAGCACCTGCGGGCACCAGCACCGTCAGCCCCACGGTGAGGCCCAGCCCCACCCCCCCACCCCCTGTGCCACTTACCCAGCATCTTTGACCTCCACCTTGCTGGGGTCCAGCTCCACATACTTCTTCTCCTCGAACACGCGGGTGATGGTGGGTCCCAGGACAGCGTGCAGGTACGGCATCCCTGTCACCTGCCAAGGGACCATACAGGGCATGGTGACGGGGGGGCACAGCCACAGGTTTGGCACCCAACACCCCCAGACTCCTCAAGAAGGGTCACCCAGGGGATTTTCTCCAACCTCCCAGCCCCACCAGCCCTCCCAGTGCTCCCCCAGGAACCAGCCCCAGTGGGGACAGCCCAGAGGCAGGGTGACCTGGGAAGAGCAGGTTTCGGGTAGTGTGGCACCTTGAGGAAGGACTCCATCGACTTTGAGGCCAGGGAGTTGCTCCGGAACAAAGTGTTGGGCTCGCCTGCAGAACAGGAGAGGGTCTGTGGCCTGAGGGATGGCCACAGGTCACCCACAGGGCAGCTGCAGTCGAGGGGGGGGGCATTTACAGGGGCTGTGACCTCCACCCCTGGCCATTTCCATGGGAGTTAGGGGGATTTCCTAACTTCAGACCACCTGCTCCTCCACCAACCTCAGCCAACCTCAGCCCATGAGTCGCTCGGGATGAACCCAACAGGCTCCCACCCAGAGCACAGCGTGAAGGCTGAACCTCAGCCGTCACTCAAAAAAAAAAAAAAAAAAATCACCGAGCAAGGTCCCGAAGGTTTCGCAGCCCCAAGAGATGGCTGGAAGCCTCCAGCTCCACTCCAGCCTTACAGGGCTTGGCCAGCTCCAGCTCAAAGAGCAGGTCCAGGAACTCCTTGATCAGCCCTTGGCCCAGGAAGAGTTTGACCAAGTTGATGGCGACCTCCTGCCGGCACTCAGCCGTGGTGGTTTCATCCAGGAGGGTGACCAGGTGCACTTGGCCGTCCTGGTGGGGAGAGGAACCGCGACGTGATGGCCCGAGGGAGACGCATGCCCCGGCAGAGAGCCGGAGGAAGGTGGGTGCCCCGGCAGGGCTCTGCGTGGACCTCTCACCTGGCACCCCAACTTCACCTCCTGGCACAGGAGCTGGACCAGGGGCTGGTAGCAGTGGGAGGGCAGCACCGTCTCATCCCGCAGCCTCACCTGCAGCTGCAGCGAGCCCAGGCTGCCTCGGCACCTGCAGGAGCACAGGGTGGGCGGATGGAGGGATGGATGGGGGGGTGGAGAAGTACTTCAAGCAGGAGGTGGCCCCACAGCCCGGGAAAGCCTGGGCAGGCAGGTGGGGCTGCCCTGCACTTGCCCCCCATCCCAGACATTTCCAGGAGCTGCCCCTCCGAAGGGATGATGCTTCCCAGGAATAACCCCCTCCCCGATGCCCCTGGGGGCACCCCTGGCACACCCCAACCCCCCCGTGCTGATACTCACTCGTCCTCCCTTGGCTTGGACTTGTCCGGCCGCAGCCTGAACCAGCCTTCCTCCTGCCCGGCCGCCTCCAGCCCCTGGACGCTGAACACCACCTGCGAGGGGAAAGGCAGGAGGGGGTTAGGTGGGCAGCCAGGCGGACCCCCCGGCAGCGGTGACGGGGTTTGGGGGCTCACCTTGCCCAGGAAATCATTCCTGCCGACGAGGTCCCAGTCCCACACCTCCACGCACAGCTTCTCCCCGGCGGGCTCGGCCAGCTCAAACTCAAAGGTCTCATTCCAGCGGGGGTAGCAGGATTTCTTGACCACCTGCAAAGGCGACGGCTTCATCCCCCCTCGCCGGGTGGATCCGACACCCCCCCGGGGACACCAAGCTGGGGATGCTGGGGGACAGGGACGGCTCCTGGCCGAGGTCCAGGCTTCCCAGTGGGATCATTTCACCTGCACCGCCGGCAGGTTGGGGGATCATGATAAACTGAAGTCGTACTCACGGTGCTCTCCTGTGCCTTCCCGTTGTAGCGCAAGCGGACGAAGGGGTCGGAGGCGCCGTTCCGGTCCTTCCTGGCCAAATCCCTGGCGAGAAGTGGGGGTATTTGCAAGCACCTTCCCAAAATACCTACAGGCACCCGCTCCCCTCCTCGGTTCCCCAGCATCTCGAGATGTGCGACCTAAACACCAGCAGACGAGGTGGACCCTGCCCCAGGACCCCATCAGCTGCAGGGGGGTGGGGAGGATGCTCTGCGCCCGAGGCAGGATAACTGAGAAGACCCTGATACAGTGGGGAAACTGAGTCACGGAGCAGCCAGGACTCACCGTACGCATCCCCCTGCCGCCCCCGTGCCCCCTCCTCACCTGGCCTCCAGCACGGTGCAGCACAGCAGCCGCCGGCTGCCCAGCACCTCCACCCGCAGGTGGATCTCCCCCTGCACCTCCTCGTCGGGGTCCACCTCGCTGAGGCTCACCCAGCCGCTGTAGCCTGTGGGAAAAGGGGGCACCCTCATGGGGGGGGGGACGTCACTGGGGGGGTCCTCGGGACCGGCTCGTCACAGGGGTGGGAGATGGGTCCCTGCTGGGACCCTCCCGGCCACCCATCCCCCTACCCTTGGGGTGCTCCGCCAGCATGTCCCGGGTGATGCAGACCTTCCCGATAACGTCATCGCGGCTGGAAAACAAAAGCCAGGAGCTGGACATGACGCGGGATCGGAGCGCGGCCGCTCCGTCGGGCCCCAGGCAGGACAGCCCCTGCCGCATTTCGGGGGGAGGGGGGAAATGTGCCCGGGTGTCCTGGGCTGGGGCCACCATGGCGTGTCTGGAGCACACCAGCCACCCTTTGCTGCCAGCTGGAAAATAACCTCAGGAAACAGTGTCACCCTTCACTTCACACGGCCAGCTGTGGATTCTCTGGTGTCTACACTGGGGTTGAGCATGCAGGCAGCCAAAGCCACCAACCTCCAAGTCCCTGTGCCAAGGCCCCGCCGCCCCACAGCTGATGCGCCTGTACCTGAGCGCATCCTCATCCATGACGTAGATGGAGATGCTGTGAAAGGTGGGCTGGAGGTGCACCTCGTATTCCTCGCCCCAGAACGGGGATAGCGTCTTCCACACCGTGGCAGTCCTGCGGGGTAGACAGCACCAGTGACGGGGCGGGGGGACGGGGCTCCCCTCGCCGGGGCACTCCCCACTTCCCCAGCCCTGTGAGCTTCTCAGCTTTCTGTGACCCACGGCTGGGGGCAGCACCCACAGCTCCAAACCCTCAGCTGGGGCAGGGGGTGGGTCCCTGTCCCTGTCCTGTGGCTCTGGGCTGGCAAGACAGGCGGGGGTGGGGGGGGCAATGAGCTGTGGCCATCGCAGCCTGCGTCTGGAGGAGCGGCTCAGCCCAAAGCAGGGAATAATAACAATAGTACCAGTACTAGTAATTAATAATATTGTGCCTGCAGCGGAGTAGCTGGAGGCGCCCGTCAGGAGCCGGGTGCGGCAGCAGGTTTGGGGACCAGCCAGGGACACGGAGCCACTCACCTGATGATGGCCTCATTGTCGATCTTCACGATGCAGTACGGGTCGCTGCTCCCCGTGCTAGAAGGACACGGCACGGCTCTATCAGCACCGCCGGCTGCGGCCCTGGCCCCCCGCCCCAACCCCGGGGGGCTCTCATGGTCATGGGCGACCAAAGCCATCAGCCCTGGCAGCCCCCCCACGGAGGGGGGACCTCACAGGTGCCACCTCGTAGGGACGCCCCAGGGCTATGGGGTGCAGGGGTACAGGAGCACCCCAAGAAGCCAAAGGCTTCGGCGGGTGGATTTGGCCATGGCTGCAGGCGTGGGGTGACCCCGGCTTCACTCCCAGCTGGGGAAACGCATCCTTGACTGTGTCCGGCCACCGCATCCCGCTGGCAGCTGAAAGCGGCTTTCCTCTTCCAAATAGGAAGGCGAAGAACAAACAAAACCCACCCTTTCCCCAAAACGGCTCCAGGCACCCGCAGCCCCGTTGCACGCACCAGGAGTGGGGCCACAGCAGCCTCCTCCAGCCCTGGGGCGCACCCAGAGCCCCGACACCTCCGCAGGGATGGGGACATCCCCGGGGACACCCGCAGCGACACAGAGGGTGCGAAGGACGGGCAGCGCATGCCACGGTGACCACGGGCTGTCGGCAGCCACCGTGATGCTCTGACCCTACTTCCTCCCTGGGGACGACCCAAGTCATCGCTCCCATGCACCGCTGCCAAAAAAGAGAAATAAATCACCGTTTTACAGTTTATTGCCCCAGTTCACCAGAAACAAGGTGACTCAGTCGCAGGCAGGGGTGGGGACTCCGGCCGGAGGCAGAGGAGCCGGCGTGACCTGGGTGCTGGCCAAGAGGGTGGAAGGTTGTAGCTCCCGTCCTGTGGGCAGCTGGCACGGAGCAGCCCACTCCGAGCACGGTTTACTCATTAACGCCGGTCCCGGCGGCGCTCGCCAGCCAGCCGCGAGTCTCCCGGGCAGAGGGGGAGCACGTAGGTGAGGGTTTGGGGACCCCAAGCACGGAGCGATTTCCCTTCCAAAAGCAGGGAGGCTGAGCGCCAGCTGCTAGGGGGATTAAAAGGGTTTGGGGTGCTCCCTGCCCCGCAAAACACGGCTGCGGGGGGGTGGGTGGGGGTGGTTCTCTGGGCTGTGCATCCCCATCCCGGGGCACCCCAATCATTTCGGGCCACGAGTGGTGCTGGCAGCGCGGGCGGGTTGCTAAGAGCAGCTTTCTGCCTGCCTGCTCCCATCTCCAGCCGCCCTCCTGAGAAGGTTTTAGCGAGAGCGGCGGGCGAAGCGCCATTAACCAGAGCCCGTTCCTGACATTTCCTGCCTTTATGCAAACCATCAAGCGGGCAGGGAGCACGCAGGCAGAAAGGGAACATCTGCCCGCCTGAGCCGTGCCCAGCAACGCGGGGCAGGCTTCGGATGGGAGCTGCCTCCATGCCAGCAGCAGGAAAACCTTGTCGCCAACACGGGGACGTTTCGAGCACACGGGCTGCTCCACGTCCCCTGGGATGCAGGGTGCTGCGACGCCATCCTTGCAGCGCTGGGGCATCGCTAGCTCTGGGGATTAAAACACAGGGCGGCCAAAATCCATGCTCCACGGGCTGCAGAGCAGCTCCAGAGGTGCCCAAGCTGCTGGGGAGCCCGTGATCAGCATCAGCAGGGAATAAATCCCTGCTCCAAAGGCAGGTGGGGAACCCGGCACCGCACCGGATGACATCATCTGTGCAGCATCGCCATCCCTGGACGCTAACCAGTGCCCGGGAGATGTCAGGGGAAGAGATTTATAAGGCTTGCAGGCTCTCGGCAGGCGTTGGGCATCCTGCTGACGCCTACGCAGAGCACGGCTTCCTTCGGCCACCCAGCCCGGCCCCACCACGCCGGCACGGGCAGCCGCAGGCAGGCGAGGCTGGGGGTTTGGCGCAGGGGAAGGAGCTAGGAAAGGGGAAGGTTGGGCTTTGAAAAGAAGAAACGAAGACCGAAGCTTTAAAGATTGAGAGCACAGTATAAGTTGTGGGGGGAGGAAATAAGCACGCGCGCTCCCCGCGGCCAGCACCACGGGCTGAGGCATTGAGTTTTGCAATTAAAAATTCACTGGTGTAGACGGCAGCACCGCTTTGCCCAGCCCTTGGGTAGGGGGCAATAAAATAAAATAAAGCAGATCGCTTTCCTTGCGTTCCTGCAACGAAGATGCAGAGGAGGGGTTTGCAGCACTCAGCTGGGAGGGGGCTCACGCTCCCACCATGTCCCGGAATGGGGGGGACAGCAGCAGAGCCCACCCAGGGCTCAGCCGGAGCTGCTGCGGCCCTTCCCGTCTGCCCGGGTTCTGGCCCCGGCGTTAGGCAGTGACGTGCCGGAGGGTGAAAGTGGGAGCAAGTTTCCTGCCTCTTTATGGGCAGTTTCATGGTTTCGGGGCTGTACGGTGCCAAGCCTCGCGCTGGGCGAGCGCTTGCTGGGAAGGCAAAAACAAACAGCAGCTCTTCTGTTCGGGGGGGGAGACCCACGGGCACAGCGGTGGCCTGGGCTAAACCCCAGGGAAATCACCCCGCTGCTGCCGGGGGAGAGGAGGGGGCTGCCGGTGGCACGGCTCCTCGGAGCAGTGTGGCACCAGGGGAGTCACAAACCACAGCAACATCCCCCAAATCCTGCTCCTGCGACTCCCTGTGCTGAATCCTGCAGGAGCTGAGGAGCCCCCCCAGGGGTTTGGGGGTGCCCTGCCACCCATGGGTGCTTGCGAGCGGAGTCTGACCTGTAAACACGCCCAAAGCCGGCGCTGACACCCTGCAGAGGGATTTACCCCGGGGAAACCAGCGGCGATCCCAAAGGCTGTGCCAGGGCAGGGCAGAGGAGCTGGAGCCCATAACCCCCCACCGCAGGGGAGGGGGACGGCGGCCAGACACGGCCAAGGTCGGGCGGTGGTGGGCGAGCGTGCCAGATCTGCGCTCGGGTTTCCCTCCCCGCCGGGGCAGCCGTTCTCCCTGCCCAAAGCCGCATCCCAAAGCCTCCGGTCTGGAAAGCTCCGCTCAAGGTATTATCGCACAGCGGCTTTCTGCTACGTGCCCTCCTAAAAAAACCAGAGTTTCCTAAAAAACAGAGCCTGGCCGCGCTGGTTCGAGCTCCCAGCAGGGAGTTACACCGAGGGATTTAAAAATCAGGCCCTGACACACGGGATTTAAAAAAAGAAAAAAAAAAAAAAAAGTCATGTTTCTTTCCTTGTTTATCCTCCTTTTCCATGACGGCTGCAGGGATTTTTGCTGGTTTTCCAGCAGCCCTGACCCTGCCCTGGTGCCGAGCGCTCCTCAACAGCCTCCCGCTGCCTCTGTGCGCGGGGGCCAGCCCGATGCCGTCCCCACGTCCCACCCCATCAGGATCAACGCGTGGGGACAAGGCCGGGACACGCAGGCAGCCCGCGGGGGGTGCCAAGGGGGGAAAGCCCAACCCGAGGGGCCACGTCAGAGCCCCCCGGACCGCAGCCGGGCAGAGCTGAGCCGGGGCTGGGAACAGAGCGGTGACAGGGGCCAGAGCGCTGGGGCTGCTCCCTGCTCCTTTCTGCTCCTTTTGGGGGGCGGCTGTCCTGGGGGGCCTGCTGCTTGACCAGGGGTCCCTGCAAAGGACCCAGCTCCAGGGCCAGATGCGGGGCGGGGGGGGGAGTCCTGCTCCATGGCAGCAGAGGGGGAGCCCCACAGAGTGGGGGCACTGCTGGGGGCACCCCACAGAACTGGGTGCTCCTGGGAGGCAACCTCAAAGCCATCCCGGGGGTGTCCCCAAGCAGGGGGACACCAGAGCATCCCCTGAGGGAGCCCCCAAAGCAAAGAGAACTGCTGGGGCACCCAAAGCCACCCTGAGGGGAACCCTCAAAGCAAGGGGGGATCTCAAAGCCACCCTGAGGGGAACCCCCAAAGCACAGGCACTGCTGGGGGGGACACCCCCAACCCACCCTGCGGGGGTGTCCCCAAAGCACGGGGACCTGTTGGGGGGAACACCCCGCAGCACTCCTGGGGCAGAGGGGCTCCGTCCCGGGGTGCCCCCCCCCAAACCCCTCCCGGCCCCCCCCGGGGGCACTCACATGTCCTTGGCGGGCAGGTTCCTGCCCTCCACGATGCGGATGGAGAGCGCGCTCCGCCGGGCCATGGCGGGCGGGCAGCGGAGCCGGGCGGGCAGCGGAGCCGAGCGGAGCCCCGAACCCGCGGACACCCGGACCCGCGCCCATGTGCGGGCCGGCTCTGCCGGGCGCCAATCAGCTCGCGGGGCGGGACAAAGGGCGGGTTCGGAAGCCTTTTCCCGGCGGCGATTGGGTGATTATATGAGCTGCCGGCCAAAGGGTGGAGCCTGGGCTGCTGTGGGCGGGGCTGAGGCGGCTGTGGGCGGGGCCTATGCGGAGCCTCTCCGGAGCGGGGCGGGGCGGGGGGTCCCGCAGGGTCCCGCACGGACGGGGACACCCCGCGCTGCCGTGGGGCCGCCGGGACCCCTCGGGCCCGTTCAGCCCACGAGGACCGGCCGCGGCCCCAGGGCGGTGCAGCCCCCGGGTGCTCAGCCCGGCGCCCAGCCCGGGGTGGCAGTTAAGGAGCGGCCCCCCGCTGGGTCCCTGCTGCCCCCCGCTCCCCCCGCCAGCCGGGGAGCTGCAGCCCCCGGCCCAGCACCGGCCTCTCCCCGCTGCCCTGCGCCCCCAAACCCCGCCTTTGGCTTGGCCTTGTGACCTTTTCTTGTCTTTTTCAAGCACTGCTCCCCCCCCCCCCCGGCGGCAGCACCCCGGAGGGACCGGTGGCATTTCGGGGGGGCTTGGCGCCATAAATACGGGGGGCAGGGGACCCTCCTGCGAGACCTGCCTCGGCCCGAGGACTCTCCTGGCACCGAAAGCTGGGGCTCGGGGTTGTGCAGGCACACGCTGCTGGTCCTCGGCATTTGCACCCACCTGCCACGGGGACACGGTGGGACACGGTGGGGACACGGTGGGGACACCACGGGGACACCACGGGGACACGGTGGGGACATGGTGGGGACACCATGGGGACACGGTGGGTCACGGTGGGGACACGCTGCCCCATCCTGCAGCGCTGCCCCTCTGCCTCCCCCGCACCGGGGGACAAGGCGCAGTCCCCGCACCGTCGCCTGTGCCTCCCCATGTGCCGGTTGCTGCCCCGCACGCGGTCAGGGGTCCCACCTCCAGCGGCACCCGCGTGATGGGGGATGAACCCCCCCCCCCAGCCGCTCGAAGCCGCTTTGCAGGTGAAATGGGTGTTCCGTGTCGGGGGACGCGGCAGGACGGAGGAGACCCGCGTTTGCCGGATGAAACCGTCCCTTCGCCGCGCCCGGGCCGATCTCCGCAGGGGTTAATCGCCGGATTTGCTTGATTTTCCTTGGCCGGGCTCCGCAGAGGCCAGCTGCTGGCAGCGGCAGCGCGGGGGGGGGCAGGTTGCTAACACCCCTCCCAGGCAGCGTAAGGACACCCCGGTAAGGGTGCTGCAACCGCGGATCGGGTATAAATGTGACGCTGCCCTTTGCAAAGCGCCCACAGAAAAAAGCTGTGGGGGTTTTTTAATACGTGTATATGGATACCTGCCCTGACTCCACTCAAAGGGGAGCAGCCTGCTCTCCAGCCTTCTCTTCCTCAGCACCGGGGGGGGCTCATCCTGCCCAGGCTGCAGGATCAGGCGCCGCCCAGCCCCCAGTGCAGGATCAGACCCCCCGCCCCAGCCCCCTGGTGCCGGATCAGGCCCTGGGCTGCCGGTCCCCTCTTGCCATCTCGTGGCTAACGGGAACCTCAGCAGCACCCGGGCAGGATTGGGCCAGCTCTGCCTGGGGGAGACCCTCCTCTGGGTTTGGGGCAGGGAGAAATCGCTACGGGGTGAAGGGGAAGGGGAGAAACACCCCCCCAGACCCCCTCACCCACTCCTGGGGGCATTTTGTGTCCCCAGCGCCAGGGCTGTTGGGGGGGTCAGGCTCCCCTTGCTGCCTCACACCCCAGGGGACTTTTCCCCATTCAAAGTGGGCGCAGGTGGCACCGCACGCCCCAAGCGGGGTGTGAAAATGCTTCTCCAGAGCATCCCTGGCCACATCCTGCTCCGGGCGGCAGCCGTCCCCCACCCAGGGATGGGGCTCACAGCGCTACGTGGGGGTACGGGGATGGGGCCGCAGGGCTTTTCCCGGGGGCTGCAGGAGGCGGGAGGTGTTGGCGGGTGCCGTTCCCGGGGGGGTCACAAACAGGAGGCGGAGGCTGGGCACAAAGCACAAGGAAAGGTCTTTAATCTTCCGCTCCATCGTGGCTCCCCGGTCCATGCGGCAATTCTGGCTGTGCCCGCAGGCGTCATGCCATCGACGCCCACGGTGCAATCGCGAGGGCACCCGACGGTGCGCGGGACGGCGGCAGCCGGCGTGGGAGCAGGCGGGGAGGTGATGCGGTGCAGGGGGGGGCAGCGGGGAGGCGGTGCGGGGCTGCAGCGGGGGCTCAGAGCCGGGCGGCCGGCTGGTCGTAGACGTGGTGGGTGTTGTACCGCCGCACCGTCACCGCTTCCGCCTTGCTCAAGGTGCTGCTGCCGCCGCAGGCGTCCAAGCTGGGGAGGGAAAGGGGGTGAGGGACAAGGGTGGGGGCCATGGGGTGCCGGCGTCACCATCTGACGCTGGTCCTGTGCGCCCAGCACCGATCGCGGCTCCTGGGTGGTGTGGTGGGGTGCAGGGGTGGTACTCACCCCCCGAAGACCAGCATGGCCACCAGGCCGGCCAGCAGGATGGCGAAGAGGATGGAGAGGATGGAGGTGAGGGCGATCATGCCGGCGCTGCGCCCGCTGCCCATCGTGGGGATGCTGCCGGGCGGCTGGGCTGGGGAGAGAGCGGGAGGGGAGGGAGCGGCACGTGCACCCCGGGGCAGCGCAGGGGGCCTGGCTGGGCACGGTGCGTTCGTGGGCAATCGCAGTGCACAACTGCGCCGTGCAGGTGCAGCGTGCAAACACAATACGCAATCCCACTGTGCAGATGCACTATGCAAACACCATCTGTAACTGTACCGCGCAAACGCACTGTGCAAACACAATGTGCCATCACACGGTGACATCATACCTCAGTTGGACCCGCAGCCACACCCTGCCTCAGTTTCCCCGGCTGCTCGCAGGAGCGCTGCGCCCTGAGCTGCTGGTGCTCAGCGTGCAGCCCCCAGGAGCGCCCCGCACCCCACCCCCCCACACCCGACGGCTGCGGGGTGCTGCGAGGGGCAGGACAGGCACCCCGGCAGCGGTACCTGTTCTCAGGGTGATGGGCTCCGACCAGCCTGTCTCGCTCACGGGCTTGGAGTCTGCCAGGGCGAGGAACTTCACCCTGGGGTGGGAGGGGAGGTTGGCCACGCTCCCCCAAGCCGGGGGGCTGCCAGGAGGCCCGGGGGAGGGGGGGGGGGTACGTCCTTGTGAGCAGGCTCACTGGTATGGGCCGGGGCCGGGCAGGGGGCCGTTGCAGGTGGGTCTCATCGGATTCTTGGCGCAGCTGGTCTCGCTGCCGACGCGCAGCACAGTGATGGCGCCGGGGGCCGTGGTGCAGGGGTAGTTGAGGAGGGTGGTGTTGAGGGTCATGTAGGCGGAGGCAGTGGTGGGGAACCTCTGGAACGCCCTCTCGGGGGTCCCCGGCGCCACGCTGTTGTTGAAGGTGTGCGTGCCTGCGGGGACGGGGACGGGGGTGAGGAGGGACCTGGGGGGGGGGGGGCGGGGAGCCCTGCGCACACCCCTGCCCACGGCGGCTCCCCCAGGACCTCGCCGCATCCCACCTACCCTCGACGGTGGCCACCACCAGCCAGATGACGGTGTCCTCTTGCACATTGGTGAAGACGCAGCGGGGCTGCTCCAGCACGAAGGTGGAGGCGGTCGTCAGGCCCCCCAGGGAGGAGCTGGCCAGGATCGGCACGGATCGGGTCTCCTCTGCAGCGAGAAGCCAAGGGGGTGCGGCAGAGGGCGCGGACCCCCCCGCTGCAGCCCCGACCCGCGGCTCCATCTGGCTGCAGCAGTGCCGGGGGTTCCGCATGCGGACAGGGAGCTGCCCGCAGTGATCATGGCTGGGGGGCCCCCACTCCCCTCCCGCCCCCCTTTTTGGGCTCACACCCCGCATGTTTCATGAAAAGGGGAAGGAAAGACACCCCCGTGCCACCACCTGGGGAGGGACACCCCTGCGAGACCCCAGAGGACCCCACGCTGTGCCAGCAGACCGAGGTGGGTGACACCAGAGGTGGCACCCAGAATAGGGGGGGCATCAGCTGCCCTGCACCTCCAGGCTCCGGAGCCTGTGCGCAGGGGACCCCCACAAGCTGGGGACAGCGGGGATCCCCAGCCCAGCCCGATGGTGTTGGCGGACTCACCCAGCCCATGGGCCGTCGCCAGGAGCAGGAGGAGCAGCGGGAGCATCGTGCGGGCGCCCGGGTGCCGAGAGCGGGAGTGCGGGTGCACAGGCTCCGCGTCCCCACGGGACCCGCCTGCGGCCGCCAACCACCCACATTCCAGCACTGGCCGCAGCCCCGCGGCAAACAGGTCGGGCTCGTTTCCCCGGGGAGCATTTGCAACGCCCGAGCGCCCGCCAGCGAGGTGTGCTGAGAACTGCCATGCTCGTGGCACGGGTGGGCAACAGCCCTCACCCAAGCAATGGGGCAGAGAGTGCCACCCCAGGGCGATGCCCACTGCGGGGCTCCCCGCAGACCCCACCGGTGCCGGCACATCCCCCGCCCCAACACCAAGTGCCACCAAGCCGAGGCCCCGGATTGTTTTGGGGGCCCCAGTGCCCCCCTCCTCCACAGCTCCAGCCCCGCGTGGCCGACAGCGGGGGCACCGAGCTGGTGTGCGTGCGGGGCGGCCGGAGGCGGGGGGGGCCATCGTCCCGCTGCCGGGCAAGGAGGAGGCGGTTGCGGATGTAAAGTCAGAGTTTACTCGGCAGGACACGGCCCAGGAGGCCGGGGGACAAAGCAGCCCAGCCCCGGGGGGCTGCACGTGCAGCCGGGGGGCAGGGGCTGCGGCAGGGCCGGGGGGATGTGGTGGGTCCTGTAGGAGCTGCGGGCGAAGGCGCTGGTCCCCGACCCCTGCCGGCACAGGGACCCCCACGCCGCGGCGCTGCAGGGAGAGACAAGAGGAGGCATCAAAGGGGGGACCGTGGGGCTCTGGCGTCCCCCCCGCGCTGACCACCACCAAGGGGCCCTTTCTCCTTGCCGAACTATCACAAACTCTGATTTAAGAAAAAAAAAAAGGCTTTTAAAATTTTAAAAACGCCTCCCGCGCTCCATCTCTTTGCCGATGGGGTCGAGGGGGGGGGGGGTTCTCCCGCGGCCCCTGCGGACGCGTCCCCCCCAAGCGCGGTCCCGCCAGCCTCCGTACCCCGCAGCGCCGAGCACCACCGCGGCCAGCACGGCCCCCAGGCTGGCGAGGATGGAGGCGATGACGACCACGTCGCTGCCGCAGCGCACGGGCGCAGGGTCGATGGTGCTCGGGCTGCCGGCTGGAAGGAGGGGGATGAGGGATGTGGAGGGACACGAGGGGGCTCAGGGATGGTGCGACGGAAAGGGGAGGGATAGGGTGGCTGGGGGAGATTGGGGACTGCTTCTGCCCTCGGGTTTTGGGGCGATGGCTGATGCCACGCTGCATGCCAGCACTCCTGCCGGGCAGGCGTGGGGACCACGGGGGATGGCAGTGCCACCGGTACCTGTGCGCAGGAGGATGGGGTCTGACCACCTCGTCTCCGCTTTGGGGCCGTGGCAGCCCATCACCAGGAACTTCACCCTGCGGCACGGGTACGGCGGTGACACCGGGGGGCACGAGCATGCCCTGCGTGGGGAATTACCCCAGCTGGGATTTGGGGGTTCCGCCCGTCCAGCCTCACCTGTAGGGCCCCGGGGAGGGCAGGGGCCCGTTGCAGGGGTCCCGGCTGCCCTGGCCCCCGCACGCTGTGTCGCCCCCGACCCGCAGGAAGGCCGGGCTCGGCGCCAAGCAGGCGTAC